>NC_052056.1:43667946-43974335 GCF_903992535.2 Arvicola amphibius | reverse complement strand
TTCCCTGAGCTTTGATGTTTGTTCTACTCTTTCATGTGTCAGGGTATTCATTCCAAGAATGCCTCCTAGTAATATGCCCAGGTATCATGGAGGATGTACATGGACAAACGTATGACATTACAGATGCAACTAAGTTAGAGTGGAAGCCAATAGATAAAACTTTTCCTATCGCTCAATATATAAGACACTTTCTAGTTAATTAAAATGTTATAGTTCCTAATTTAATGATTTAATACTGAGTGTACAGGAAAGGTTGGAAACACTGCTCAACCACATACATAGACTGGTAAAAGTCTTAATGATGAAATCTCTACTACCTATAACTCTGATAGAAAAATTGGATGGCAGATCTACACCAGGAAGGACCTGAAGAAAGATACCAGTGGCCACTGAGATCTGGGCCCACCAAAAATCCAAGTTATTTTGTTTAATGTGCATTAATAAGTTTCCCATTATTGTCACAAACACCTGACAACCTGACAAAGTCAACTTTATGGTGGTTTCAAAGGTTTCAGTTCATGGTCATGTGGATTCATTGCTTCTGGACTTGTGTGAGGCTAAAAAAACCATGGCAGAGAGCATGGTAGAGCAAAGAAGTCACCTGACGGCAGAGAGAGAGAGAGACAGAGAGAGAGAGAGAGAGAGAGAGAGAGAGAGAGAGAGAGAGAGAGAGAGAGAGAGAAAGAGACTAATTAGGAAGGGACAAGGTATATTCTAAAGCATGTCCCCAGTGACCTATTTCCTCCATAGGCCCCTCGTTCTTGTCTTAATTAGAGTTTCTATTGCTGTGATAAAACTCCATGCCTATGAGCAACTTGGAGAGGAAGTGGTTTATTTCTGCTTACAACTCTTAGGTCATAGTCTTTTACTGACATGTCAGGAAAGGAACTCAAGGCAGGAACCTGAAGGCAGGAACTGAAGCAGAAACCATGGAAGAGTACAGACTTATCTTCATGGCTTGCTTAGTCTGCTTTCTTAAGCAACCCTGGAACCACCTATCTAGGGAAGGCACCACCCACATTGGACTGGAACCCCCCCCCCCATCATTAAACAAAAAATATGTCCCACAGGCCAATCTGGTGGGGCATTTTCTTAATTAATATCCTCTCTTCCAAAATGATCCTAGTCTGTGTCAAGTTGACATAAAAACTAGCTTGCATAGTGATGAAGGTGGGTCTTCTATCAATCTGTTGATTTCATTGGTTAATTAACAAAGAAAACTGCTTGGCCTAATAGGTTAGAAAATAGGTGGGTGGAGTAGACAGAACAGGAAGAAGGAAGTGAGGTAGATGGCTCAGACAATTGCTCTGCCTCTGCAACCAGACAGCGATGAAGCTCCAGCCCAAGATGGACGTACGCTAGAATCTTTCCGGTAAGGCACCACTTTGTGGTGCTACACAGATTACTAAATATGGGTTAAAGGAAGATGTGAGAATTAGCCAATAAGAGGCTGAAACTATGGGCCAGGCAGTATTTAAAAGAATACAATTTGTGTGTTGTTATTTCGGGTGTAAAGCTAGCCGTGCAGGAGCCGGTTGGGCAGGAGCTGGGCGGCGGGAAGCGGCCCAACAGCTCCTCACTACATGCATACTATTAAAGTTTCTATCACCTCTTAGTAATACCACCAGATTAAGAATCCATCAATGGATGAATCTATTAACACATAAAACAATCACTTTTCAAAAAACTCACTTTTAAACATCATTTCCCTGGTACCAAGCTTCTAATTTTTGAGTCTTTGGGAGAACTCTTCATAGTTAAACCATAATATTGTGGATGTTGATTTTTTCTGGGATTTATGGGTGGTGATTTTGTTAGCTGTCTAGTTGGATATTAGTAGGCTTAAAGGACACCAGGGATGGACCTGTCTCTCATAATCAACAGTTTATTAAACCAAAGACTGGAGTTGCAGGACTCCAATACTCTAATTACTGGTCAGATGAATTGAACCTCAATCATAGTTTTTGCTCTAAGAGGCAATGTGACATCTTGAACTTCTTGGAAGGTTATGAATTGGTAACTATCTAAACCTGACTACTGTATCCTTACGCCTTACAAGATTTCTGTATAGCAGGAGACTTTCTGTTAAAAACAAAACCAAAGACACAACATGGTCCATTTCTGTAACAGTCACTTAATTCAAGTCAGCTTGTCAATCACCTAGACAGGAAAAATGTCCTTCAAAAAGCTCTTCGATTCAGAGCCTTTACAAATAGTCTGAAACCTGTCTAAAGTGTAGATTGGGTGCGATGTAATGGTCTCTTTGGGTATCATTCTCTCTCTGCCCTTTTTAGTGTTCCACTTAACTCTGTAATAAACTCTTTTACATTATACTCTGTCTCATCTGAATTCTTTTGAGGATGATCACAAGGGCAGGAGAACTAAAGGGAGACCAGAGAGCCAAGTGACAATTTTATTGACACCACAATTTACCAGTAGTCCGGCATGCATTCTGAGACAAATATCCCCCAATCAACTGAAAAGCAGCACAGACATTATTTGAAGCGCATTCTATCACGGAAGATTGAGGCCTTAAAGGGAAATAAGAAGGATCTAGGCTATAGCTATTCTGGAACTGCAATTTCCCATGTAGTCTCTGGATTTATAGAATCAAATTAAGATTTGATTTTGAAAGTGCTGCTGCCTTAATGGCAGGGAGCTATCCTGGGGTGTTGGCTGCTTGAGAGTGAGAAATTGAGTCTTTTAGTTATAATTTAGAGCTATAAGATAAATATTCTTGTAATTCATATTTTCAAAATTTTCTAAGATCAGAAAATGTCAATGAGCTTCAACTCTCAATGTTTTAATGCTTTGCATTTATTAATTACATTTTCCAACAATCTCTTTTGTTTTTTTGAAGTCCTCTGGTGAGTTGGGTACACCAGATGTTATTTTGCAAACACAGAGCGTTCTTTAATCTTCTTTAGCGTTTAAGAAAGAAAGGTGAGTAAGACACCATCATTCAAGCCTAGGTATCTTTCCTTAATGTTTCAAAAGACCAACCGCCAACAAACGCACATGAAAGGTCAAACCTGGAAATTTTTGAGTCCAAAACAGAGTGAATAATGGTAGATATGCTCTCTTAATGTTTACATTAAGGTAGTGCAATCCAGCGGAACAAATTTGGAGGTAAGAAACATGGCCAGATAGAGGAAACTGTACAAGAGCATTGTAGAATGACTTTTATCATGTCGTTGGTAGTGGCATTCTTTGCTTTTAGTGTTCTAAACTGCATGCAGAGCACAATACTTTTCCTTAAATTTATGATACTCTTTAAAAGCAGCTCTTTACTTCTTTCTTATTTTCTCTTATGATTTTAAACCTTACATTTTTTTTTTCTCGCTACATTTCTACATCCACAATCAGCAAGTACCAGGCTTCCCTGTTGGTTTTGCTGGAACACCTGTAATTAAATCCCAGCAATGTCTGCCTAATTTAAATTGCAAACCCATGGGGCAAGCACTAGGACTAATTATCCATTCTGTAGCCAACCTGGGGCAGAATACAATGCTTGGGTTCTGTCTGCTCCTCTCTGGTCCTTGTTAGGATAGGACAGTGCTTCTGCCTTAGTGGCAGGTGTCGTCCACATGGAGGCAAGCTTTATGTAGAGAGGGTGGGTGTGGGCTCATTTCTGGACAGCTCTGCAAACACGAGCTTGAACACATGCTCTCCTGAAACCAGGAGTGATGAAATGCACCTTGGTCTGCTCATGTTGTTCTTGGGCTTTACCCTAAACATCAGGAAACAGAAATTAGTATGATACTGTCAGCTTTTATCTTTCTTTTGATGCTTAGGGCTGAAAAGTTGCCATTTGGGTATATTCTAAAATTAGAATTTAGGAGGAATGCTTTTTCTCAAAGGGTTTTACTAGACAGGAAACACTCCATCTTAAAGGGTATCAGTGTGCTTCTATAGCTGGAACAGACATTTGAAACCAGATGAAAGATAACCAAAGTTTAGGCTTATAAATTTACAGCCGAGAAGAAACAGTTGTCTTTTATTTAGATCATGTATTCGTTATAAAGAATCAATTAGAACAGATAGTTTTGTTTGTCAGCTAACCAGTAACATGAGTGCATCATGCAAAATCACTATTATTATTTTTGTACAAATACAGCTACAACTTCTGAAATGCTACACAAAAACATGGCAGCTTCTGATTTGGTCAATACAGAATCAGCCTTTGCAGTTGGCACCCCGTAAACCATGGCTTCTTTTCATGGCAAAGCATAAAAATGGCACACATAACTTCCATCAGCACTAGCATGTTGCTCATTTAGAATGTAAGAAGCATAGCGAAGAGCAATTATCAACCAAATAGCTGGGAAGAGAAAATGACCTAGCAATCAGAGTAAACATACATTATGCTGTCATGTTCGAATGTGTAAATATTAGACAGAAAGAAAGCAGGGCATGGTCTCGCAGACTCTTGCTTGAGAGGCCAGTTGGCATTCAAGTATTGTCTTAGCTTCTTGGCATGTCCTTTGGACAACAGCTACTAACTTTGCTGACTTGGTAAAGATTAGGTAAGTGTCAACATTTGCTCACTTACAGGCACTATGATCTGAAAAGGAATCGGCTTGATTTTCATAAATCCTAAACTCTGCTCTTGATGGCCAAAATGTATATGGGAAGGTGATAGCAGCTTGGTGGGAGTGTATATACTACAAGCCTTGCATAGCCAGTGCATCAGCTGCTTTCTCCAGCAACTGAATGTTAGTGAAAACTATAGAATCTTTCTTCTTTTGGGAAGATTAGAAAATGCTAAAGCTGCCAATGCTATTGTATTTACAGTCCTTTTGCAAGTCAATCAGGCAGGGGCAATATCAGTATTACAAAATGATGCTAAACCGAGTGTCTGGACAGAGGACTGTACTGTAGAGGGGCAGGAGAGAAGCAGCAGAATTTATTTCAGAAATGTATAGAGGTACATGTACTGAGAAAATCAGGCAAACTGATGGGATGCATTTGTTAGCAAGGTTCTAAACAGCAGACTTACATAGTTTCCCAGTTTTTTTCCTATTAATGGCTATTAATGTTTAAACCTAATGATCAAAAAATGCTTCAAATGCCAATTAGAAAGAAGGGTGGTGGTTATAGAGGGTTTCTACTGTTTGGAGGTACCCATACATCCCTCATCCCTTTCTCAATTTTGTAAGGCTTCTTGCTATTTGGGAGGGAGGAAGGAGTGGATCATTCTCCTATATCGAATTCGGTCTTGGTGGATGCTGGATTCTGGTACCCTTTTTAAACACTGTGGCAGCATGGACTGTGGTGTGTGTGTGGGGGGGTCATTTGCTACCTTTTTTTTCTTTTTCTCGGGTTATTAAATCAATGAACGTGCACTCCAAAACTTAGCTCATTCTTCCCCGAGAAAGATGAGAGTTCACTTATGAGAGCAGAAGACCGTGTGCTGAGATTCTGCTGAGACCTGGGAAAGCTTACTTTTTGGCTGTTTTTTCTCCTGATTATGCGTGTTGTACACGGCTTCCCAGAAGCAGAGGTCTCAGACTAACCATGAAGGTTTTAGGCTGCTAGCAATCTGGGGTTTTGGGTTGATATAGTTTTGTTTTATCTAAAATTCTGAGGAGTCTACAGCAAGTGTGGAGGGTGTCACTGCACCTGGGGTGGCTACCTGGAAGCAGTAATCTCAATCTGAATGTGAAATAATACTTGTTTTGACCTTAGGGATAATGTTAATTTCTCAAACGGTCGTCCATGTTCATCTTTAAAGTCTTTTTCTACTACATCTTGTTAGATGTTGATTAATTAGGATGGATTTGATCCATCTCTCCCGCTGGCCTAAATAATACCCATAAAGATAAGGCAAATTTATGGATGGGGCCTTGATTCCTGGGAGAACCAGACACAATCCATACTCACTGGGAAGACTACAAATGAAGCTCCTGCCCAAAGAGAATGATTTTCCTAGCCCATTTCCCCACAGCAGCCAGGGAGTGTTTTATACATATTTGTCTCTACAGACTCCGAAATCAAAATATTTATTAACTAGGATGTCCAAATAATTTGTCTTAGCATCAGCATGGGAGGCAAACATAAGATACAGTTTCTGCCCACAGAGAGTCTGTAACCTTTTTGAAGATGTTGTCAGACAAACAGATTTGAAAGTTTTATGATAAAGAGGATACATTTTCAAGCTCAAGAGACTCGGACTTGGTAGGGAAGGTTCCTTGAGAATTACTGTGCACTTTCAGACACCAAACTGGCTTTCAGAACTTCACAGCCCCAGCTGCATGATGACAGTACTTCCTGAGGCTAAGGTGCAGCCGATTTGATACAGGATGGTCCATGCTGAGGAAGACTTGGCAGGGAGATAGCTAAGTGAATTTAGACTAAGACATTTTGCATGTATACATGAACGCATGAGTGTGTGTGTGTGTGTGTGTGACTGTCAGAGAAAAGAAATGATCTGTTTGCCTTCCACAAGCTGCTTTGAACATAGCAATTCAAGTTAGAGAGCATCACAAAGCAATTTCTTTCCTCAAGTTGTCTGTTGCTGTGGGGAGGCAATTTGTGAAAAAAAATCAATGGGGTTACACAAACAACGAAACAAACTGTGCTAGGGCCTGGTGGATGAGAACACTTCTCACCCACTTATCCTTTCGTTGTGGCCAAACATGCCCAAGGTCTCTTAAGAATGGACCATTTCCCAGGAGCACCAATTTCCCGGACACTTGCTAGGTAGATTTGCACATGGCAAGGCAGGTGAGATTGATTCACGTATCCTGTGGAATGAGAAGGGAACAGAACTGGTTTATTCAGGTTTCCACTCTGAGGCAGCATGTGAGGGGATTAGGGCTCATTTTGCCATTTAATACTCACTACTTTTATTACAGTGGAACATAGGGAGGTAGAAACCCGTCTTCAGCTTTTCCCGTCACCTGTGAAAAATGGAATAGCTTGCTGAAGACAGCTCTTAATGTCGCAGTTGGAATGGGAAATCCTGTCCACTTTGCAACAGCCTGATCCACTAGACCACATTGCCTCTCTTTGAGGATAAAATAAAAATAGCCCAACTTAATCAAACTCCGTTTGCCAAGTTCCAGTCCATAGGGAACTTTTATTTTTATAGCTAAGAGTAACACAGACTGTGTTCCAGGCGATTTTAATGGCAGTATTGGGACAAGCTATACTATAGCTTTCCAAATGGAGTACAAAAGCCTGTGGGTACATTTAGAAAGTTGTATTGGAGAGCAGACCACACTAGAAACCAAGTACATGCCTCCTCACCCAGCTGAGAGGAACCCCCTTTTAGTTTTGAAAGTCAAATTTTCTTTGATTGTTTATCCTTCCCCACTGGTTTTTTAAATCAATTTAATTATTTCTTCTGTCTATGTGCTTGTTTTCCTGTGTGTGCAGGTATGTTTGAATATTAGAAGATAACCCGTGTGTCTCCTCCGGCTATCATGTCAATGGTCTGGGACATCAAACTTGGGTAGTCAGGGTTGGCAGCAAGCCAACCTGAGCCACCTTTACCCACTGAGCAACCTTCCTGAACTCCCCCCCCCCTTTACTAGCCTTTTTAAGTTTTGTAAATCATAATTCCTATAGGACAAGACCTATATCTCATCTCTGCCTCTTGGAAATAAATGTTCATTGAGTGGAATGAACTAATAAAGCTAGCAAGAAATGTTTTAAAGATTCTTTTCTTTTTTTTATTATAATTACACCATTTCCCCCTTCCCTTTCCTACCTCCCACATACCCCTTCTTGTAATAAACATGTTTAAGACAAAAGATATTGTATATCTAACTAATCAGGAAGCAAAAGCAGGTAGTTGAATTGACTGCAACAATAATGTATCATGGCTGGTGAATATATTGCCATCACCCAATGTTCTAGACGTCTTTTTGTCTACTAGTTCATTAGACAGCAAAAACAACCCCATGAACTAAGTATTACTGGGAGAACTTTTACTTATTTATTTAAAAAAGAAAACAAACTATCTTTTTTTATTTTACATACCAATCCCAGTTCCCACTCCCTCTTCTTCTCCCATTCTTTACACCTTCCCCCAAACCCCACTTTTCAGAGAGGATAAGGCACATTGCTTTGGGGAAGGTCCAAGATCCTCCCTACTACCTCTAGGCTGAGCAAGGTATACATCCAAAGAGAATGGGTTCTCCAGAAGCCAGTACAAGCAGAAGGGATAAATCCTGGTGCCACTGCTAGGGGCCTCGCACTCTACCCCAGCCATACAACTGTCACCCATATTCAGAGGAACTAGTTTGGATCCACGCTGTTTCCTTCCCTGTCCAGCTGGAGTTGGTGAGCTCCCATTTGCTCAGGTAAACTGCTTCAGTGGTTGTCCCCATCACGTTCTTGACCTCTTTGCTCAAGAGGTCTTCCCACTCTTCAACTGAACTTTGGGAGCTCAGCCCAGTGCCTGGGGGCACTTTTTCACAGATGAACAAAAAGATCAAACAGTGTGACGAAGTCACAATCCCAAAGTTAAATGAGAGAGAAAAGGGACTTGAGTCTAAAGCTTCAGCTTTGATGTCACATTTCCCCACTAGCAAAGAGCCAGGGAAATGCTCACCAGAGCACATCTGGCCTGAAGGCCTTGACATTGTCTACTGAGTAGGTGAACCCTTAACTTTGTTCATCCACACCATGTCACAGGTCCTCAAGTTTCTTTTCCAAAGTAGCACTGGCTTGATTTCATCTGGAACGTGGAGAAAAAATATTTAAAAGTTAACAAATAAGAGTGATGGGGAGAAGCTTCAGCATTTGGGTGTATATTGCCATTGCAGAGGGCACATTCAGTTCTTAGAACCCAGGATGGATGGTTCACAAACACCTGCTAACTCTAGTTCCAGGGCACCTGATACCCTTCTTGGGCTGTGGCCGATAACCGCATGCATGTGCACGTACACACATACACACGCAACTCTCTCTCTCTCTCTCTCTCTCTCTCTCTCTCTCTCTCTCATACACACATACACTCTAAATAATAAGTGAATAAAATAAAAATAAGTAATATAAATTTATTAAAAGTTAACAAGTATGTGGTCCACTTCATAAAATTAAGTATTCCCAAAGTCATTGTTGGTAAAGATAATTTAGTACCTAAGTTCTCGCATGCCCCAGACCAGGGCAGGACTGTTGGAGCCTTACACACCTGTGGGTTCCTTCAAAAACACAGCTATTTATTTTTTTCAGAACAGCAGCTGTTTTCACTGAGCTATGAAGAGTCTTCAGCTTGCAGGTGTCACTCTGCTGACCTTGAGGTCTCTTTCCAGTGATAGGTCAGAATGGCTTTCGCCAGGCCCTCCTTTCCCACTGACTTCAGGAGATGCTATCGCTCTTCTCTCTTCCCCATCCCTTACTGTTCCTTATGGATCCTGCCTGGCAGCAATCAAACAGCCTAGGATTGGTTGTAAAAAGGTCCCCTTCACTTCCTTTTTTACATGACTGGTAAACTTAGGAAGCTTATGTTCTCAGTACAAAAGCCTGCTTGTTCTGAAGTCTAACCTTGTTCTCCCAGGTGTGAGCTCTGAAGAAAATGTTTCAGACACAGAATTCTTACTATTAATTAGCAAGGTCCTGAGAAGAGGAAAAAGTTGGTATCTGAACTTCGATTTCATTTGGCTTTTGTTTTAGGAAAATCTGTTTTGTTTCATTCTTGTAGCTTTTATTGGTAAAATACACAAGAACTTATCTTCAAAGCTACCAGGCGACCTCATTTGGCCCTGAAACAGAAACCTCAAGAAGATGAGGGAATGAGGAGCACAGGAGGATCAGGGGTGAAATGCATCCTGGGGCAATTTGAGAGGAAAGGTCAGAAAGAAGCAAAGAGAAACCAATGGGTCTCAAGGAAGAGCGAGCTGGTGTTGGTTCTTTGATAGTGTGCAGTCCATTTGTGGAGGTCGCACCCAGCTGAACACCAGGGTGCTCTATCTCAGCACTATGTATCTACAACTGAGCACTGGAGAAGCCCGGAGTCCCACTGTGACCTCTTCTCACACAGCACCACACCCTCCATCTTGGTGACTTTCCAGAAATAAACATGATCCTTCCTTCTGTTTCTCACTTGACAAGTGTGATCCACAGATCTCTAAAGCGTTCCGCTGTGCTAAATATTCAAGGGGGCGTCTGACAGAGTGAGGGCAGGGAGATTAAGCAGATACAAAAAAGAGCCAGGCAAGACATGTAAAAAGTGTACTTGTCACGTTTACAAACCAGGAAGGAAGTTCATATATAAGAAAGATTATATTTGGAGCTATGGGTAAAACAAATACACTGTGCTGATTATTAACATTTGGCCATTATTTCCAACAAACAATAAAATTACAGAGAATGTTAATTGGGTCATAACAACATGATTTTTTTTCTTACTACTTTAATTTTATTTTACTTAAGAACATTTTTTTTTTTTGCATAAGGTATTTGGAGAAAGTATTCCTGTTTCCTAGTGAGAGAAAATCCCACCCCTTTCTTCATGGTGTGATGATTCCAGTCCAAACGCAACGGGTTTCTGGAAATGGCAAGTGAGACACTTGTTGCCATGGTGATCGTTAATAGTTCTGACTCAGATATAGCGTTGCCATAGCAACTGCATTGAAGCCCCTGGGAGGTGGTGCGGTTTCTCTTTTTCTCCCTCTCCTTTTTTTTTATCAGCAAAAAGAGGCTAGGAAGAACCATTTTGTAGCTTCTTGCTGCTCTGCAGTGATGAAGCTTTCAAGGCTCTCCTTCATATGAAAGACTGTCCTGTTTCTGCACTGATAGGGCAGATACGTTACACTGCAGGAGGAGCAGGGCTCCATGCATCACAGGAGCAAGCACGTTACCTGCCTTTTCACGAGATCTCATTTTTGACTGTAATGGTTTCTAATAACACAGGTCACCTCAAGTGAGTTTCTTAAGAATCTTCAGTGTCACTGGCAAGACAAGAACAGCAAAGGTCAAAGACTGAACAGGCAACATTCATTGAGTTGCAAGCTGCCTCAGCTTAGGTGCATCCATCCCTGTAAAGATGGGAGACAAGGAGAGCAAAGGACTTGGGAACAGACTTTAGATCATCTAGGCTTCACTCTCTAGACTGTGTACATGCCGACCAATCACACATATACCGAGATGGTAAAATGTGATGAAGAAAGACATCAATAAATATCAAAAGCAAATGAGTAGACGGTCAGACAGCAGGCATTAGTGTTGATGAATTTATTTCCCCCAAGACCACTCATCTAATTTTGCATCTCTACAAGGTTTCTGCTACTCTTTGTTGTGCTCAGAGATGGGTGCATTAAGCAGGTCATGAAGCACTTGCGCGGTTGGTTCTCTTGAGTCAGAGCCTTTCCCCATTTTCCAGTGTGGACTTCCAACATGGCCAGCAGCTGGAATGGGATGTAAGTGGTATTCCTTTTGAGCAGCCTCTTCTCTGGTCAGCACATAGAGAACCTCTCTAAGACTGCCCTTAGTGTTAAACAGGGCCTGGGCTGAATGCTGCAAGGGGCTTCTCCCATAATCAGTCCATTCTCAGCTCTCGTGTTTATGGCTCCTCCCTTATGCTCTTGGACTAAAAAGATTTATTCTTTATTACAAAGCACCCACCCTCTTGAGAATGATAAGAATGCCCCCCTATTTTTGTACATCTTACTGAACCAAGCTCCCTGGCTCCATTTAGCAGAAAACCTAGTGAGACCATATTGAATAAAAGTAAATTAGGTGTGTGTTTACTTCTACTTCAATGTCCCTTTTGAGTGGCTTCTCTCTTGTTGCCTCTAGAGGTAATCCCAGTTACTGTGAGGGAAGCATAGGTGCTAGTGGGGAAGGCTGGCATCAATGTCTTGTGGACAGGAAGAAAGGACATAGAGAGGAAGGTCCCTGAATAACGACAAGCTTAAGATTCTGTTGCGGATGCCTCTTCTGCCCATATAAGCCACCAGACCAGGTATTGGATGTATGGTAAATATTTGTGGAATGCATGATTCCGCGCCCCCCCCCCCCCCGGAATCCATAAGTCTTGTACACAGATTGATGATTCCAGAGAGGAATCTCCATTTTCTTGCTTCTTGGCGTTTCCTGCACAGCTGGAAACTGTTCCGAAATGTTAGCTATATGCTAATACACAATCTACCCCTCATTAGTTCAGTACTGAAGGAAGATTTTTTCCCCCTTAAATAAAAATCCTTTTGCCACTCGTTTGCCAGGGTGGTTCCCATGTTATTGCATGCTGCTTTAAATGTTTGAAAATGTGTGAAACCACTCATTTCTCACCTCAGTATTTCAGAGCTTCCTCCTTTCTGACTGGTCGCTAAAATTCTGCAGGCTTGGTCCTGGGCTATTGTTCCTTTCTTGTTCATCTTTTCCTTGGTTAAATGATTTTAAATGAATGGAGGGGGCAGGAGAGATGGTCCCATGGGTAAAATCACTTGCTGTACAAGCATGAGACTCTGAGTTTGCATCCCCAGCTCCCATGTAAAATCTGTGTGTGGCCCCATATACCTGAAATGCCATCACTGTGTATGTGGGAGGGCGGGGTGGAGACAGGAGGAACACCGTGGTTTGCTGGCTGCCAGCCTCATTCTAAGTTCACACCCTGACACTCAAGACCTGTCTCTCTGGAGGGAAAAAGGCAGTGAGTGATGACGTAGTAGGACGTCTCTCACTTCTCTCACATGTTTGGACACTGTACACACGTGTGTGTAAGACACCCAGATTTTCAAAAGGAATGGAAAACTGACTTGAAATATAATTAATGAGTTTTTTTCAATTTACTTATCTAACTGATTTATCTAATTCATCTACCTTGTTTTGGAGACTGGGTGTCTCATATAGCCCAGGCAGGCCTCAAACTCACTATCCTCCTGCTCCAACCTCCCCCATGCTGGGATTACAGATGTGAATCCCCATGCCTGGCTCACACACTTCCTTTACAATGTCTTGAAATCAGTACCTTCTGAGGCTCTTCTGAAGTTACAGCTTGTCTGTATTAGAGTTTTTATTGCTGTGAAGAGACACAAAGACCATGGCAACTCAAAGTAAAACATTTAGTTGAGGTGGCTCACTTCCACTTTCGGAGGTTCAGTCCATTATCATCATATCGGGGATTATAGTGGCGTGCAGGAAGATGTGGTAGTAGTAGCTGAGAGTTCTACATCTTGCAGGACCAGATGTCAACTGCGACACTGGGCGGTGTCCTGAGCATAGGAAACCTCAAGTCCCCACAGTGACACACTTAATCCAACAAGGCCATATCTACTCCAACAAAGTCACACCTCGCAAGAGCACCACTCCCTTTGGGGGCCATTTTCTTTTAAACCACCACGTTGTCTGTCTACAAAATTAGCTGTGAAGGTGAGAAAGAGGCAGGATTGTAAAACAGTTACTTTTCTAACACCAGCCAGATCAGGCACAGTTTTGGCCAATCCCCTCTCACCACAGCTTTGCAAGGCAGTCGGTGCTGAAGATGAGCACCCATTCCACCGGTAACCATTCTGCACAGTAAGAGGACTTTTGTTGTTTAGAAAATGGAGGTGTTCAGGTTTAAGTCTCATGTCTATTTTTAGTAGTACCAGTAAACATGTTTTATCTAATTATTTAATAAGGTGATACTGAACTCTGAATGTTTGATGGCCTTGATTCCTCTGCTAGAACTATTCCTACCCTGATCATTGATTTGGCTGTAGATAAGAGATGTCATCATGGGAGTGACCTCTGTTAGAAAGAAAACTGCAAGCCCGAAAGCCAGGAGTGAGGTAAAAAAGGGAGGGGCTCCGTCTGGACAGCGGGATCATTCACTGCAGAGCAGAAGTCTGAAGTACAAAGCGTGCATTGTTGCAAGTGCATACAGACAGCTAAATAGATGGTCAGGAGAAAGCAAAGACCAAGGGAGAAAAGCCAGAGGGAAGATGATCCGGGGAGGAGTGTGATGTCAGGAGAGTACGTTTTAGAAAAGAGAATGTCATGCATCCAGAACTGTGTGCCGGCTGGTAACCACAGTTACGGCAAATGACAGGCAGGAGCATTACGTCATAGTCACTTCCAGAGTAACACAATGCGCATCTCAATGCTGCTTCGCGTGGTGATATCGATCATGGCCTGTGTATGGCAGTAGCAGTCACATCTTACCGATGGCTCAGAAATGCTGTAGGAAAGCAAGATTCAGGGAGGTGCAACACTTCGGCATGAGAATATATTAGCTCAGTATAACCAACCTGGCCTAACAGTCTGCTATGATGACTGTCAGTCCTCTATATATGTGCACAAAAGTGTTTCTTCCCTTTTCACAGTTGAACACGTTTGTGTTGTTTCAGTCTGAAGTCTTACTCTTTTTTTTTATTTTAAATTTTACATACCAACCTAAGTTCCCCCTCCCTTTCCTCCTCCTGCTCCACCCTCACCTACTCTGCCCCCATCCACTCCTCAGAAAGGGTGAGACCACCCTGTAGGGAATCAACAAAGCTTGGCACACCTGGTTGAAGCAGGACTAAGCCCCTCCCCACTGCATCAAGGCTGAGCAAGGCATCCCTCCATAGGGAAAGAGCTCAAAAAGCCAGCTCACACACCAGGGATAGATCCAGGTCCCACTGCTAAGGGCTCTACAAACATACCAAACCACACAACTGCCACCCACATGTCTAGTTTGGTCCCAGGCAGGGTCTCCAACTGTCAATCCAGAGTCCATGGGCTCCCATGAATTTGGGTCAGCTTTCTCTGTGGGTTTCCTCATCATGATCTTGATCCCCTTTGCTCATATAATCTCTCCTCCCTCTCTTCAGCTGGACTCCCGGAGCTCAGCCTAGTGCTTGGCCATGGAGAACTACCTGTGCTTCCAGTTACTGGATATAAGTTCTATGATGACAGTTAGGACAGTCACCAATCTGATTCCAGGGGAAAACCAGTTCAGACACCCTCTCCATTATTGCTAGGAGTCTTAGCTGGGGTCATCCTTGTGGCTTTCCCTAGCACCAGGTTTCTCCTTAACCTATAATGCCCCCTTCTATCAAGTATCTCTTTCATTGCTTTCCCACTCCTTCCCTCCCCCAACTCGACCATCCCATTCCCTCATGTTATCATCCCCCATCACCTCCCCGCAACAGCCCCCCACTCCAGTGTACTCTGGAGATCTCATCTCTTTCCCCTTCTCAGTAGGATCCATGGGTCCCTCTTAGGGTCCTCCCTTTTACCTTTCTTCTCTGAGGCTGTGGATTGTAGCCTGGCTATTCTTTTCTTTACATCTAGTATCCACTTATGAGTGAGTATGTACCATGTTAAGTCTTTCCGGGTCTGGTAACCCAGAAAGATTCTCTTGTTTTCAATGTTTTCCTGACATTAAGAACACTTTTGTCTTCTTTGTGTGTCATATGTTTTCACACACACACTACTTTTTTGTTGTTGTTTAATGAGCAGTTTGGTCTACTCTGTTGGCTTCTTCTCCAGTTCATAAGGTATATAAGGAGGCTGCATCCACAGGGCTGCAAACTTGGGAAACGCTTTTTTAAGTGGGAGGAAGCATGGTGCCCCTCTCTTCCCTACCTATGTAAACTTTCAGAGTTAAACTTGATTACATTTCCAAAGAAAATCATTAAAAATAACATGCATTTAAATTTTCTTTTTTAATCTAGAGATTTACCATCCAAGCGGCAGATACTCACATGACTGACAGCATTTGTGACATGGAGAGAACTAGGGTGCTGGATGAGTCTAACTCCAGGCTTATCTCATATTCCACCTTGCATGACCTGCTCATTGCCAGAAATACAATTTGAATCCTAGAAACACTTGGTAACCCTCTCATTATTTTAATGTGCTTTGCATATACATAATAAAATGTCCAATTTTCCTCCTTTCTTTTCTATTGAATTAACGCTAATGGGCAGTCACTGCAGAGTAGTTGTTTCTGTCTGCCCTGCTGTCTCCAATTCTCTGCAATTTCTAGACTCTTAGCAGAGCCATCTCTGCTGAAAGGCAGGTATGGACCCATTTTATTGGTGGAGACCACCTGTCTGTGCTGCTTTATTAGACTGCCATACAAAGTAGCACACAAATGAGGTGACTTCAAAGTAGAAACTTGTCACCTCTGTCCCAGAGGAGTCATCTGGGATGGTTCCTGGTTGTCACCTCTGTCCCGGAGGTGCCACTGGGACGGCTCCTGATAAGGACTCCGAGGAAGACTCTCCATGCCCATCTCTTAGCAGTTGCTGGTAATTATTTTCTGTCCTTGTTTCTCAGATGTAGTTTGCTTTTTTCTACCTTCATCTTTATCAGCTCATGTGGCGTTATTCTTGGGTATCTGTGTATTCAGTATTCTCAGCCTTTATAAAGATGTCAGCAGTATTAGGTTAGCCTTCACTTTGATTACTTGACTTTAACCTGATAAACTCTGTGAAGACACTTTCCAAATAAGACTATATATGATATATTGGAGTTTGGGCCCTAATTGTAAGATATTTGGAGTAGGGGCTCACAATTTGAAACATAACAAGACAAAAGAATTTCCCCAGCCGACAGAGAGTGACATCCATTTAAAGAGTTTTCTTTGGCGTTGGTTTCTTAATTTGAGCGTTATCTTTCTGTTTCTCTTGTTTAATGATTTAGAACCTTAATTTAATAATTCATTTTCTTTCAACTCTGTCTCCATCAGAGTATTCTTTTTCTTATTGCTAGGTCTTAAAACTTGTGGCACTAGCCTTTTCTCCTTTTATTCAATGGAAGAGTTACTAGTATTCTTAAAAAGTGGTTATCACTTATGGAAGAACTTATGCCCTTGTTCTTGGATGACAGAGCATGTTTAGATCATTTAGTCCACACACTGGGTAAGAAACCTAATTCTGCCATAGGCTTACTTATTTGAAGTGCATTTCTCAGGATGTTCCTCTCATACTCTGTCCATTGCATCCTACACTATTCTTGAAGAAGGAAGAAAGGGGCTCCGAGAATACAAGGGGATGTTTTTTGTATAATGGGAAGACATATTACACAAACAATGGGAGATTAGTTTTCATCACCTCTATATGCATGTTTTGTTTGAAATATGTTTACATTATTAAATCTTAAATGAAGAAAGAAGACTTGTCCCCCTACTTGCGTGTCCCACATGTGGCTTTTGTCCATCACACACAAGAAGCCTGAAAAACAAACAAACATGAAAGGGATTCCTTCAGAGCCAGTGGTTGCTAGGTGGTTGCTATGAGGAAAGAAAGAATCATTTCCTTTTAGTCTACATCTCTCCTATTCAAGTATAATTCAGTATTTTGTGACCACCTTTGGACAGGACAAAGGTAATTTTGTGACTTGTGACTAAGTTTAATTAGCTGGCTTTATACTCAAAAACCTTGTGAATTAGTAAGTTTATGTTTTCTCATCACACTTAAACTACTAATGTTTAGTTTCTTCCATGAACGTTATAAGCATGGGAGTAGTGGTTTGGGTTTTAATATGATGCAAAAACTAACAAGCTACTGTCATGTTGGCAAATTGCTTGGACTTCATTTTCTCTATCTGTGAATGATGCTGTTGGTGCTACCTCAGTAGGTGTCAATGATAGCGTTGTAAGGTTTTAGGAACAACACTTTCTTGAACAATGACAACACAGTTCTCATACTCCTATAAAATAAGCCCAAGGTAAATAATTTTATTTAACTCATTAATTAGGGAGAAAACTGGTAAGACATTAGACTTAGTTTCAAGGATGATTTGAACAGTATATGCATCTAGGGAGTACATTTATTTTTAATGACACAAGGAAAAGCCCCCAGTACCTGTAGGTGATATAGCATAGTAAACAATCACTAGCCTCCTCATGGATAAAAATCATTTGCATTCTTGTAAGTATTCTGTAACTCACAAAATTATGAAATACCTCACAAACAGTGAAAGGTGCACTTTTTTTGAATGGCACAAGCTGATAGAAGGTAATCAACAATAGTACAATTCTATGCAACTCAAAAAAAAATCCTCATTTTTTTCTGACATAAAGACTGGCATTCTATGTTAAATGTAAGATGTTTCATGACATCTCCAATTCATCTCCAACTCATGAAAAGCAACATTTCTCTGGTTGACATAATCATGGGAACTGGTTAAGCTGCCTTTTGATTCTTTTTCTTGCATTAGTCACTAAATCAGATATTTTATTAATTTTCTATGTTATCAGCAAAACAGTCAATTTCACTATGGCCTTTGTGAATATGAGTGTTGCTACAGTTTGGAAATGCTGGATGATTTCTGTGACAATGGGCTGGTTTTGAGTTCAGACCCTTTCCTTTGCATTAGTAACTCTTGTTTCTATTCTTTCACCCATGAGTGGAACCACTGCCTTCTAAATACCCTGTACCCCAACCCCTTAGTCACACACATACATTCTAGTTTATCAAAAACCCCAAGTATTCTTTCCTATAGTCTTACATACCATTACAAATTTATAATTCTAAATCTATCACTTCAGGTTTTTTCTGGTTCTGATCTTCATAGACTAATTGCAAATTCCTTTAAAAAGTATTTCCCATTCCACACAGTTCACACTCACAGAGCCTTGGAGTATTCTTGACAATAATGTATAAACACGTCAATTGAATTTTAGCATGATGGCATCTTTATCATTAATATATTCAGTTAATTTTCTTAGTTTTGAAAAATAAGGCCATATTTTAAAACTGCCTCTGGGCATATGTACCAAAATATCTCTATAAATTCTGGAATCATGTTTACTTGTTCTTTCTATTTCAAGTGACAGGGACTATGAGTGTTTTGTCACTTGAAGACTGTGAAGGCCTTCCTTCAGGAATAGGGCACCACTGTTGACATGAATTTCACCCATTGTGGCCCAACAGTTTCTCTATTCTATTTTGTAGGCCTCACAGTACTCTTGCCTCAGCATTGGTCCTGGCAGCCACTCTGTGGGATCCTAATATTAGTGGAAATAATGGATTCATCTCTTAGCAACAGGGCCCCATGCTAATAATTTCTATTTATGATCCAGTGTCTTATTGTCCAGGTCCTTAGTATGGGATTCAGTTCCTTAGTTATTTCCTATTTCCTGCTATTTGTTCTTACTACTTTACCCTCCATGACCTTGACCTTACCCTCTCTTAAGGGCTCTCCTAGTGAAATGAGAGTGTGTTTGTAAGATGCCAATATTTCCTTTTTTTCAAAAATATTTATTTATTTAGTATGTATGCATATGTGGCTGAGTTATGTGCACTGCACACATGCAGGAGCCCAAGGAGATCAGCATTTTTCTAAGCAGCTTTAGCTGAAATTTCACAGACAAAAGTGGGGAAGTTCATGGAAACGATGTATTCATGAAGGAAGACCTTCACGAATTCTCACCGAGGTGCTTGTCTTCTTGATAAGAAAGAAAGAAAGAAAGAAAGAAAAAAAGAAAGAGAGAAAGAAAGAAAGAAAACCAAGCTCTGATAAAAGCAACTTGAGGTAGGAAGGGTTGATTTGGCTTACAGATCTAGGATACAGTCCATCAAGGGAGGAAGTGTGGAGGCAGGAGAGAGAGGTGTTGGTCATGCTTCATCTGCGGCAGGGAACAGGAGACAAATGTTTCCTCCTCGGTATCCTTTCTCCTCTGTAGTCAGCCTAGAGCCCTGCACCCCACAGAATGGTGACAGTGCATTCAGGGTGGACCTTCCTGTCTCCATTAAAACCTAACCTAGAAACTCCCTTACAGACATGCCTAGAGGTTTGTCTCCATGGTAATTCTAAATCCTCTCCAGTTGACAGTCAAGATTAGTCCTACTGGCTCTTCTGTTAGGCAGGTTCTCTGTTCTCTCCTACTTCTTAATGCACTGCTTCCCCTGCTTTTTAACTAACATGTGCTGAGTAGAGATTGCTTACTAGCTGCTGTGATAATACTTTTTGAAATCATTTTTACTCACCAAAATTTCACCTGAAGGGTACAGTTATGAACTCTATTTTCAGGAGTAGAAAGGCTAAGTAAGTTGCCAGTGTTACCCAGCCAGTATTTAAATACATCTTTTTTGACTTCATAGCTCATTAGGGCAGTGCATTCCCCTAGGGAAACACACCAACACCAAAGTCTAACAAGATGGAACCCAGGCTGTGAAGCTTTCAATTTACTGGTGAGGCAAACCAAGAATCATTCATCAGAACCAGGGCTTTGAGTTTTAAATGTTGATCTTTTTCCAGCCTGGCCCTACTCAGTATATTCTTTCCAGAGCATGGGCAATCTCAGGGAGCTCCCTGTCAGTCACAGGATCAGGAAGTTCGGTATCCAACACTGTACACTGCCCTATGTTGTAAGCTATAATGTTTGCTTAAGTATTTTGAAGGCATCTTAGACTTGAGACATTTCCGGCTTTTAATTGGTTGATCAGGATATGATTCTATCAGAAGATGAGGAACATCTGTTCTAAGTAGGTGACGTTCTTGATTTATTTGCATTTCCTAACATTTGCATTCAGTTGTGGTGGAAATATTTGCAGATAAATCATTAGCCAGAAGAAATCCCAGCAAAGCCGAAGCTTACTGAGAGGCCCTCAGCAAAGCATAGGCCAGCAGACGGGTAGGAGAGAGAGCTTTAATCCCAGGCAAGATGCTCTAAGGGGATTCAGTTTTCTCGTTTGTTACGTTAGGCTGTTTTAATGAGCAGTCTCTCATGTAGCTTCTGCTTCCTGAGCTGTCTGCAGTATCTGTGGATGGTATAATCCATCTGCTGCTCACTGAGCGCAATGGCAATGCTGCCACGGGATAGGCCTATTATGGTGAGGTTAATTATGCAAGTCAGTCTAAGTCACTTGTTTGTCTTGTCCTGTCTTGCTCTGTGTCAGGCAACTGCTGACAAAGTCAACCGAGAAACCGGCAAGTGTGGGCAGCCGTGTCACTTCTTAGACCTGCTGTCACCAAAGTGGCAGGTCAAATCGCCAACTGGAGAGGTAAATGCAATCCACCTGAGAGTCGTAGTCTCCGCACAGGGAAGCCATTTCAGCTCAAACACGCTGGTTCGTGTGAAGAAGCAGGGAGGTTAACAGGGGCATCCATAGAAGCTGCTATGTTTTAAGTAAAAACATGAGACTGTGAGATAAAACTCTGGAAACAAGCTACAGAGACTCCATGGAGCACAGCCTAAGGGCAGGAGGCCCGGCTGCTGTTTCTGTGTGACAAGAACAGCAGACCAAATCGTGCACAGCCATTAAGAAGGAGGATGCCACGGCATGTGTTGTTTTGTCTGCTCGTTTCTCCTCGTTCTGCATAAGCTCTATTGAGGCATCTCTCCTGCCATTGGGGAGGGCATTGTGACTCAGGAACCACAGACTCTCTCATTTCATAAGGCCTAAATGTTGATTGACCAGAAGAGTATATTACTCTAGTAGGGCTATTTGGTATTTTTGGGAAGAACTTTGTAAGAGGGTGGATCATATTCTGAGCTCATCAGCCACAGAGATCCCAGTAAGATGAGAATTAGTGAGGCTCATTGCTGGGAAGAGAGACCAATGTGGAGGGAAGGAGAGCAAGACAGAACCACATAGAGGGCTACAGACACTGCTACGCATTGCCCCAGATACACTTGGAACCAGGAAACACAAACTTCTCAAACATATGACCAAAGGACAGGTCTCCCCACTTTCAGTACGAGTCCATGGAGGTCTAATTCACATGCAGTAATATTAGTTCTGTTCAAGATGACTGCTGTCACGCATTTTGCCAGTGCATAAAGTTGTCCAGCTACCACTACGATGCAGATTTAGAGTAGGTCTATTACTGCAGAAAGTGGCCTCATACTCCCCAGTTACCAACCCCCTTAGCCTCCCCTCTCCCCATGGTGGATCTGTTTATCTGTCTCTGTGATTTTGCCTTTTCCTGAATGTCAGGCAAATGGAATCACATATAACCTTCCAAGTATTGGGTTATTTAGATTAACGTGAGATCTATTCGGACTGCTGGAAAGCTTTGGTCTTTCTTCCTGTTTTTGTTGCTAACTTCACGGATGCATCTGTTACAGCTTATTCATTCATGGTTCGCAGGCCACTGGGGCTGCTCTAGGTTTTGTTAATTACGGAGAAATTCAAATTAAGTAGTTGTATATGCATCATTAATGAATATATTTTAATTTCTCTCAGGTTAGTATCTAAGAGTAGGGCCGCTGAGCTACACAGTATCTTATTGCTAGTGTGCACGCACATGCACACAAATTTGTGATGCTGAGAATTGAACACAGAGCCTTACACATGCTAGTCAGGTGATATACCACTAAGATGTATTTCTACTCATTTTACATTTTTTATTTTTTAAATTCTGATAAAGGACATTGATAAAATTTTGAGACTATCTTTGTGCACACAGCCCTCCTATCTCAGCCTCCTGAATAACAGAGATTATAAACATGAACAACCACTCCTAGCAAACAAATGTATTTTTAATAGTATAAGAAACTTTCAAGCCACATTCCCAACTTATTATACCTTTATGCTTCCCAGCAACAATGAAAATTTCCATTACTTTGCTTTCTCACCATAATTTTTCATGCCAGTTTTAAAAGTCTGTATAATTCTGAAGAGTGTTTTGTGGTATGAGGCCAATGAAAAATGATATTAAGCACCATTTTATATGATTATTAGATATGCATTTTTAGTGGAGTATCTGATCAACCCTTTTAATAATTTTTATTGTGTTGTTTTCTTATTTCCTTGTGAGACGACTTCATTATTCTGGATTCCAGTCCTTTATCAAATTTATGTCTTACAGATATTTACTCCCAGGCAGTTGCTTCTCTGTTTTCTTAGCAGTGTCTTACAAAAAGAAGGTTTTGATTTTTGAAGTCAAATTTATCCTGTGCTATCTTCTGCTTCATGTGTCCTATTTAATCATTTTTTGCCCAAATTTGTTTCTTATATAGATTATACTTTTAGATGTAGAAATGTAATCAGTTTGGGGTTAATGCTTATAGTTATTGCTTCCTCTTTAACGAAGATTTAAATAGTGCTATGTCACTGGCAGCCAGAGCTGTGACTAATACAGTCTGGATCCTTCACCAATATCGAATGAAAAACATTTTAAGATAGGACTTGTCTAGTGGAGATCTATTTCCAGATAGTACGTCGATTTCCTCCTGATTTAATTCCAAAGAAAATCCTATTGAGATTTATGTGTTTCAACTGGGCAAAGTGAATTTTATCTGGAAGATAAATGGGAAAGAATGATAATGAATCATTTAAAATTATTAAGAATAAAGGAACTTTGGCTATAAGACTAAAACACAAAATAGTCTACAATAATTAAGTTAATGTGATCTAGGGGTCGATGGGAAATGGTGCAGAATAGACGAGAGAACAGACTCAGGGCAACAGACTTGCTTCATATCAGCATGGATAAAAAAGGAGCTGTCCAGTGGACAGAGCTGGCAGAATTAGTTTACATGTAAGTTAAATTGTATCCTGACCTCACAGCAATATTCTAGGTGAATTAGATTGAAATTTGAAAAATGAAAACACTTACAGGAAGAGAGTCTGACATGGCCACTTCTGAGTTGGTGCCTCCCCTGTCTTTTCTCAAACCAAATTTGCTCTTTAGGGGTTCTTGAACAGAATTGCACTCCTGCCCACAAAGTTTGCCTCACATCATACCTAACTCATGAAAAATATAGATTATGTAAGTCTCAGCTAAAATCAGAAGTACTATGGTGGGTAGGGATTTGTTTCTTTAACTGTTTGTTATTGAGACAGACTCTCATGAATGTCAGACTAGTCTTGAATTTTGACCTTGAGCCTCTGATGCTGCCGCTTATACCTCTCCAGTGCTGTTACAACAGCAGTGCCCCACCATGCTCTGTTGCTAAGGTGATGGGGACCAAACTTAGGGTTTTGTGCCTGCTTGGCATGCACTCTACCAATTAAACTATATTTCTAGCTCTTGTTTAATTTTTCTTTGTGTGTGTGTGTGCACGCATGTGTGTGTTTTCAGGTGTCTGTGGTATACATGTGTAAGTGTATGTGTAATATGTAAGTGTATTGGCATGGGTGCAGAAGCCAGAGACAGTCTTCAGGGTTGCTTTCCAGGTGTCTTTCATCCCACCTTTCCTTCTGAGACAGGATCTTTCGTTGGCCTGGAGCTCACCAAGCAAGGTAGCTTGGCCAGAAGAGAGCTCATTGATCCTTTCTGCCTCCCCAGTGCCGGATTTATAGGTATATGCCACTGCATCCTACCTTCTAAGGATTGATTGTGCTATCTCTCCGGCTTCCAGAAACTATTCTGATATGCTATTTATCATTGCCGTTTTATTGTCTACTCCTATAAAGCATTTTTATTCAGGAAAAATTGTGAAAATATTTTCTTCACCAAATTAAACATGGTTCCAACTTATCCCAGAGGGAGTAGTACTCTATTATGAACTCTGAGGGTGTGGGTCTATAGGCAGGTAGAGGACCTGATTGGCCACAGTGCTTCTTGTGAGGTAAAGTCACTTTCTGCCTCTCTCGAGATGCTCCAGCCTGGGGCAATAGTGTTTACCTTGATTTAAGGCCTCATCAAAAGCATGACATTCACAGCAGCCTGGCTGCAGCAGGATTAAATGGAGCATGGCCTTTTCTTCAAGAGACACTTAAACCTCAAACCCTTAGGCCTGGAGGGGAGGGACCGGAATGAAAAGAGAACAAAAATCTATTGATCTAGCAGAGACAGTGAGAATGAACATCCTAGCCATCTTCCTCAGAAGTAGAGTTAGAGGCAGGAGGAACCTCACACACAAGAAATTTAGGAACTATGCTTAAGGAGGGTGCCTGCTGGAACTTACAAGGGATCTGTCCGAGGAGTTGAGGGGCTCAGCTACTTCTGGACAACATCCTCCTAACACCAAGCGATTCAGGTGACCTAGAAATGAAGGAACACGCTTATACTGTAAGGAGGAAGGAAAGGGAGATTATTTTCAGAGTTGGGAAGCTGAATCGAAAGGCCTGCCAGGACAAATTTTGCCAGAGTAGCACATTCTTTCTCCCAGAAGCAAGCAAATGATTGTAAGAGAAGTAAAGTAGGCCAGCATGAGGGTCAGCTTGCCCAGACTTCTGCCTCTGGAAGGGGATGGCTAAAATGCTTTGGGAGTTGAACATTATGGGTTATCTTTCCTGCCTCTGATCCCATGTCTTCTAGATTTCCTCCCAAGCCATTCTAGTGTTTGTGGAAGAGTTTCAGTATAACTTGGCCTTTTGATAGGAAAGCAGCTTAGATAGGCAGAGTAGACTGAACAGAATACTGGGAGAAAGAAAGCAGTTAGGCAGACGCCATGAAGCTCCGGCCCAAGATGGACGTAGGTTAGAATCTTCCCAGTAAGCCACAACCCCGTGGTGATACACAGATTACTAGATATGGGTTAAAGCAAGATGTGAGAGTTAACCAAGAAGAGGCTAGACATAATGGGGCAGGCAGTGTTTAAATGAATACAGTTTCCGTGTAATTATTATTTTGGTAAAGCTAGCCAGCGGCCAGGAGCTGGGCAGCTGGAAGCAGCCCGCTGCTCCTTCTACATTTTGTAACAAAATTAAAAAGTCAGGCAAGATTTGTTAAGTCCTTAGAGTTGACTTTTGTTGACCAGAAAGTTGATGGTAGTTACTGACTAATGATAAGAGATAGCATGTCACTTCCCATCATTCTTTACAGAAGCAGTATCCAGGAATCATCATCAATATGTCTTAAAGACTGGTTGTCTTAGTCACTGTTCCATTGCTGTAAAGAGACAGAATGGCCAAGGCAAATCTTATAAAAGAAATAATTTAATTGGGGGTATGCTTACCTTTCTAGAAGCTTAGTTCCTTTTCATCATGAGAGGAGACATGGCAGCAGGGAGCATGGAAGCAGGCAGGCATGGTGCTGGAGAAGTAACTGAGAGCTATGTTCCAATGTGTGGGCCTAGAGAGAGAGACTGACCCTGGCATGGACTTTTGAAACTTCAAAACCCACCTCCAGTGGCATACTTCCTCCAATAAGGCCACATTTCCTAATCCTTCTAATCCTTCCAAATAGTGTCACATTTTGGTGACTGTGCATTTAAACACATGAGTCTATGGGGACCATTCTTATTATTTAAGATACCACACTGGTCAAATCTGGACTAATGCTTGCTATCATAGTGTATTATCTCAAAGAGACTATATGTAACCAAATTGTTCCCACAAACTTATTTAACACTTTGGCTATCCCTTGGAAAGCTCTTGATTAAGAATTCCCATTATCATTGTAACCTTTGAACTAACGTTTCAGAGACTTTTTCTTCCTACCTTATCCAGTCATTGAATACAAGCTATTTTAGAAAAGATGTTGCCTTGGGAGAGGCAATTCTTGATGTATAAGAGAAACCCTAAAAGAGTTAACAGTTGAGGGTGTCTGTTAACCCCATTTTCATAGATGGTTCGAAAATCATTTCCTTAAGGGTCCTGGGTAGCTACATTTGTTGCCCACTATATTAAGATGTGATCTGCAAAATCAATTCTAGTGTTCTCTATGTCTTTATTGCTTATGCCTTCAACAAGCTCTCTGACAAGGCTGCAATATGTCTTTTCTATGACTGCATAAACAAAAACATGATAACAATTAGTGGTATAGAATAGCAATAATTTAGTGTTTCTTATAACTCTCCATGTTGACCAGGATCAATCAGGTGAGCTCCTGGTCTTGTTAGAGTCCACTCATTTGACTATTGCCATGTCCCCTCTCAGTACAGATATAATCTATGACCTTATTCATAAGTATAGAGTCTTACTATCAGCTGTTGAGTCACTCTCTAGGTAATTTCTCATTCAGTAGTTTATTCTTCTCTCTACTTGACAATGGCAGTTATTCAAAAGGTGGATATGAAAGTTGCGGGCCATACTTCAGAACAGACAACAAATTTATCCACTATTTGACATAAAAATTATAAGGCTACTCAGATTCAAGGAGTTGGAAAATTAGTTAATAGGAAGGCCTATTATATTATATTATTCTATTGTTATAATATTAAAGTATTATGGCTTAATTTTTTAATCTGTAACAGCCTGTTCTCTATCTTCTAGATATTATAGTCCCTCACCACAAAATCGTTTCTATAAAATCACCAGTACCAATATCAATTTCAGCAATAACATCTAAGTTTTTCCATTGCCAGTCATAATTATGGTTATATGGAAGTAATCTGTTATATAAGAATTGGTATTCTTTTCTACTCCTACAAATTAGTAGGTTTTATTTATTAGGCTTGTAGAAAACTTACCTACATAAAACTCAGAGGGGAAATGGCCATATTTGAAAAGTAGAACACAGGATTATAATGATAAGAGTCACAGAACAAACTAAAGAGGTAAGTACAGCCAGCCCCACTGGAACATATATGATCAATTTTTTTAAATTTAAGATTTATTTATGTACTTTTCAATTTATTCATAAGTGTGTGTGCCTGCATTTGTTTATGTACACCACATGCATGTGGATGTCAATGGGACCAAGAAGGGAGCTTGATATACTAGAATTGATAATAGAAATATCTTTGATATTTGATAATTTGATATACTAGAATTGGTTGTGAGTAGCCTGATGTGGGTGCTGGAAACCAAAGCTGAGTTCTCTGAAAACTAAATCTGAGTCCTGTGTAGAGCAGTCCAGACTCCTAACCACTGAGCTGCCTATTCCGTCCAGAATTGTCATTATTAAAAGGAAAATTCTTTTGACAACCTTATTGTCATAAATCACTAATCAATCTCTGTATAAAGTTTGATTGATTTTACTGGGTGACTTCTGTATCTGAAGACATGGATTAAGAAAATATTTTATTATTTTAGTGTGTGTGTGTGTGTGTGTGTGTGTGTGTGTGTGTGCAGAAGTCAAGGAAAGGGTTGTGTGTCTTCCTCTATCACTCCCAGTGCTATATTCTTGAAGCAGGGTCTCGCACTGAACTGGAACCTCACCATATAGCCAATATGAATATTCATTTAACTACAAGATCATCTGTCTCTTTCTTTCAGGACTGGAGTATAGACACAACAAGGCTGTGTCAACTCTTATCCATATTAAAATCACACACACACACACACACACACACACACACACACACACACACACCCTAAAATCCAATTTGTGAAGTCTTTATGGGCATGGGTGTGAACTGGAGCATGGCAAACCTAGCAGTGAACTATAGTTTCTTAGTAAGTGCTGAGATCAGGAGACACTCCTTCATTGATGCCAGAATTGTGGCTGGCTTGATCGTGAGCAGATTCTGTGCAGGTAATTACAATTGCTGGGAGTTTGTGAGTGTGGCAGCCAATATGGCGTGTATTTGTTTTTACTCAAGATTGTTCATCGACAATTTCATACATGTGCATAGTATATTCTGATTATCCCACACACATCCCCTCTTTTATCACCCCCAATTGTATCAAATCCCAGTGGCCATTAGTTTGGGACATGAACGGGTCACCACTGGATATACACCTGAAGGCAATGACTCCCCTTCTCCCTGAATCTCTCAGTAGAAAATGGCTCAGCAATGAGCTGCTCCTCTGTCTATGCCTGACTGTTGGTTGGTCTATTCTTATGTAGACCCATCAGCAGTTGCTGGGAGTTTCTAATTACAATGGATGTGTCTTGCCAAGCAGATGGCCTTCCACAGCCTTTCCCCTAAGTTACATTTCTCACACTTCCTTTTCCTTCTCTGATTCAGTGTTCTCTACATCTTAGAAAGGATGGCATAAATATATGGTGGATGTTTATGTCACCTAGTCTCAGCACCTTGTGCAGCCATGAGTCTATACCACTCACTATTCTACAGTGGAAAGTGGTTTGTCTGATTAAGGCTGAGAATTCTTTAGATACAAACCCAAGAATTTAGAAGGTGGCTTAATGCTTTATCAATTTAGTTAGAACACAAATAGTATTCAGTTTCTCACTAAGGCCTTTGACTTACTCTACCATGAGTTTGGGGCCAGGTTGGTAATACTGGATGGATTACTTTTTGTAGAAAGGGCTTTATATCCAATAAGAAAGTTGTCAGTCGCTCCCATAATAGAAGTGCCCCGTTTTCACAAAGAGGCTCATCTTGCCAAATGCCTAACTTTTGCATGTGGGTGCTGGAGATTCAAAACAGGGTCCTCAAGTTAGCATTGAGCCATATTCTAGCCCTATTAAGAAACAAAACGTTTAGATATGGTATAAATAATTTAGGTGCAACTCACATTTAACATTATTAAATGCTAGGGATTTCCACTGTAGAAAATAAGGCCTGGTAATGCTCAGTCACATTCTAAACTTGTGTAGTGTGCATGGTAACTAGGCATTTGAAAATCAAGGAGCAAATCTTATTTGAGCCAAAAGGTAGATACAGATTGTTTGTCAAATACACTTACAAAATGTACTTATCAAAAATAATTGGGGAAAGGGCAACTCATTTTTATTGCTGAAGACATTTTGGGTCTTCTAAAATGTATTTAATCTACATTATGCTTAATGCGCCCAGGAAAGAGGCATTGCAGAATTTATCTTGGGTCTATATGCTATTGGGAGTCATAACCCATGAAAAGTCCAACGACAACACAAGCTCTCTTTCCAGAAAATGATCATTTTGGGATAAGTTCAGGATCTGGGGACTCATGGTTTTTTCTAAGTCTTTCATTATAATTTTGTAGTACTTGAAGTTTAGCATTCCTATGACTCCAGTGATATGCTTGTCACCAAAGGCAGTGCCATGGTTCAAACTGCAGCATATGTTGTTGGTATGGGCCAGGCAAAGACTAGAGAAAAGGGCATCTTTAACAAAAACAGTTGGTTCCAATACAAGTTAGTATTAAGTGGATTTTGGAGAAATACAGGCACTCATGAAACTCCAAATAAAATATTTGTCCTAATAGGTGGCTAAAATATCAAATGGTTTTTTTCCCCCATGCTCCTGGACCAAGTACATTTCATATAAGACCAAGAACATACCATATCTGGCTGGCTGATGGGGACAGTCAAGTAGACTTGGTTTGTGCAAAGCTCTTTCCCATGTGCCAATAAAAATACAAGGTTTTCTGGATTATTTAGATACTGTTTTAATATCTTGATCTGTTGTTACCCTAAACTTCTAGTGAAGACGCACCATCAGTGATTAACACTTTCCTAAGAATCTTTGTCTCCTGTGTGTATAAACTACCACACTAACCCCAGCTATGAAAGAAAATGATGTCATTTTCTTTCATAGCTGGGGTTAGTGTGGTAGTCTGTCCTGCTTTTTGCAATTCTTTTCCATATGTAGAGCTGTAACTGTTTTCATGAGCTCATATCATATGCTTGGTCTTCCATTTAGCCACAAATCTTACTGTGCCAATGTGCCAGAACCTGTTTCATTTTAATTGGTAGGCTGACTGTACGTACTAGTACCTCACTTTTGCAATGATTGCTGTAAGCAAAATTTATTAAGGGAAAGCAGCATGAAAGCTGATCTTGGAAGATACTTGGGTCTTGGATTGATGTATGATTAGGAAAATGACTAATAGACAGCTCAAAATGTTATCACAGAGTAAACATAATATTCAGCATTACAAAGCATGATGTTATTAAATTCTGAGTCAATGTCACAGAAAACTTGGAGTCTCCTGAACTCTGTTGGAAATCCAATTTTGCTGAAAGAAGGAGATCTGATAAATTTTTGACCAGCAGACTGCTTTATTGTGGATGAAATAAGAGACCCAATGTAGGCAAATACCATTCTGGATTTGATTTTAACTAGAATGGAAAATGTATTATTAATACCACAGTAAATGCCAAATATCAAAAAAGGAAAATAGGGCTTATTCATGTGCCCCAGAGTTTAAAAGAAGATGGCTAAAAAAGCTTCATGACTCTGAAAGATGAAATAGATGATGAAGATGAGAAGTTCTATAAATATAATTCTGACTGTACAAAAATTTTGAAAAAGTTCATAGAGAAAGGCAAAAGACATCTAAGGGAAATAATATAGTTATAACCCATTTCAAACATAGGTTCATAAAAGATAGATGTTTTACAAAAGTTATAAAGACAGACATATAATGGAACATGATTATAAAAAGTGACAGAAATGTGAAAATGGTACCAAGAAGACTAAAGCACAAATGATGTGAATGATGTAAGTTTTAAGGAGACAGAAAATAAGTGACCAACTATATTATATAAAGTGAGAAGTCACAGGTCAATAGCCAAGAGGGTCATGAGAAACTTTCATGACTTAAATATGTTATTCCAGTTTTTAACAGAAGACATGATAATTTCAGGAAGTATGAGCAAGAACAACTGAAGAGTTACTTTCCCTCTGCATTTCAGATTAGACTTTATAATGTGAACCTTAAAAAAGTGACAATCACTAGAAATTAATATTCACCAAAATGAGCAAAGCCTCACTCATTCATATTATTCAAAACAGTGATCGGTAATTCAGAAAAGAATAATTAATTTAGGGTCTACCAATTCCATTGAACGGTTCCATAAATTTTCCTCAATGTGATTTAGGTTATTATGATAAAAGACTGTACAAACTTTTGAGTAGATTTAAAACTTGTTAAGAAAAGGGACCCTGATACTTAGTATTTAAAGTGTGTGTGTGTGGGTGCCATTTTTTAAAAATCAGTCTGATGTCAATACTGTCCAGTTCAGAATCAGACCAGTGTCTAGAATGAAGAATTATGTTGTGTACTATAGAAAACACACAGGGTTTTGCAACTTGGGTAGAATATTTTTGACCTACTTTTGAGACTTGGGTATGCAGAAGTGGATCTGAATCAGGCAGAGCCATGTTGGAGTATAAAGATGACAAGGATGGGTGGTCTGTGAGAAGAGATGCTAAGATCTTTGTCTATACATGGCTACATAACAGTCCCTCAAAGATGGCTGCACCCTGGTCCTTGGAACCTGTGCACATGTTACCTTCCACAGTAAGGAGTGCTTTGGAGATGTGATTATGTTATGGATGTTGACGTGTTACCTCATGGTTCTTCAAGAAAAGGCCTCGTGGGGAGAGGGGAGGTTAGAAGCAGCCAGGATGGTATGAAGATAGAAGCAGAAGGAAGTGGATGGTGTCAGAAAGTAGAGTGTCCACAAGAACTCCCCAAAGCAACACAGTCCTAGAATCTTAACCTACTGAGTTGTTAAATAATTGACATTTTAGGCCACCATGTTTGTGGTAATTTGTAAAAACATCAAATAAAAACTAATACAGCTCGTTACATAAAAACAAAGGAGTGTGTGACAACTGGGTCTGAACTTCCAAAAGGAACAAAAGGCAATGTCAGTGGTTAAAATAACTGTCCTTCCCCAGTATGGCTTCCCGTATACATGTCCTGCATTTTTTTCTTTTTCATTTGGTCCTGCCATGGTATCACCAACCTGTAGGAGGCTTTCTCTGTCCTGCCAGTCAGCTTCCAAATTATGACACGAAGACTTATCATTAGTTATGAATTCTTGGCTTTCTCTTATGCTTATCCCACTAGCTCATAACTGATCATGTTGCTCTTCATTTATATTTTGTCTTGGGACCTTTTACCTTTCTTTCATTCTGTATGTCTTACTCCATTTCTGTCTGTCTGGTGGCTGCCTGGCTGACTCCAGGCACCACTCTCTCTTTCTCCTTCTTTTTTTTTCTCTCTCTTTCTCTCACCTGGATTCCTCCTCCTATTTATTCTCTCTGCCTGCCAGCCCCACCAATGCCTATATTGTCTAGCTATTGGCCTTTCAGCTTTTCATTAGACCAATCAGGTGCCTAAGCAGACAAAATGCAACAGTAACACATCTTTACATAATTAAGCAAATTCAGGACAAACAAAAGCAGTAAACCATTCTCTAGTTAAACAAATAGTCCACAACACAGACCCTTGCTTCAGTGCCTGGAGAACTTGGCAGTGTGCTAAACTCTAGTCAGTGGAAACAGCCTTCCAAGGTTGGCTTTACATTAGATACATTCCTCCTAGGCGTTGTTTGCTCCAGATGTTGGAACTAGTTATATGTGTCATAGCTTCCTTTCCAGTCCAAATGTTCTGCACTGAGGTTCTTTTTGTTGAGATAAATGTCCTCTGTTCTGTTGTACTATGTCAGTCATGGGAATTTAATTTCTCCTTTACAAAAACACATACTCAGTTGAAAAAGAAGCCTAATCTCAATGATTTCAGGAGATAACTGGCTGGCTAGAAAACATTGTATCAGTAAGATATTCAGGTGGTTGGCCAATTCATAGCAGACGAGAGGTGGCTGGATAGCACTGAGAACCAATAAGTCACCCACAAAACAGAGGTCATCTTAATAGTCCACTTGAAGACATAGCACTTGCCTCTGAAAGAGAAATGGGGAGTACTGACTGGACACCACCCACTTCCTTGAATATTTATATGGGTAGTAATTTGTAATTTATAACAGAACTCAGTGCAGGTTTAACTAGCTCAGACCAGATCTTTGAATTAGAACCACAGAATGACATCCTCACAAAAGCTGGAAGTCATCACAAAGACATGGTTTACATCCAGTTGCCAATACAATGGGTAATCACCATCAGTGTTCTCATAAAGAAAGAGATAATGCTCTTTTGTGTACAAGAAGATAAGACTGTCATATTTCTACCAACACTATACTTTCCAGAATCTTCTAAATACAATAACTACCCATAAAGGACAATAAAACCACATACTATTCTAAAATAATTAATCTGGAAAATAACTGCAAAGCATAAAATTCAGACATGATGAAAGATATGCTTTGTTTGTTCTACTAACACAACAAGAGGAGGGAGGCTCATGAGGCCCCTGCTCCTCTGAGGGTGTATAAGGTAGATACAGTTCCTGGAAGGCATATTTGTCCATAGGTTTCTCAAGCTCCTACAACTAATACCTCACTGTGCTCCTCTAAGCAACTCCAATAATCTTATTGGTTCATCAGGGTGTCCTTGACTGGAATCAGTTCTTTGATCTTTCATTGCCCTCTCCATCCGAAGTAAGTAAAAATGACTCCTCAGGAAAAGTTATGCAACAGGGACTAACATACAGAGTATTTTGCCCAAAATAAATAATCAGTTCAGCCAATGGTTAGCACCAAGGGTAGAAAGACAATTATCAACTTTCCAAGAGATGGAATGCATTGATAAAATTGGATATGGAAAACACCTAACCCGAGAACAGCACTGGTACTAGCCAGCTTGAGCCCTAGTTCCTGCCATGGCTGAAAGCACAGCAGAATCTATTTAGTCTCCATCAGCATTCTTAGCTCTGCCCTAGTTAGGTTTCTATTATTAGCCAGGGGAATTATAAGAAACTATAGGGCAGTCACTTACTGTGCATCAAGAGAAATGTCAAAGCCATTCTGCAGTGACAAACATGTATGTTGTTTCCAAGGAAAGATAGCTTTTAAAAGGCTTTTCAGAACTAGCCAGATGAGGGTTATATTTTACTTCCCATTCAGTCTTTCAGGTGGATGCATTTCCTAAGCATGTCAACAAATAGACATCAAATACCTATGATAAAAAATCAAATAAATAAAATAGCTAAATAATTTATTGTGGGTTAGTAGGAAGATGATTATTCCCAGAATCTGAAAAGTATTTCAGTGCCCTGCCATTGAACACTTACTTGTCACAATGTTCTCATATGTAATTGCTCAAAAGATCTTACCTACTGCCCATCTTGACGCTTGCCCAGCTGAATGCCTGTCTGACTTCTTGATCATTAATCCTACTAGCTTTTCAAGACTCAGATTACATATTTCTCAACTCTGAGGAGACAAGGGTTTCTAATTGATAATTGTTGTCTCTCAGAAAGTCTTATAGAACACTCTTAGGTTTTACAGAACACCGTTTTCAAGGTTCTTCTAGGATGCTGTTTTTTTATGGAAACCTAAAGGATGCTGTACTTTTCTTTTTTGTCTGACAGCATTGAAAGTTTATTATTTTACTCTCAGAATTAAGCCATTTGAGGGAATAGACTTCCATATTTGTAAATGCATCTGTACCAATTTATGACATATTGTACATATATACTGGTTTATTGAGTGGGTTGTATGAGTTTTCCACAGGCCAGAATAAGTGTCTACAAGAACAAATTTCTTAGCACTAATTGTGGTGGCTATTTGTGATGTCTATTCTTTGTGGACAACTTGAATACAACTGGAACCAACTAAAACCCAAAAATGGAGGGCAGGCCTATGAAGGAATTTTGCTTAAAGTAGGAAAATCTATTCCAGTCTGGATCTATGAAGTATGAAGACACACCATTAATCTAGACCTTTTATGTGGGAAGACACATCTCTAATCTGGGTCATGCCTTCTGTGGGATGCCTATAGAAGGAGATGGAAGACAAACATTTTATTCTTTGCCTGCTTGCCCTCACCTTGATAGCAAGTCAATTCCTTTACTGGTGCTAGAGTCTGATTTGTCTGGATTCTAGCATATACTGAATACCAGCTCAGACTTCCATGCTCACGAACTGAACAACTACTGAATTCTTGGGAATTTCTGTTCATATCCATTCATTGTTGGATTAGCTGGACCAGAGTCTGTAAGTCATTCTAATATATCATATGTATATACATATATATTCATTCTGTAAGTTATGTTACTCCAGAGAAGCCTGACTAATATACTAGCCTTTATAGATATGGCTTTAGAGTTTTAAAGTCTGTGCATAAAGGCATTTGCCATGAAAGTAGAGGCTAATTTTCTATATTCACTGATGTTATCAGCATCAGGAACAGTGATGCATGGCGTGTACTCCAGAAGGATCATTAATAATGAAAATTATTAAACAGTCATAATAAAGAATACCTTTTCCCCAAACTATTTATAAGGAGAGTGATTGTGGTTATAATTTGCATGGCATTTTACAGTTCACAAAATATACTTATTCCATTTAATTCTCTTAACACTGTCCTATCAGGGCTGTCACAGATGCTTATATTTGCAGATGAGGGACTCAAGTTGAGAGTGGCCCAAAGAAAATGGAAATCTTGATTCTATTGTCAAACTTTCTAAGGTGTTTCCACAATAGTGAACTTTCTCAGTCTGCAATTTTAACTTAATTGTTGCATTAAAAGGAAGGAATCACATTACAAAGCTCGGGTAACTTTGTTTCAAAATAAACATTTGAAATATTTGACCCAAATAACCTAAAAGAAATGTGGTATCAAAAACTGTATCTGGGGCATAACTCTTCCTATGAACAGTCAATAGAAAATGTTGGTTGCAAGAGATCCTATTGACAAAAACATGGATCTGATTTTTTTCTTTTATTGAAAATAGATTCTTTTCTCATACAATAAATCCTGATTATAGTTTCCCCTTCTACTCCTCCCAGTTCTTCCCCACCTCCTCTTCCATCTGGATTCACTGCTTTTCAGTCTCTCATTAGAAAGTACAGGCTTCTAATAGATAACAACAAAGCATAACACAAGGCAATGCAAAACAAAAAGCCATCATACCCAAGTTGGACAAGGCAAACCAAGAGATGGAAGAGAGCCCAAGAGAAGGCACAAGAGTCAGAGCCCAAGAGAACTCACTGGTTCACACACTCATAAGTTCAATAAAAACACTAAACTGAATGTAATGACATACATACAGAAGCCCTGGTGCAGATCCAAGCAGGCCCTGCGACTGCTATTTCAGTCTCTGTGAGTTCATAAGAGCATTGCTCAGCTGATTTACAAATGGAACTGGTTTTCAGAAGGAATTTGGAAGAGTTTGGAACTAGACGTTAGAGAAGTCTTAAAATATTATAAGCAAACACTTAAAGGAGCTCTTTGGTAGTAGTGCAGGAGACCAGAATGCAGGCACCTTAGTTACAGTTAAATCTCAAATGGACATCAGAACTTGGCATCATCCACATCAGGCTGTTTTTGTAAGCACGAAAATATAAGATTCCAGTGGGAGAGATCAAACGACATCCTTATATGGCCCAAGAGAAAAGCTTGCCATGTCAATGCGTGTCAGAGTCCTATTCTCAGAGAACAGACACTGAAATGGCAGTGTGTAAAAAACTTTCAGGGAAAAGCCTAGACTGCAATAGAGACCTCAGAAGGTTGGGGATACTAGGAACATGGAACATCTACTGAGGAAGGCTATAGACATGAGTGGACATGGCTTAAGAGAGACTGCTATTGAAAACAGGCCTGCAAGGACAGGCCTATACATGACTGTTTTTTTAATGTTTCATAAAGTATGCATTGATCTTTAGAACAACCATCAGTCTAAGAAGAGAGAGTCTGAACTAAAAAGAAATAATTTATAAGGCAGATCACTGAAAACAAATCCACAAATTATAAGTAGGTAAGATAGGAATGCCTCGAAGTTTAGAGTGATTTTTTTTTTAATTTTGCAGTATTAGGCAAAGAATGATAATCTTATCTTTTCATAAGAGCTTGGGTATAAGGTACTTTCTTGTAAAGGGCAACCTTTCCATACATATTCCTGTGTATTCTCTTTGGCTTTTCAACTATTCTTTCAATATGCTTATATACTAATGCCACAAGTCATGGGTCCGTGATTTCCTTGATTCTAAAAAAAACACATATCATATTTTTAATGAAATCTAAGGTCATATTATCATCGTTTTTACAGCACCAGATCAGAGCCTAACCTTTTAGGTGGTTGCAACTCGAAGTCTCATCCTTCGCCCAGGTGTCCCCAGCTGCTTTGCCATATCTTCCATTTCATGTAGCTCTGCAGCTTAAGCCTGGTGAAACTGAAGGAGCGCTAAGAAAGGAGGAAGTTAGCTGGAGCTCTGGTTCTGGTTCTGTGGGTAACTTTTGACCTTGGAAAGTTTATTCAGTATTTGTTGATTAATTTTTTTTCTCCTATGGTACAAAGATAAAACCTGACATGTTGCTCCAGAGACTATTATGAGAATGAAATAAGATACAGTGAAGATGACTTTTAAAGTTACAAGTTCAAGGTAAGGTAAATTGCTATCATTATGTTTACCTTAACATTATCAGGCTCACGGATTGTACTTGCCTCTAGGCCTAATGTAGAGGATTTACTACGTCTTCTTTCGTGGCTCAACTGTATGCCCAGCACTGGTAATGGTTTCTGGAGAATAGGGTGCTTCAAACACCCCCACATCCATTCGTTTAAATATGGCATATAAAACAACTGGTGAATATCTCTTTTCAATAAACATGAAAAAATTAGTTTAATTACTTTTTAAAGCATGGCTGCTCCTAGAAAATTAATCAATATTATTTTATTGCCAACATACCCAGCCACTTACAAAATTTTTTTATCTATATCTTGGAAGGCTTTCATTTAATGTAAACCCATTGAAAATACAATAATCTCTTGTCATTTAGCTGAAATAGGGCAACAAAAGTACATAAAAATAATAAAAGTAAAAATTTAGCAATCTGATAAGTGAGCACTTTTCAAGCAATGAACTGTCATCCCCCAAATTCATTCTTTGTAGTTGTCTTACTTTGCTTTCTGTTGCTGTGATGAAGACCATGGCCAAAGGCAAATGGTGTAGTAGAGAATTTATTTGGTGTACATGTCCCAGTCACAGTTCATCATGAAGAGATGTAAATGAAAGAACTCAAACAGGAGGAAAAAAAAAAACCTGAAAGCAGGACCTGAAGCGTAAGCTGTGGAGGGGTGTTGCTCACTGGCTTGCTTCCCATAGCTTGCTCAGCCTTCCTTCTTTTACAACTCTAGGACCACTTGCCCATGGGTGACACTATTCACAGGGGTGGTGTCAGGGCCTCTGACATAAATCATTCATCTAGAAAATGCCCCAAAGACTTGCCTAAGGACCAATCTTTATGAGGCATTTCCCAATTGAGACTCCTTCCCAGATAATTCTGACTTGGGTTAAACTGACAGAAAACTAGCCAGCACAGCAGTATACACACATACATATTTTCCCCCTGAAACAGTAATGAAATATATTAAATGAAAGTATTTATTTATTTGGACACAGGGTATGAGAAAACCACCCAGGATATGTGTGGTAAAGCAGAAATCTGCAAAAATCAAAATAGTGATTTAAAAAAAAATCTTTTTTTAAATTTAAATTTAAATTAAAAATATTCTTTTGAATATGTGGATCATTTGCTAATTTTTTATGTGGGTTTTTCAACTCCTTTCAGCTTTGATGTGACTGCCTCTGCTCAGTGGCATGTGCACTTTCTCTCAGCAATTTCTGATACTTTTACAAAATGAATCATCCTCTAGCAGATTTATGATGTCTCCATTGAAGTTTTTCCTTTCTTTTCTTATTGTGGAGATAAAGCACTGAAAAATGACATTGGCTATTTGTAGCTCACTACCAACAAATACCAAATATCATGGCACTTAATTCAATCTTTAAGTGGTGGTCTTTAAAGAGATCATTTGAATAATGCATTGTTTTTGCTCTAGAGCAGTGGTCCTTAACCTGTGGGTCACAACCCCTCTACCAAACCTCTTTCTTCAAAAATATCTATATTATAAATTATAATAGTAGCAAAATTAGTTTAAAAGTAGGAACAAAAATAGTTTTATGGCAGGAGGGTCACCACAACATGAACTGTATTAAAAGGTGGCAGCACCAGGAAGGTTGAGAACCACTGGTCTAGAAAACATGTTTCCTCCTAGCTGTAGAAAACCTTAACTGCTGAGAAATACGTGAAATATACTGCATGTATGGACAGAGGTCTGAGAGTAATCAGGTCTACTAATTGGAGGACTACATGGGAAGTTACTCTTAAGCTGAATGTCACAAAGTGATTATGGGTTACCTGGAAGACACAGAAGCAAAGACCTACTATGATGAGGCAAAAACATGAGAATGTGGAAGTAGTAAGGGGTAGGTGGATGGAATAGGAAAGATTGGGGTAGAGAGGGCCAATCTATGAGATTAGAGCTAATGCTGTAGGCAAAGGATATGCTAAAATATCTTTTTAAAAGTGCCAGCTGAGCTGAGAAGATGATTGTTGGATACACAAGGACCTGATTCGAATCCTCAGCACCCATGTCAAAAAAAGCCAGGTATAGTGGTGCATAACTGTAACCACAGCATTAGGGTGATGTGGGCAGAGTCAGAAGGGGTGCTGATCTCATTGGTCACCCAGCAAAGCTGAGCTGATGCATTCCAGACCAAATGAGATACCATTTGCCCCCAACAAAGGCAATCAGGAGAGTGATTGAGAAAGACAACCAACATAGATCTCTGGTGTCTAAAGCACACATAAATACACACTTGCATGCACATATGTACATACCCCCATGAACACAAGCTTTTGAGCTCATCAATCACAAGCACACACATACATACACACATGTACATGCACACATGTAATAACCTTACTGAGATTTATTGATGATTCATACACTGATAAAAGTCCACCTTTTAAACCATAGCTCAGCGCTGTTTATATGTCCACAGAATTGCGTAGTGGTCACCATAGTCAAATTTCAGAATACTTTATTTCCCAAAGATATTGCATATTCATGAGTCGTCAACTGTTCATCCTGTCTCCTCAGCCCCTAGCAACTGCTAGTTTTCATGTATCCATATGGATTTGTGTTTTGGATCCTTTAGGTAAATAATTAACAATATATGGTTATGTATGACCAGCTTTTTTCAATCAGAATATTTCCAAATGTCATTCACATCGTAGCATGTTTCCATGTTGCATTCCTCCTTATAGCTGAATATCATGTGCTCTATAAATTCTTAATCAATTTATCAGTTGCTGCCTATTTGGGTTGCTCCTTCTCCTTGGCTATTATGACTAATGCTGTTACATGTATTAGTATTCAAGCTTTTTTTCTCTTGAGTTTATATCTGCTCACAGAATTGCTGTGTCATGTGGATATTTATTATTTTAGGGAACTATTTTCCAATATGGCTGTACCATTTTACATTCTTACCAGCAACATAAGAATATTTTTCCATATGTTTGACAACACTTGTTATTGTCTGTATTTTCCTTTTTGTCTACTGGTGCAGGAGACTTGTTTGTATTCTGTCAATCATGTTTTAAATAAATGCTGATTGGCCAGGCAGGAAGTATAGGCAGGTCAACCAAACAGGAAATAGAGGCAAGGCGATGAGAACAGGAGAATGCTAGGAAAAAGGAAATTCATTCCTCTGGGGTCCTGGCCTAGATCACCGAAGAAGCAGGGTGTTATTTGCCTAGCTGAAAAAGGTACTGAGCCATGAGGCTAACATATACTAGAATAATGGGTTGGTATATGTTATAAGAGCTAATACAAAGCCTGAGCTAATGGGCCAATCAGTTTATAATCTTATGGAGACCTCTGTATGGTTTTCTCTGGGACTAAATGGGTGGAGTACCGGGCAGGACAGAAACCCCAATGAGCAGGCCCTCATGTTACAGTCTACTCTCATGGATGTGAACTATTCTTTGCTGTGATTTTGATTTGCATTTTCCTGGTAATCATTCCTCTTGAGTTACTTAAGTGCTTATTGGTCATTTGTTTTTTATTATATGACTAAATCTATTGGTCAAATTAATCTGTTGGGGTTATGGCAAAAGAATACAGACTGTGTGGCTTTAATCCACATACATGTATTTTTGCTGCTAGAAGGATCAGCCTTGGGCAGCTCAGGAATTGAAGGGTAGCCAAGGATTTGGCAGACTAATTACAATTGACTTTTCTATTTGAGGGAGTAAAACTTAATTCTCTGGAGATGGCGGAAAAGGGAAAGTCCCACACATGTACACATATTTCCAACATGTCAGGACCTCACCTAGGATGCTGATGAATGGCAGGCCTTCATCAGGTCACATCAGGTCAGAGAAACTAGAGAGGAAATGCAGAGCAGGCAAACTACTGGATAAACAGACAGACAGACAAGAACCTTTCTGAGGGCCAAAGCTTAGTTCTTCATTTTATCATTCTTTCTGTTGCTTGTTCTACTCTGTTCTGTTCTACCCTGATGTCTCCCCTCTCATTTCTTTATTTTTTCCCTTATATACCCCTGCAAAATCTTCCACGCATTTTTCAAGTGAATGATTACAATGAATACAAATTAAAAACAGTATTTTTTCCACACCCCTTACATGATTAAACATTCTATGTATTACAGGTGAAAAACAAATTATCTTCCAAGAACCCACATACAGCTAAACATTTATCTTTTAGACTTCTCATAGATCAGGAGCCTTTCAGCCATAACCATTTGCATGGGCAGTAGCTTTTATAATTGCCAGAAAAACAGTTTACTAGTTCCACTTTTCACAAGTTAGTGTCCTGTCCAATTAACTAACCATCTAATTATTTTTTAGTTGCCTTATTTAAAGCTTTGTTTTAGCTACAATGCACACCAAAACCAATGAACACATTTTCAAATTTCAAAAAGAGGTTGAGCTGACTCCTGGAACTTGATTATTTTCCTTAATCATTAACCTAAACCATAGTCTGTACGGCTCTCCTTAAGAGAAACTCAGTTCCTCGTCGTATTTCCATCCTCTGCAGCTTCTGCTTTATCAGGGGTGGGGCAACACTAAATCCTACCTTTACTTATATTAAATTTTCCACTACAGTAATCTCTATCATAATCTCTTACTACATTTGTTAAAAACACTCAATTATCAAAATTCTATTTAAACTAATACTATTATTGTATTCATTACTTCTATTAAACAGTACAGCTTAAGAGGAAATCATCTTCATAATAATCCACAGATAAAAAAATGCGCAGTAGAACATCATGTTTCAGGGGATAATCACACTACATTAAAGGCAATGGGGGGTCCTTCCACACCCATTCACACCATGCCAGATTGAAGGGGGGTGGTTGATCGGCAGTTATGATTAACCAGACTAGCTTTAATATATAATATTCAGCCTTAATAAAGGAAAAAAAGGGGAACTTACAAATCCAAGGTTCCAGCGAGGAACGCAGGAAAACAAAGAGGTGGGCCGCAAGCCTGCAATATTGTATACGTAAATATTAGCCTAAGGGGGACACGCCTTACACACGAGGTGATTCGCTGGGCTTCCCCTTCACCAGATACCAGAGAAAACGACAACAGCAAACATGCAAAGGCACAGCAGTAGCAAGAGACAATCTAGAGCCAAAGCCCTCCCGGCCTTGCCTAGCTGAAATTTACCCATCAGCACCTTGCATTCGGGTGGGCCGATCTCCTGAAGCTCAAGGCCACCTGCTGCTCCTCTGACGAGGCCACCAGCATATTTCCTTGCAGTTCTGGGGTCTGGAAGTCTGAGGCAAGTGTTGAATGTCTGTCTTCTCCTGAGCCTCCTGTTTTGGCTTGCAGATCATTGCTCTTGCATTGTGACCTCTTTGGATGCATTCTGAAACTTGTTATAAGAACACTCCTTGTGTTGGATTAGGACCTCCCTTTCACCTCATTTAAATGTATTTACTTATATTAGCCCTTATCTCTTATAGGCAGATTGGAGATTAAGGCTTCAGTGTATACATTTGGGGGCTTTATAATTCAGTCCATATAAATTGGTCCTTAAAAACTTGGGTGATATAATGATTGACCTGTAGACAAACTGTCTTCTGGGAAAAAAGTCTCTTATCAATATATTGATTTGCAAGCAATTTCTGTTTTTTTTCCTTTAAAACAGAAAATACTTTAATATTGATAAAGTCCAATTTATTATTTTCCTTTCATTTGTTCTTTAAATGTCATATCTTAGAATTTATTATCTAATTAAGACCAAAGATTTGCTCCCAAATTGTCTTCTATGGGTACTTGTGAATTTCACAGCCTTTTTATTCATTTTGAGGTAACATAGGGATTGATTGAGGTAGGCTTCCAGCTTTATTATTTGGTATGTAGAATTCCAGTTGTCTCAGTACCATTTGCTGAAGACTATTGTTTTTACTTATACATTATCTTAATACTTAGTGAATATCATTTGACCACAAATTTTATTATTTTGGGGATGAGTTCAAACTCACTCATTGGTCTTTACTTGCCACTTTATTTTAATACCAGCATCTTTATTATTAAAGCTTGAGAGTGAGCTTTGAAATTGGGAAGTATGCATCTGCCGGAAGCAAAGGCCTATATTTTGATTATAGCCATCTTAGTCACAAATTAAGATATTCACCTCTGCAGGGCCTAGGTGAGGTGATCTTGATTCAGCTACCAGAAGCAGGAAACACATCTTGGCAATTATCTCAGCAGGGTCTTTTTTCCTGGAACCTCTGGAGGCAGATCCTGCCTGTCAGCTTCTGGTTGAAGCTGAGACACACGGCAGGGGGTAGGGCACAGTCTCTCTCCACCTGCCAGCCTGCCTTTCCAAGCTCTGGCGGGTTGTGTGGATTTCACCCTTACTCCCTGTGTCTTGAGGGACTCCTTGAGTCCGCTAGTAAACATATCCTGTTCACTGAATGCTTGCCCCATGGTATAATATTTACCTTGCGTCACTGTGTCAAAACCTCGGAATCTGTCTCATGGTCGGGTTCCCCTTGTGATTCTTCTCTGAGCAGGTGCTTTGCACTGCTGGCCGGTGAGTGGACAGGCCTGTCCTCCGTGTGCAGTGACATTCCTCAAGCCTCTTCGGTGTCCTCAGGTCCCTGTTCAGGCACCATTTGTCCCGACCAGCGGGACAAAAATCAGGGTCCCTAGTAACCTGGAAGAGAGAAGAATGAAGGGGCACGAGATACAAGAATGGACAGCAAGTCTGCATTCTGATCAAGCTGCATCCTCCAATGTTGTTCATATTTAAAATGACTCAATGCTTTTCCAAATTAATGTTAGGATCACTTTTGTCTATTCCTATATAAAATCCAGTTAAACTTTAGTATTACATTGAATCAAAGTATAGCTATGGAAATATCTATCTATCTATCTATCTATCTATCTATCTATCTATCTATCTACTCATCTATCTATCTATCTACTCATCTATCTATCTATCTATCTATCTATCTATCTATCTATCTATCTATCTATCTATCATCTATCTATTTATCTATCTATCATCTATTTATTTATTCTCTATATAACCTTTTCTCTGTGTATTATCTATCACAGTTATCTATCATCTATCTACCATTATCTATTATGTATTACACAGATTTTAAATTTTTTCAATGATTTTGTGTAGTTTTCACTGAATACACCTTATACTCCTTTTAAAACATTCTTATGTATTTTAGTTTTTGACGCCATCATAAAGGATTGTTTTCAAAATTTTATTTCCAGGTTGTAACATTCAAAACCTTTATTCTCTGGTTACAACAGTTTTTTAAAATGAATTCCTTATGGTTTTCTATATATGAGATCATTTCATTTTAATATGTAGCTTCACATCTTTCCTTCCAATCTAAAGGCCTCATCTTCCTTTTTTTGTTCTTGTTTAGTTTCCCACTGGCGAGATCCCTGCAGCTGGCGGCGGGAAATGCTGGCGGTCCCTGGCGCAGACAGGCCCTAGGCAGGCAGGCCCACAGAGCAGGCAGTCCCAGGCAGAGACTCGCGGGTCCCGGGAGAGCCACCCAAGCGGGCAGGTGTGAGCAGGCGGCGAGTTCACAGAGCAGCGGGCAGGCTGCTCGCCATGCGGTGAGCGACTGAGTAGGTTCCCAACGGCGGGCGTGTGGGTAGGGACATGTGACAGACACAACCTATGGATCAGAACTGGACTTAGAGGAGGGGGGGGGGGCGAGAGACAGACACGTGTGCACATCAAGGGGGGGGGAGAGAGAGAGAATCTAAGATGGCGATAGGTCAGGGGTCGCTGGGAGTGGGCGTGGCTTGTCTCTTAAAGGGACCAGAGACCAAACCCATAACACCCAGGGTCAAACCTCCAATTCATTATTGACTAGAAAAAAATAAGATAAGCTGTGGAACAATGATCTTGTACCCTGTAAAGATTTGTCTGTTGTATTGGTTTAATAAAATGCTGTTGGCCAGTAGCCAGGCAGAAAGTATAGGTGGGGTGACCAGGCAAGAAGTAGAGGTGGGGCGACCAGAACAGGAGAATTCTGGGAAGAGGAAAGGCACAGTCTGCAGTCGTAACAGAGGAAGCCAGAACAGAGGAAGCAAGATGAGAATGCCCCATTGATAAAAGGTACCAAGCCACATGGCTAACATACATTAATAGAAGTAGGTTAATTTAAGATATGAGTTAGCCAGAAATATGCTTAAGTTATTGGCCAAACAATATTGAAAATGATATAGTTTCTGTGCGGTTATTTTGATCTGGTCTGAGCAGCCGGGAACAAACAAGAGACCTCCCTACTACAAAGATAAGTGTGTAGCCTTACCTCATTTGTGGAAGTAGGAGAAGCCTTTCAGCATGATATATAGCTGTGGGTATTTCACAGGTATCCTTTATCATATGGAGGAGATTTTCTTCTATGCCAACTTTATAAAATATCATAAAAGTTGTTGGATTTTGTAATACATATTTTCTGTGTTTGTTGAGATGATTGTATGTTTCAAACTTTTAATCTATTTAATGCACTGTGTTGATTGAGTTTAATGTTCAAGCAACCTTTAATTTCTGGGATAATTTCGTTTTGTCATATATAATAATATTTTTATATTTTTAAACTCAGTTTGCTAATGTTTAAAAGGATTTAACATTATTCATATAATGAATATTATATAGGCTTTGTATATAGGCTTATGAGATATCGATATATACTTTTCTTTTGTATATAGGCTTATGAGATATCGATATATACTTTTCTTTTGGCATCCTTATCAGGTTTTAGTGCTTGAATAATACTGGTTTCATAGATGTTGAAAGATTTTGTCAAGAGAATGATGGTAAAGATTGACTTGGTCAGCAGTAAAATAGTTTTTGGGTATTTCACACCAAGGAATGATGCACAAGTTAGAAGAAAGGGATGAAGCTTAGAAGTTATGAAACCAGTGAAGAAATGGAATGACTCAAGTTGGGAAAAAATAGGTTCAGAATTGAAATTTAGGCACAGACATTGAAGGAAATCTTAAAATATTTTAAGAGATTTATGAAAAATATTATTTATATCTCTTATAACTTGTCTTTTATTGTCATTCAAAGGACAGATAGCCATATAGGTCCTTGGGTTCTTTTATTTTTATTTTTGCTGGCACTGCTACTCTTTCTTTATGTCCTAAGCATCAGGAAAATTATTTCCTTTGCTCTTTTCATAGCTGAAACTAGATGAATTTTAGAAAAGGAGCTATGTTTAAAACCTAGGAGAAAAATAGAGAAGAAACATAAAAGAAAGACTACAAACTCATACATAAAACTGCCTCATGATACTCCTAGATAGGCACAGAATATGTTTCTGGTCCCCAATAGCTAATCATTGCATAAGCAAGCCTGGGTTTAATCTGTGCCTTATAATGGCTGAAGTAGAGACTACTGTTTTTCCTCCTCTCCTGGGCTTCTGTACTGCATTCTATGTGAAGATCAAACAGACTGTCTATAAAAGTCAACAAGTCCTGCAAATACAATACAAGTCACCTTTGGTAGAAATGCACATTCATTAGGAGCTCATTGTTAGGGAAATACATGATGTAGGAGCTTAGAGATACTTTTCTCTTCATCAGAATACAAGGTCATTGAGGAAGTCTGAATTCTCCATGTTGCCAAGTTCATCCTCAGAAATGCAGTATCTTGGATGAGACATCTGCTCTTATTTTGTCTTCCAAAGAGTATAAATGAGATCTAGTCTTTCCCAGTTTCCCAACTTTTCAACTGGGGGTAAGAAATCACAGAATACTTTGTGGGGCAACCAGGTCCATGCACACAAAGCCTTTGAAGCCATGCTTATATAAAATGTCTGCTGTATTACTGTTTGCTATGGCTATACTATTCTTTCCCAATTAAACATAACCTTCACAACTTTCTACTGTTTGCATCTGTCTGGAGTTACTCATTTCCTGCCTGACTCCTGCTAACATCTGCTGTAGACTTTTAACATTTGTGAGCTTAGCCATTCTAAATCCAACCAAATATTCATGACTCACTGAGATCTGAAATTTTGTTCAAGAAAAATTCGTCTCACTGATTTTGAAGGCTAGTCAGCAGAACTATTAAACAAGAAACAACATTGACTACTAAGTCAATGAGTGGGCTCATGTCTACATCCACGGCTCCTGTGACTCCATTGGACCCTTGTTCTATGCAGTGGTGATTTGCAGGCAACTCAGAGAGGGGAATCTATTGTGGTATTTGTTTGGTCATCAATCCATGCCTTCTCTGCACTTCAGGATCTACGGTGCGCTTTTTTTTTTTTTTTTTTTACTGTGACAGAATGTTATTTCTGCTTCCACAATAACCACTCCAAAAGAAATGCCTGGCTGAAAGGACTGGAATGCTTTGAAAACATATGTAGTTGTGAATTCTGTAGATGAAAAGAAAATTTAGGAAGTATAGTTAGAAACCAAAGTGTCTGCAGAGGAGGGAAACCCCACAAAAATAATGTAAAAGGCTTAGATTGGAAGAGGACTATCAGGATCTATGCGTGAGCTTGGCTGTTGCAAAGGGGAGGGTGATGTTCAGAAGCAGAGGGTGAAGAGGAGGCAAATGTTGCTGGGGCCAGATTTTGTGAACACCTCTGGAGTCACTGGCACTGTTCAGCAATGGCAAGGTTAAGTGTTGGGACACTGAAAATATTCAAGCAAAGGCTGGAGAGTTGCTCTCAAGGAATGCGTGGCCACCTGGCTCTGCGCATGGAGCTTCATCTGCTTGTGTGGATGAAGACGATTAAAACTCTACACACAGCCCCCAAGTCTCTCTCAGACAGAGAGGAAGTAACCCACCTAGGATGAATTTCTATTTCATTTCTGATTTTCCCAGTTCCTTTTGAGATGAGCTTTCATTTGATTGGCATTTACCCTTGGATTTTTCCTAGGGTCGCGATTTTCATCAGTCTCTCGGGAACTGTTGACCTACCTAGTGTCTGGTTCAGTTCTTGACATTTCTGTAGTTTGGAACTGTTCATCAAGGAGCAAAAATGGGGTATGTGCCATTGTAAATCTAATGACTGAATGAAGGAACATAATTTCTTTCAGTTGTGGGGGGATATTTTTTCTTTTGAATGAGGGCCCAATGTGAAAGGATATTGGACTGATACTGTCTTTATGGACAGGTGCATATAATTGGAAGATGATTGCTTTTACATATTTGGAGAAAGCAGACTTTTGATATGGGTTAAAAAGAGAACATGATTACAGAAACTACAAAGAGATGGTGGGGAAAGTTATCTCATCCTGGCTTTTATACTGGAGCTCCTGGTAGCAAGAAAGAACCCTTCTCTACTTCTACCTCTCCTGGGGCAAGACTCTCAGACGTGACATTGTCACTACAGCTGCTCTCCTGAGTCTTGCTCCTACTGCAGCTGCCTTCCTCATTGGGTGCAGGCAAGCTGAACTGGAAGTAGAAAGAAGCAGAGTCCTCACATAAACACAGCCACAGACAGTGCCTGCCGGGTTCCTGGCAGATATTGCTGATTGGTTGCAGTAGTATAATTAAGGCATCTTTCTTCTTTGGGGCAAGACTCACCTTTAACGAATGGGATAAGAATTTTCCTGATTTCTTTGCCATAAAGTCACAGAATTCTTCTAAAAAATGAGCCTGATCACAATAGGTCAGTTTTTGAAGTGTACTTTCAGGGTCTAGGAAAACATAGCTGAAATCTTGTAAGGGAGAGGAAAGGTTGCAGAATAGATAAAGGGGAGAGAATTGCTTTTTTTCTTGTACTAAGAACGGGAAAGTGATTGTAGGGCACAATGTTCCATCAAACATGGTGAATGGACATCCTGGGGCACTCAGAGACGACCTGTATTCTCACCCACAGAGCTGGCATGGTTGACCTCCCTGTCCCTCTCTCTCCTCCCCTGGAATCTCAGTTTCGAGTCTTTACTAACATCTACCTCTCGAACTCCGCTTGTTTTTCTTTTTCTTCCTCCTCTGTCCTGTAACTGCATGTAGGCTCTCCTTTTCTCTTGTCCTCTCGGTTCCATGCAGCATCTTCTGTCTCAGCCATCTTAGCTTGTACACTGTCCTTCCTAGCTGTTTACTCTCAGCCCTGACACTCTTTCCCTCACACCTGGGCCCACACACTTCCTGTGGAACTTGGCATCCACTGCATCATTATTGGTCCTCCTTTGCCGGTGGTGACTCAGAGTGGCTCCCTCTGAAATGCTGTGTTGGTGTCTACTTGGATCTGTGTCATCTGAAACTGACATGTAAATAAAGCACCACCCAAAGATGTCCCTGTGGAGAAGAGAATGTACAAAATGGTCTGGAGGAAGAGAATCATGTCACCTGATGCTAAACTCAGCACCAATGACTCAGTGTTTATGGTGAGTCTTAGAACATGTAGTCTTTTTTTACTGAGCTTTGAACTTTTTATATATGTTATTAAATGTCTCAGTTTTGGAACAGTTTAGTTTTTGCTTTCTGGTTGCTATTGTTTGTACAAACACATAGCGTTCAAAACTTCCATGTGACTTTCTGTTTTGCCCTGATATTTATCTTCTGTCTGGAAGCTTTCCCTATGAAAGTCATTTTCTTTTCTGCTCTATCATATTAATTTGTTCATAGTTCCACTGTGTCACTTTCATATTTCATCATAATTAAATATTTACATTTATCGCTTCCTCTTAAGAATCAGTTAAAATTAATTTTATTTTAGTCCATGCTGAGAAGATCATATAGTAACAAAATAACTGCCCTGTCTAAATATGTTGTAGATTATAGTCATGCTGGTGCTCTTTGAAATAGCCCATAAAGTGGTGAAGATATAAAACTCTCTGGTTCTGTAGTGAAAATTTCTATATAAAAAAGAACTGTGTGATACAGAAAGAAAGGATTAGAAAAGCAAGAGGTTTGATGTTAAGAGCCCTTACCATGAGTATGCATATTGTTATTGGTTAGGGATCATGATCATCTCTACAGAGGCTATTGCTGGGCCCTTACCTAGTCATATGTCCACTGAAGTACATAGAGATTTGAAGATCTTTACATTGGATATTTTCATCTGTAAGGCCCCTTTCTTCCTTGTTGACATTTGGCTACTACTATCTCGAGAAGCATATGAGAAGTTACAGATTTGTGTCCATGCTGTATAACTATTAGGGCCACAGTAATAACTGTGACATACGTAGCTACTCCAATTGGAAACTGCACCAAAACTGAGGGACAATGATGTAACGTTTGTAACAGGAGGGGCTGCTTGTTGGGGTTTCTGACCCGCCCATTTCCTACAACTGGCAAGTCCCAAAGAAAATCATACAGAGGTCTCCATAAGATTATAACTTATTGATCCATTAGCTCAGACTTCTTATTAGCTCTTGTAGCTTATATTAACCCATTATTCTTATCTTTGTTAGCCACATGGCTCAGTACCTTTTTCAGCGGGACAGGTCACATTCTGCTTCTTCGGTGTTCTGGGCAGGACTGGGGAAAGACCTTCCTTCTTCCCAGAATACTCCTGTTCTCATTGCCCCACCTCTACTTCCTGTCTGGTTTTCCTGCCTATACTTCCTTCCTGGCTATCAGCCAATTAGCTTTTATTTAAAATGTAATTGACAGAATACAGAATTGTCCTGCACCAAATGTTGATGTGTATCAATAGCTGTATAGATAGCATGCAAAATATCAGTTAGATAGAATGGAATAATTAAAGTTTTATTGTTTATATTAAAATACTCAAGTTTTGCATTTAAAATGTTATGTTTTATTTAAATGTATACATATTAAATAAAATTTGAATGATATTTAACCACAACCTATATAGTTTTATTTACTTTCAGTAATGTTACAAAGCTTTCAAAAATTCTCATTTCCACTTTGAAAGCCTGCAGGTGTTTAAGAAACACTCATGTCCTCCAGGTACGTGCTCGTCCACTGTGCCACGCTTGGGAGATGAACCAGAAGCCTTAGAACAGGGAGAAACAATTTGAGGAAGGCTCTGATACCATGTGCTAGCTATGTCTGTCATTGCTACACACTTCCTGCCACTTTGCTTTACCTCGTAGACACTATCGTCCCTGACATTATAGATCCTGACATTCAGAAGCAACACTGAGAAATATACCACTTGTTATACATTTGCTGGGGCACTAGTGGCAGTCACATGTGCCGAAAGACAGAGCTGGAGCGCTGAGGCACTTTGCCAGTGTATAAGCTGACCATGAAGATACCGACAGCCTCACTCAATCACTGATTTCAGTCCTATTGCTGCTGTTCATTTGATAAAGTGAGAGGCTTTAAGTAAAATCATGATACTCAGGTGTCACTGAAATCCGAGTGCCTGTCTGTTTTGTAATGTAGCTACTTTATGTACAGTCTGACATTTACATAGTGCTTAGATTATATATTGTCTCTTCTGATTCACGCCATTAGCATCTGAGTCAGTCAGGTAAAACCTGTTCATACAGGAGAATTTGAGGAAGTTCATACTGAATGTATCCCATATTAGAGAAGGGCTGTGGTCTTTCCACTTCACCCCCTGTACCTTTTCCCTCAATAAAAAATGCCTTTGTTTTTTCCTGAAGTTGCCACTGCTCTGAAAAATAATAAAAACCAACATTAGCATACCTGTGGAAGCTAATGAATATTTATGCATTGTGCTATTTAGTTTTTTTTCTTCCCTCAGTTAGGAGTCTTCAGTTCTCTCAGTGATTTGTGGAACCATCCAGGCTATATTCTTTCTCTGTGACTTTGTTTATGTGTGCTCTTTGAAGCACAAACAAAATGGAGCCATTCATTATAATTATTTTTTAATTTTGTTCCAGTTAAGCACAGGGGAATAAAGACACTGAGCAATAGAGAAGAAATGATACAGAGCTTGTGACAAGTTAGGCCTGGGGGAGTCCTTAGGAGACCAACAATGTAAGCTATCAACCTTAATCAACAGAGACAATTGCACACACAGTTTGGTTATGTATTCTATTCCTTTTTTAGCTTAAACAAAACGTCATGTACATTGAACATGCATAGGTGGCAGTGATGGTGGCACAGTGGATTGAGGAGGACAAAGATAGATGATGCTTTCTTTATTGTTTTTTATGCCATAATGGGCCAGTGATGGAGGAGTGTCTGTCTTCTATCTATCTGTTGCTTTCATTGGTTAATTAATAAAGAAAACTGCTTGGCCTGATAGGTCAGAACATAGGTAGGCGGGGAAGACAGAACAGAATGCTGGGAGGAAGAAGGCAGTGAGAAAGTTGCCATGAAGCCAGCCACCAGGTCAGATATGCTGAATCTTTCCAGGTAAGCCACCACCTCGTGGTGCTATACACATTATTAGAAATGGGTTAATCAAGATGTGAGAATTAGCCAGTAAGAGGCTAGAGCTAATGAGTCAAACAGTGTTTAAATGAATACAATTTGTGTGTTGTTATTTTGGGTGTAAAGTTAACCATGCAGAAGCCAGGCAGGACGAAAAGCAGGCCTGCTTGCCTCCTCACTACAGGCCAGTGGCAGGCTTCCTTGCTTGCAGCTGTGCTTTACTAGTGGGCTGATATGGCATATATGCCTTGTTGTTTTGGTAAATAGGAAACAAAATGAACAGGAATACAGTGCTTAGACACTAAAGTGTCTAAAGAAACAGAAATGAATGCTTAAACATAATATTGCCTGTGGGCATGGTACGCTGCTAAAGTCGACTGTATTTCAGATGTGTAGAAAGGATGGAAATAATATTGTACTATGAGGGAAAAGATTCTTCTGCAGGTGGCAAACATATGCTTTAATGTCCTTCTGCATTGCTCAGCCCCTGCATTAATGCGTCCAGTCTCTACCTATTATGATGTAGGTCTTGAACTGTAAAACATCTCATCCTTTGGCTGTGATTTAGAGAAGCTGTCTTTACAGACCAGTTGCCCTCTTTTTTAATGTTTTATCATTTTAGTGTTTAGTTCTCTCTTTCTGCCTGAAGAAACGTCTTCCCCATTCTAATGAAGATAAAGATTATATCATAAACCACATCATAAAGTAGTAACAATTTCAAGTTAATCTTTTAAAAGTATAAGTTAACCAATGAACTTTCACCAGTGAGGTGGGCTTGAAGGAATTTCAGAATGGACATAGTAAAGATGTGATTTCATAGATTGGCAATGCTTATCACAAGGACGAAACAGTTCTAATCATTGACTTGGTGGAATTCTACTCAATAGATGTGGATTGAGGGAGTCTTTCAAAGAATTCTCATATTTCATTTCCTTTATTTTGCACAAGGAAAACTTTGGTTCCCAGACAGACTTTGGTAATAGAAGCAGCAGTGAACACAAGGTGGAGAAATGTCCATTGGCTTCAGGCCATTCTTCTCTGTGGGCTCCTTTTCTTCACATTTAACCTCACTGTAGCCTGGGAAATAGTCTCTTAGTTTTATTTCTGAGAGAAGCAAACAAACTCTTTATTTCATGGCCTAGCTATTTGTAGTTGTCAACTTCACTACACCTGGAATTAACTAAAATCCAAAGTGGGAGTGCACACCAGTGAGGGATTTTTGCTTAATTTGAAGTAGGAAGATTCACTTATAATCTGAATTTTGACACAGGAAGACACACCTCTAATCTGGGCCCCACCTTCTGCTGGAAACCTAGATAAGGACATGGAAGAAGGAAACTTTTGCTCTTTGCTTGCTTGCTCTTGCCCTGTTAGCAAGTCCATTCTTTTTTTTTTTTTTTTTTTTTTTTTTTTTTTTTTTTTTTTTTTGGTTTTTCAAGACAGGGTTTCCCTGTAGTTTCTAGAGCCTGTCCTGGAACTAGCTCTTGTAGACCAGGCTGGCCTCGAACTCAGAGATCTGCCTGCCTCTGCCTCCCGAGTGCTGGGATTAAAGGCGTGTGCCACCACCGCCCGGCTTAGCAAGTCTATTCTTTCACTGGCATTAGAGCCTACTTCTTCAGGCTCCAGCTTGTCTACTGAAGACCAGCTGAGGCATGCAGCTTGGTAGACTGAGCAAATACTGGATTCTTGGACTTTCTGCCCATAGCTCATAGTCAGCCATTGTTGGATTAGCTGGACCACAGTCTGAAAATCATTCTAATAAGTCCAATATGTGTGTGTGTGAGTGAACAGGCACACACACACAAACACATACATACACACAGAGAGAAATATAATTATTTTATATTATTTTAGAAACTATACTATAAAAATTATACTATATATAGCACAGTGTTTTATATACATATCGTATATTATATACTACAATTTCTGTTACTCTGGAGAACCCTGACTAATACAGCTCATGAGTAAGATAAAGGAAGGATTGTTGAGTTGGAGTGATATACACACATGCTTACAACGAGGTGTTTGATATTAACCAGGCCTGGTATTACATTCTCATTTTTCTACTTTTAAACTATTAGACTTAGGCCAAATGATTGATCTATTTGTACCTATACAATATATGGGATTGGTGAGAGGAATCAACAGTTACGAGCATCTTCTACTCGTGCAGAAGACTAGAGGTCAGTTCACAGTGCCTGTGTCTGGCAACTCACAACCACTTGTAACTTCTGACCTCTGTGGGAACACCCACACATTTGGTACTCACCCAACCATAGACATAAATAAAAGTAATTTTAAAATCATGAAAAGATAGAAAGATAGAACAGCAGAGCCTTTCTATGGCCTTACAGGGAGGATTAAGTGAGATAAGAATGTAAAAGGCTGGATGCAGAGGAACTTATTCAGTAAATGTCAACAAAATTCCAAATGTTAATTTAAATAATTTTGTGTGAAATCCATATAATTATTTCTTTCAGAAAGGCCCCTGGTTGTGTGACTCGCTTCTAAATGACTTGTTCTAGTGAGAATTTGAAAAGACATAAGGGTGTGGAGGTAAAGAGATCTACATTGCTAAATAACACAGACATGCTAATGTAACGAGCAGCCTCTAAAGAGACTTGGATATCCCCCTCTTGGACAATACTACATTTAAAAAGCCCCATTTGCCCTGTTCTGGGAAGATGAATGTGCTGTTTTCTGCAGACCTGGCTGGGTGCTTTGTGTTCCAAGGTTAGCTCAGCCCCACTTTCCCTGTCTCTGCAGGCTTGTCATTGTGTGATTCATAACTCAATATTAACCACAGATGAGGGAGGAGTGGATGGGGGGGGGTTCTTTCATGTGACACAAAGTAACTGGGATCAGGGCTTTTCTAAAGAAGCATTAATTATCCTTGTCAGTCTAACCAAGTACAAATTTTACTTCAACCAAGGATCATGCTATTTCATTGGCATTTGGTGAATGTGCAATGAAGTGAAGGCTTTGTCATTTATCCACGGGTAGAATGCATTTAGAGTCTCTTATGATTTATACTTTTTCTTCTCCCTGTTGAAACTAGCATGGTATCTATTAATAATAGGTATACATTCTGGAACGTGAAACAAGAAGAAGGTTATTTGTCAAAAAACTACAATGCTTATGTGTAAGCTTTTTGTTTTCAGACTTCTAAATTCATTGCCTCTCTTACTTTGGTTTTTCTTTCCCCTCTGTATTTATTGATTTAGTGGAAATCAATGGGATATAAGAATTAGAAGAAGTTAAAGATATTGCATATTGTTTTGTAAGGAATAATTGCCTAGGACTAAAATTTCTTGCATGGTCTGAGTAGTGTTTCTTTTATGAGGATATTCTACAACTATGTGCCTCCTGAAAGGTTAACTTGTGAAAAGCATGGTAATAATATAAATAATCCCCATAAAAAGGTATCTGATACTATAGAATCTTCATCTGGTGATAGATGGAGATAGAAACAGAGACCCACATTGGAGCACTGGACTGAGCTCCCAAGGTCCTGATGAGGAGCAGAAGGAGGGAGAACATGAGCAAGAAAGTCAGGACAGTGAGGGGTGCGTTCCACCCACTGAGACGGGGGGGGGGTAGATCTAGTGGGAGATCACCAAGACCAGTTGAAATGGGACTGATGGAACATGTGATCAAACCGGACTCTCTGAATGTGGCTGATGGTGGAGGCTGACTGAGAAGCCAAGGACAATGGCAATGGGCTTTGATTCTACGGCATGGACGGGCTCTGTGTGAGCCTTGTCAGTTTGGATGCTCACCTTCCTGGACCTGGGGGGAGTTGGGAGGACCTTGGACTTAACATAGTGAAGGGAACCCTGATGGCTCTTTGTCTTGGAGAGGGGTGGAGTGGAGGTATGGGTGGAAGGGAGGGGAGGGAAGTGGGAGGAGGGGAGGAGATGGAAATTTTTAATAAAAAAAAGAAAAAAATAAATAAATACAAATAAAAAAATTACATCATGAAAAAAAGAAAAAAGATCTGATGAAATGATCTCATCTTTCTGTGAGTAAAGCTCCATTTTCTTTGTTTAAGATTTGTAGAGTTGTTGGGTGGTGGTGGCGTACACCTTTAATTCCAGCACTTGAGTGGCAGAGTCAGGCGGATCTCTGTGAGTTCAAGGCCAGCATGGTCTACAGATAGAGTTCCAGGACAGGCTCCAAAGCTACACAGAGAAATCCTGTCTCCAAAAAAGAAAAAAAAAAAGCCAGGCGGTGGTGGCGCACGCCTTTAATCCCAGCACTCGGGAGGCAGAGGCAGGCAGATCTCTGTGAATTCGAGACCAGCCTGGTCTACAAGAGCTAGCTCCAGGACAGGCTCTAAAGCTGCAGAGAAACCCTGTCTCGAAAAACCAAAAAAAAAAAAAAAAAAAAAAAAAAAAAAAAAAAACCTTTAAGAAAGCTGCCATTTCTTATCCCAGTAAAACTGTGTAGTGTGGAGTGCACTTCTATAACTAGAAGTATTTTCTGTTCCACTAGTCCCCCAGGGCAGTTTCTGCTTGCTAGTTCCTGCAGTTGCTTATGCAATAACCACTCCTAGGCTTATTATCAGTTACAATTGTTTGGCCAGTATCGACTCCTTACTGCCTTGTAGTTGCCCTCCTGTACTATGTGACAGTGCAGTAAGGCTCCTGTATTGTGGCGCCTGCACTACAGGACCATTCGTGAGCCTCGGGCAAGGGGCTGGAGATCGAAACACACAAAGACACACAGAGACAGCACAGACAGAGACACACACCTCTAGTCACTGGTAAAGATGCTCTTTATTGAATATCACCACAGAGGCTTCTATACCCAACACAGTCAGGTGGGCAAGCAGGTGAAAACCTCATTCCCCGATCAAGGACAAGGCAACACGTGCTCAGAAAGCAGAGCTGGACGCAGCTTTTAATAACACAAATCAGAAGGCCAAGTAAAGGTCACTAGCATGGGAGAGCAGCTGGAGGCCAGGAGTCCAAATGGTCCCAACACTGGCTAGCTCTAACTATTAAATTAACCCACTTCTTTTAATCTGTGTATTGCCTCAAGGTGGTGGCTTACAGGTGCAGCATGTTACTCCTTTGGCAGCTTAATGGCATCTCCTCCAATCTGTCTACTCTCTCCCTCTGTATCTTTGCTTTGACTTCCTGCCTAACTTTACTCTGTTAAGCCATTGACTGAAACAATTTTTTCATCAACCAATAAAAGCAGCACATATATAGAAGGACATCCCATATCATTTTGCCTTTGCTGTCTAATTAAAAGGAAAGTTTTAACTTTAACATAGTAAAATTACATATAACAAAATAGTTATCAAGCAAGAATTACAGTTACAATATTTAGTCTACTTGTATTAGGCAAAAACTAAAGAAAATACTATCACCTATTCTATCTTTGTTAGTCTAAGGTTTTAGGTCTAATTTATCTTTTATTATAACTAAGGAAAACTATATCTGTAACTATCTGTCTTCAATTCCATTAAAGACTTCAGAAGGAGATAATATTACCTAAGTAAACAGGAAGTGCATTATAAGCAACTCCCAAAACTCTAGATTTGACAGAGACATCTCATGATCTGGACAGTCACTCAAAGTTCTTCTGTAACATTGGGACATCCATCTTCAGCCTATAGGCCTAGCATTGATGTAGGTGTGTCTTCTATCTATCTGATGATTTCATTGGATAACTAATAAAGAAACTGCCTGGCCCATCTGATAGACCGGCCCTAAGGTGGGTGGAGTAGACAGAACAGGAAGAAGGAAGTGAGGTAGATGGCTCAGTCAGATGCCACGCCTTTCCTAAGTTAGTCAGACCACCGTGCCTCTCCTCAAGGAGACAGACGCGATGAAGCTCCAGCCCAAGATGGATGTAAGCTAGAAACTTCCCGGTAAGACACCACTTCGTGGTGCTACACAGATTATTAGATATGGGTTAATCAAGATGTGAGTAAGAGGCTGAAAATAATGGGCCAGGCAGTATTTAAAAGAATACAATTTGTGTGATGTTATTTTGGGGCATAAGCTAGCCGGAGGCCAAAAGCCGGGCTGCAGGAATGCAGCCTGCAGCTCATCACTACATAGCATATCTGACAGACTTTTCTGTGAGGCAGGATATATGAAGATCTGTCCTTCCTTGTTTGGCAATGTGTGTCACTTGCTTTCTTTTGTGTCCTGTAGAATGTCTGGCAGACTCTTTCATGGAGCAGGCACCCTGAAGGTCTGTTCCACCTTATTTTGACAAGTTTAGCAGTCATTTTTTTCTGTGGTTCCTGCATTTCCTGTTTATACAGCATACCATCAAAAAGTCTAAGCAAGAGCAGTTTCTTGTCCAAATGGCTAGCAAACTTCATAAGGAGGCTCTTCGATGCCCATCATCCTCTGTTCGGCCAATAGCTTAAGCATATTTCTGGCTAACCCATATTTTAAATTAATTCATTTCCATTAATCTGTGTATCACCATGAGGCTGTGGTTTTCTGGGTAAAGTTCCAGTTTTTGTCTCTGGCAGAACTACATGGCTTCTCCTGACTCCTCCTTCTTTCTGCCAGTATTCAGTTTAGTTTTCCCTGCCTAGCTCTATTCTTCCCTATCACAGGCTCAAGACAGTTTCTTTATTCGCTAATGTTATTCATAGAATAGAGAGGGGAATCCCATATCAGTCTTGAAAAGCCCTAAATTAACAAAAACATTTTAAATGCCATATTCTGCACATTTTAGAAAGGTTTGAATACCTATCCATCTGAAACATATCTCTGTATATCTAGAAAACCTAACTAACATGACTGTAAGTTTGACTATTATAAATGACTATCTATTAATCTGTAAATTTAAACTATACATTGCATTTTAAAATGAGCTGTATAAGCATAAGACCTTAAACATGAGTAGAAATATACATGTAACAAAATTGAACATAAATTTGTATCAATAAATCAAAGTCCATACCAATGTAAAGTATTCATTTCTATATATCTTTTTTTCTTTAGAAATAGGTTGACTGTAGTCAATAACCATTTATAATCAACCCCCTCTAAATGAAAACAAATATTTTATAAACAATATTGGGGAATTTGGGCTTAGTTTTTTGGACTACTTCAACTTTCAAAATGCACAGAGAATCTGGATACTATATGTTATTGTGTTGTCTTTGAATTGTTTGACTGATCAAAAGGGATCAACAGCTGCTAAAAGAAATTTGATTATAAATTCTGCTGAAGTAATTGAACCTATATATTTTGAAAATGCCTTGGCTTCAAAATTTAAGTCAAAAGATATGTTACTTTTGAGAAAGGGTTTTACTTTTGTTTCCACAGGCAATAAGGGGCTGTGGATTCATTCTGGGTTAAGAAAAATAAAGTTTGGTTGAGGAAGACCCCCTGAAAAATCTCTGATAGGAGTGGATGGCCCAGATGATCCAATGTCTCAGAGCACCTCTGTTGCAGTTTCTTCTAAGTTTTGCATCCAGAACAGCTTCAAGGTTGCTGGCTGAGGTGATTCAGCCTCACAAAATATTACAGTGAGGACTTCACCATAATCCTAAATTTTCTTTGGTTCCCCATAAGAATACGAGTACCCCCAATCTGCAGGAAGTAGCTTAGAAAACTATACCTACATTCCCAAAAATTGGATTATAAATATTTGTCTTTGTGTATTGGTCACAAGTTTTTATGGATAATGGTCAGGAAAAAAGCTAAGCAATGAAGATTAGATTCAGAGTTATTGTTTTAAAAAGAAAAAAAAGGGAAAATGCTGGGAATAATGCTCTTGTACACTATAAAGATTTCTCACTTATATTGCTTTAATATTGGCCAGTAGCCAGGAAGGAATTATAGGTGGAACAACCAGACTAGGAGCATTCTGGGAAGAGGAAAAGCAGATGCAGTCATCAGCCAGATGTAGAGGAAGCAAGATGAGAGTACCTTACTGAGAAAAAGTACTAAGTCACATGGCTAAACATAGATAAGAATTATGGGTTAATTTAAGTTGTAAGAGCTAGTTAATAATAAGTCTGAGCTAAAAGGGCAAACATTTTGTAATTAATATAAGCCTCTGCATGTTTCTTTGGTACTGAACAGTTGTGGGACCAAGGGGGACAGAACCTTTTATCTACGTGCTTCTTTTCTGTTTTTTTTGTTTGTTTATAATATATTAATGATTCTCTCATTAAACTTTTTGAATTTGAATTGAAATATTTTTCCTTTATATCTGCACAGATAATATGATTTACCTTCAAAAACAATAGTTTAAAACTATAAGTTATAAAACAAAACAAACAAGACAGGAGGAGAAAGTGAATTATATACATTCTTGTCACCCTTACCTCTAACACACATCTATATCTGTCTACAGAAACTGGGATTCATGCTGAGTGTTCCTCTAGACCACTTGCTATTGCTGTGCCTTTCTTAAGATTTTTCTTGGCCCTTCATAACTAGGGTATGTCTCCAAAGTACAATTCATCCGCAGCTTCAAAATTAACTTACCATGTAATTGCTACAAGAGATGGTGGGTGACTGTCTCCTCCTCCACACTTCCTCCATCTACCAAAATTATGCCTCCACACTGGACTGCCTCTGCTACTTTGTACTATACCAACAAAGCTTCATTTATTTTAAACAGAGAATAGTCCTTAAAGTGAAAATACAGTTGGGAGTAAATATAGAACTTTACACATCATCTCCTTGAATTATTTTCAGCTTGAACTCCAGATGAAGGAAAGTTGATGAGGGCAGCACTGTTGACAGGCTGTGGACATTCAGTGCTTTGAGGTACATGTTTCTCCTGCTATAGAAAGTATTTCATGGTATTATTACATAGTTCTGTGGTTTAAGAGACAGTCTTCAGCTTTCCTGTCTCTGGTCCCCTTTGCTATTGTGCCTTTACCTCATGTATAGCAGTCTGGTACCCAGGTTATTCTTGATGTCTGGTACCAAGCTATACTGTCCTAAGACTGAAGATAAGGTTTCTGTTGGAAATCTTTTGATTAGTCTTTCAGAATTTTAGTTTATGGTATTTTATTACCCCGCTATAGGACTGATATTCTTTAGAAGTTTATTTTAGCCCATTTGGTAATAACTTTTTTATCCGTCTGTTTAAATGTGGTACCCCATCTTCTCCTGTGAGCATTGCTATAAGCCTTGTAGGAATACTGCATAGTTCCTCTAGACCCTATGTTTCCATCCATTCATTGAAACCTTATAGCAAGTATAATTTTCATAAAGCCTCATTCTTGTCTTGGCCATTTTCTTTTATACTTGCAAAACATACATTTTTATGCAACAAGACTTTGAGATGACGGATGACAGGACCTTCTCAGATACTTTTGAAAGAAAAAGCTGAGAACTGCAGATGTGAAGTTCAAAAATTAACAACTGTGTGGATCAAAAGCAATGAAATTTTGCTATTTAAGAGAAAGAACTGTCAGTATAAAAAGCAGAAGTGAAACTTTACTTGGATAATATAATCAGTAAAAATATGCTCGTGTGCTGGTAGAATGTCTCGGGTAAAAGCACTTGTCTCACAAGCTTGACAACCTGAGTTTGAGTCCCAGAACCTACAGTGGAAACCAGTTCCTGAAACTGATCTCCACACATGTGCAGTGGCATATGTGTACCTGTGCTCACATATACACATCACATGTACACACATAGAATAACAATAAAATTAAAATATGTATACATATATTTGTGTAGATAGAGAGAATTTGGAACTTAAAGATTTGAAGTAAAATACAGACAATGAGAAGTTAACAAGAATTAGGAAAAAGAGAAGTAAATGTACCCCAATATTCTGAATCTTAAAAATGTAGCACATTTACAGAAATGACTGATTAATTTAAACTGAAAACCAAGCACATTTGAAATAAGCATGGTTTAAAAAACCTTGGTATTTTTTTTTTTAAGGGAAAGACATATCGCTATTCAAAATTTATTTTTACTATTATTACTCTATTCAGTATATTAGTGTGTGTGTGTGTGTGTGTGTGTGTGTGTGTGTAGGTCAGAGGACAATTTGTGGGAGTTGAGACTCTTCTTCCAATATGTAGGTTCCAGGGATTGAATTAGCTTGTCAGGGTTGATAGTACATGACCCTACCCTACATTGGCCCAGTCTTTTTCCCTATTAATTTTATGATTAATTGTGGATAATAAGGAGTATATTAAGAGGTCCAATCTCTCAGGGTCTGGAACAGTAGTTAAGAGCACTGGCTGCTCTTCTAGAAGACCTGGGTTAGAACCCCAGCACCCACATAACACTATAACTCCAGTCTTAGGGGATCTGATTTTATTTTTTATCTCAAAAGTACTGTGTGCACATGGTGTACAGACATGCATATAGTCAAAACACCCATACACACAAACTAATAAAATAATTTTTAAAATTTGTAAAAGAGGATTGAAATCTATCTGGTTAGGAGTAATCCAGATGTTTTCTTATTAAGATAGAGCCTGCAGAGGCAAAAGAAAACCAATGCAGGGACCAGAAAGGTGTGCTACAAATGGAGATTGCTGAGGTGGCCATTGCTGGGGACATCAGTGCTCCTAAACTTATTTCTCAAGTGGGAAGTCCCAAATTATCATTTGTTTGCACAGTTGCCCCAGGATGGGTCATCCAGTCCATTCTCCTTTCTATTAACCAACGTGTCTAATAATTATTCAACATTTAGCAATGCAAACTGCACTTTTTGAACCTCCCTAACAGCCACTAATGAGGACATTAGCTTTCAATTAACTATGTAAAGCTTTGGGTTTGGGCTAGGACATTCATTCAGCACAGGCATCAATTTGGAGACTATTATAGGACATTAGTTGGTTGCTAGACGACCACATGTCCTAGCAGATTTTAGGCGGTGCTCCAGTGATAAGTAAGAAGCAGACTTTTCAATGCCTAAATTGTTTTAGCATCTCTCCCACCTGAACTATTGCTACAACCATCCGGGTTTCTTCAAGCAGAGATTCGATGGGAACAGTTGCTAAGTACAAATGAAGCAATGCGAGATGAAAGTAAAAAAAATTAAGAGTACTTACCTTAAATGCAGAGGAAGAAATGCTAATACAGACTGATTATTACAGATTGTCATTGGGGCTGATAACAATCACAGCCAAAATTGCCAGGAGGAGGTCCACAAAAGGCAGATGTATTTGCTTATTGAACATTTATAACTTCATTTTTTATGTTTCTAACATTTACTAGAGTTTCATGAGCATTTTACAATTGTCTTAATAAATTTTCTTGGAGAAATATGATTTATGAATATTTTCTATGAATTTATTTTGCTTCATTATGCAGGCATTTTTATAAGTCTGCTTTATTGTAATGAAACCAATATGAAAAATAAGATTGTAATGTAAACATTACAAAAACCTTTTTTATCTTGGTGACTTGGCTAAATATTTATATAAGCAAATCTTAGTAAGCAGATCTTTCAGGTTGGTTAAAAAAGAGACAAGATACAGTTGACTGTCCTGGAATGGAAAAATTTTTAGGTTTGCAATTTTTGTGAGGTTTGTCAGTGCAGTACCAATCATGGCTGGTTCCGGCACAGCCTATATTATACCCATCCCACAAAGCAAGACACAAGCCTTGTCTATTCCCTCCCTATTGTTTTGAGTTGAGTAACAACCTTTCAAAATTCATCTGTTGAATTTTATCACCTGGTCCCTGGAGAAACAAAGTTGTTGATACTATCGTGAGCTAATAAGGCTTCATGCAATAGCAGGGTAGGTTTTGATCCAATATAACTGCTGTCCTTATGAAAATTAAGATTCTGGACAAAAATGCACAATGATTTGAATGTTACTTGAAGAAGAGAGAGGTGAGGGTGATTTTTCTATGAAGCAAGGAATGACAAATGTTGACAGCAATTGCCAGGAACTGGGCAAGAAGCATTGAGAGATTGTCTTTGTAGCTCCCATTAGGCAAGAACCATGACACCACCTCAGGCTTGTGTTTCTTGCCTTCAGAACAGATAAGAGATTCTGTGGTTGAAGTCACCCAGTGTGGTAGTGTGTGGTGGTAGCATTTGTGACAGGAAAGTGAGCACATTCACATCTTTTTCTGGGGCAGACAGATTTCCCAGGAGCCATGCACAGAGGCAAAGCCTCTGCTTCTGACCATGCAACACTTTCAAAATATTGAGTTAGAATCAATAGGCTCAGATGTTACTGTGAATTCATTTGTGTCACCATCAATAATACTGTCCTTATGGCTGATCTATATCAAATTCATTCCAGCAAGTGATTCTCGATGCTATCAAAGGAAGCACCTCCTCTATTCATTTTCAAAAGCATATGTCAGCACTTCTGAAAATCCACCCTGATCTCTCTCTAATGCTTCAAGAGGAGGACCTGATAAAAGCCTACCTTTTTGTCATTGACGTGCACATTGACCTGTGTTTTCCAGGTATAATTCAAAGCATCTTTAGTCTGTTAGAGAAGGACATGCTGCCAGAAGCTCACTGGCAATTAAAAGTTACAAGACACTGAGAGTCCCCAGTGGCCCAATGTAGGTGATGATAAACAGACATTGGGCTGGGAAAGGACTGTGTGTTAGAAAGTTGTTGACATTTACAAGGCCCTTGTTGAGCTTCAGTTGCTGTGGCTGTATGTCTATAAGGACCAGCCCCCTTTGCAGTGGTTTCCTGCACCCAATTCATAGGATTCATGGAAACCTTTGTTGGATACATAAATAAATAGAATTGGGTCTCAAGACATGGGTTCTGGGTTTCTCCTAAGTTATAGTTGATTCTGTAAGAGTCTTGGATTAGATGCTATTATTGGCCATAGTTCCCACTCTCTCTACCTATGCACAAAATGAGATTCCTGGTGATACCTACTAACTAACTCTTTCCTTGCTATAGGCCTGACTTTATGTGGCATCACTTTGTACTTCATTCCTCAAAATAAGTTACCACACACCTAGATTAATGGTCCATTTGATAGATACTACGGAATAATGGGTTCAGTCAGTTGTGATAAAAATGTTTTACACATTGATTCTGAATTTTGTGGACAGATAAACTATAGCACACACTGAGGAGTCCTGCTTCATTGTTGGGTTTCAGACTCATTTAATCTCCCTTGAAAGAACTCTAGAACCTCTTCAGTTTATGTCAACAATTAACCACTAGTCACTATAATCTGTGTATATGTAGATCAGATTCCACTTCTATCTATCTATCTATCTATCTATCTATCTATCTATCTATCTATCTATCTATCATCTATCTATCATCTACCTATCTATCTATCTATCTATCTATCTATCTATCTATCTATCTATCTATCATCTATCTATCTATCTATCTATCTATCTATCTATCTATCTACCTATCATCTATCTATCTATCTATCATCTATCATCTATCTATCTATCTATCTATCTATCTATCTATCTATCATCTATCTATCATCTACCTATGTTCTCTCTCTCTTTCTTTCTTTCTTTCTTTTTTTCTTTCTTCTTTCTTTCTCTGTCTCACTCCCTTCTGCACTCTCATCTCTTTCCTTCCCTTCCTCCCTACCCAAGGTCAAATGTTCTTCTACCAAAAAGGTATGGTTATTCAAGATGCATATTGCTATTCCCTCTTCTGATGTAGGCAGCTGGAATCCTTTTAATTCCCTTCCTTGTCATGAATAATAGTGCCCTGTCATTTGAAGGATAGAGAGTGACTATCCTAGATTTATAGATTTATGGGAAGAGGAAGGTCAGGTTGTTTTTGCCTTTGAGCACAACAAAGATGGCACTAATGATTTATCATCAATAAATGTCTTTATCCTTGTTTATCTGGTGGTCAGGATTAGTTGCTATGTACTGCCTAGTTAATAATTCTCTTTTAGGACCTGTTTACAACAGAGTTTGAATCAGAATTTAGCCTGAGGTGGGGAGATTATAGCCTGGATTTTAATTTTAAGCAGCAACAGGTGATGCTAAAAATAATGACCTTGGTGATATCTCCCTTGCCACTGATCTATTGCAGAGCAAGACAACAATGGTCAATAATGTATTGTATTCTTAGAAGGTGTACAGAGGGGGCTATTAAGTGTTTTCATATAAATGCTGGTAGCAATGAAATTATGTCTTTGTTAATGAATTTGATTAACACAATGGTTCTGAACCTATGTATCACAACTTCTTTGGGGGTAAAATGACCCTTTAACATGGGTTCCACATCAGATAGTTTGCATATCAGATATTTAGCAAAATTAGAGTTGTGAAGTCACAATTAAAATAATGTTATGGTTGGGGGGTCACCATAACAAGAGGAACTGTATGAAAGGGTCACAGCATTAGGATGATTGAGAAGCACTGGATGAACAGATCCACTATGTATATATACCTCAGAGGATTGTGCTGTGCATGCATGATGTCTGCAATATTTTCCATCACTTAGATGAAAAGAGAAAGAAGAAGCATGGAGAGAGAGAGAGAGAGAGAGAGAGAGAGAGAGAGAGAGAGAGAGAGAGAGAGAGAGCGCCATGATTCCGACATTCCTGTATCGGAACCCCATGTGTACTGCTGACAAGCTGGGTGGAACTAGGAGACTGAGGCCAACTCATAGATCATTGCCACTGATCTATTGCAGAGCAAGATGACAATGGTCATTTCCTTTGATTTAAGCAGAGGTGAGTAATCACACCCTCCTCCTATATTTTCTTCTGTCTATAGTGTGAGACAACATATGTTAGGTAAGATAATACATTAGAGAGCACCTGCAACAATGCCTGGCACCATGGGAGCATTCAGCTGCTCATCCCTTTTCCTCTTTACATGCAAATCAGGAAATGTTCCCTCTGACTCACACAGCTCTGCTTGCAAAGCACTGCCCCCTTTAAATCCAAAGCACACGGACAAATAAAAATCCAACTTGAACAAATCTGCATGTTCTTTTGAAAAATCAGAAAAAAAATAAGCTTCTCCTTTATGGAAAGTTAAATGGCTCAGTCTGGAAGACCCCTTGTTTTCCAGCCACGGTCTGATTGTTTCAGTGTGATCTGAAAGAGAGGTGAGTATTTTGCTGAAATAAAAATATGGATGCTCTGACTACATGAATAATGCATAGCCAGCGCCTACCTGTCTGCCGGAAAGATGTGTCCTTTCTGAGATGGGGATTTGGGAAATAATCAGAAGATATAGACACTGATAATAATCAAACTCTGTTCAAGTCTCCGTCTGCCCCGGTACCCACATGCCTGTGTACCCATGTTCCATGTATGTTCAATTTGTTGATCTTTGACATTTTCTTTGTTAGCAAAATGAAACATTTCATAGGCAGCAAGGCATTCATGATGGTGTTTGTACATCTTATGTACATCTGTTTTCTGGATTTAAAAAGAAAGTCCTCATGGGCTTCATGGGTTCCACATGTGCTCCTCTCACCTGGCACAGTGCTAGCCACAGGGGAGGTAAGTCATGCTTAATCACGACTGAATGAGTCAGAACTCACAAATCTGACCAAGAAGAGCAGAGCAGGATGACTCAGGAAGGGGTACTGAGGGGTTGGAATTGACTGGCGAGGTAGGAGGATGAGACAAAAGACTTCCCATGTGGGTAGTGGCCACTCTGGGGGTGAGTGACCAAGACCCACGAGAATCCAATAAGGCAGGTCTGAAACATCAGCCACAAAAGATGGCATTTTATTTGCCCTATGAATCAGCAGGAATCTAGTTACATCATGCTGTTCATATCAGCCTCCTTCCCATCCTCATGAAGATGCCAATTTACCAATGGAATCTTCTGAACAATCGCATTTAAAAGCCATTACGACCAACCCCAGTCAACACTCATCATGTTGGTTGTTCTCAGCACCTACCGTCATCCAGTGAATTATAAGTTCTGCGTGCTTCCTTTCTGGTGCTGGCTGAGAACTCCAGAACCTTTTCTTACTGTTCTAATTCCAACCCTCAAGCCACTGTCTGGGACTCAGCAGATGACAAGGAACATCTTGGGAATGCCAGGTGATGGAGGGAATGGATGACTGTGAACGCCTACGGCATTCTTCCTGTTGTGCTATGGGATGGTGCGGATGTAAAGGCAATTACTCACACTCCCTGCCTTCAAAGTGATTGTTAAAGGCAGACAGAGGAAGCAATGGCCTCAAAGATTGTGGTTGTTCTACTGCTATGAGTCACCTAGGGGAACAGGAAATAGAGACTTTTAACATTGGCTCAGGGAAGGGACAGGGGTTCAGTTTTGATGGAGGAGGGTCTTCTATCAATCTGTTGATTTCATTGGTTAATTAATAAAGAAAACTGCTTGGCCTGATAGGTTAGAACATAGGTGGGTGGAGTAGACAGAACAGAATGCTGGGAAGAAGGGAAGTGAGTCAGATGCAATGAAGCTCCGACCCAAGATGGATGTAGGCTAGAATCTTCCTGGTAAGCCACCCCTTGTGGTGCTACACACATTACTAAATATGGGTTAATCAAAATATGAGAGTTAGCCAGTAAGAGGCTGAAGCTAATGGGCCAGGCAGTGTTTAAAAGAATACAGTTTGTGTGTTGTTATTTTGGGTGTAAAGCTAGCCGCATGGGATCTGGGCTGGATGAAAAACAGACCTGCCTGCAGCCTATCACTACAGAGTTTTCCTCTGATGAGTAAGGTATCAGCTTGAATATGGGTGGAATTAACTAGATGCTAAAGAAAGAAGGGTCTCCACCTGTTCAAAGAGGCCTTGGATATGCAGTTTTACCTTGAGATATTAAATATAGTGATTAATTAGCCACAGATAATTAATCCAACGCTTTATACATATATTTCTCATATCATGTAGATCTCACAAGCAACAAGACACTGGCCGTTAGAGCTGTGATAGTGTTATTTAAGACCACACCATTCTGACCACACCCTATTTAAGTTGATCTTAGAAGCTAAGCAGAGTCAGGGGGAAAGAGAGAGAGAGAAAGAGAGAGAGAGAGAGAGTGCTTTGCTAGTGTGATAGATTCCAAAGCTGGATAGTTAAGACTTTTAGATGAGTCCCCTGACTAGAAATAAAGGCAAAGTTTACATGACAGTAAAAACAACAAAATAATAATAAAAGTAAGAGAAAAAAACTGACCTGAAATTACAATTCTCTTCCTAAAAAAGAAATTAAGAATTTTTATACATGCTTCTATGAAGATTCTACTTGTGTTAGATGAAGATCACAGGTGCTATGTAAAGACAATCAAGATATCAGATATACAGGGAAAAAAGTAACTATTGGAGTCTATAATGTGTTGGAGTGGTTGACTGGCTAGGGAGATTCAATTCTTAAGCTTTCAGAAATCTTCTGAGCTATTTAATAAACATCTACTATTTAAAATTAAATTATAAAAGACTTTATGATAGACTAAATGCTTATATTCCTTCAACATTCATATGTTCATACCTTATCATCAGGGTGAAAGTGTTGGCGATGGGCCTTTGGGAAGCAAACACAACGAGAAGGTAGAGCTAATAAGAACCAGATTTAGATTCATTATGGTTAAGGCATGTTAACCTGAAAGGGTGGTTTTGGATATTTACATTGAAAGCGGTGACTTTTGGGTAAATTATATTGTTGCGGGAGCTCCTTTTGCTTCTTCAGCCAATAGCTGCTGAGATACCAGCCCATTGGGGCATGGTCTCTCTCTCTCTCTCTCTCTCTCTCTCTCTCTCTCTCTCTCTCTCTCTCTCTCTCCCCTCTCTCTCTGTCTCTCTCTCTCTCATTGAAAAAGCAGCAACTGCCCTCCGCTTGCTCTCTTGCTTCCGGCTCTGTTTCTGGAGTCTAGGCTCCCTTCCTGATTGCGCAGAGGGCTGTTTTCTGGGATGGTGATTTGTGAGTTTTTCCCCCTTAAATAAATAACCATTCTACTAATCATAATTCCAAACTGGTGTGGGATTAATTGTGACTTACGCCTTCATTATATTGTATGTCATAATAGCTCATCCAATCAGTTGCAGGCCCAAATAAAAAGACTTTATGCTCTTGCCATCCTGGCACATGCCTTTAATTCCGGCACTTGGGAGACAGAAGTCGGTGAATCTCCATGAATCTGAGTCCAGCCTCGTCTACATAGTGAGTTCCAGGATATCTAGGGCTATGTAGAAAGACACTGTCTTAAAAACAAGAAAAAACAAATAAAGAAGCAAACAAACACTTTCTAGAAAAGAAGGAATTCTGTAACATTATCACTTTGGCTGGTGTTGCCTGTTTTGCTCTCCTGGGTCTCTGAGCTGTCAGTCATTGGACAAGAATCATATTGTGTTGGCTTTCTTGCTCAAACCTGCTGGCCCACACTATAGATTTGAGCTTATCAGTCTCCAAGATATGTGAGCTGGCTCTTTATCCCTATTGGTTCTGTCATTTTGTAAAACTTGGACTAACATAAGATGTTAAATCACGATTTAGATCTAGAGTTTTGGAATAGACATAGTATGAAGACACAGCATTGAGAAATGCAAGCATATTATTAAAGCTCAAAGTCATCAGATTATATAAAATCACCAAGAATAATAAGTAGATGAAGAAAAGAAGCTCAAAGATCTAGCCTCTGGGGTCCTTTTATAGTAAGAATTCTGAGTGAAAAAACAAACAAACACACACACACACACACACACACACACACACACACAAAAGCAAAAGTTGAAAAGAGCAAAAGCTTATAGAAAAAAACCATACAAGGAGAACAACTATAACATGGTATCTGCCACAGCCTAGAATCAGGACAAGTGCTGCCACAAAGAAATTAGAATCAATGTATCTAATGCTGTAATTCAGGTCAGATGAAAGTGGAGAGTTGGATCCAAGATGGCCGTGTTCTCATATGACCTTGATAAGCATAAAGGCCATACAGGTGGAGCTTTGAAAAGCTGACTAGAATCAATTAGGGGAGAATGTGAGACAAATAATTGGACAGTTAAATCTGTGGGTACGAAAATCTTAATTCTTAAAAAGTAGATCATTTTATAGTACTTTGAGGTATATAAGAAAGATTGGACAATTAAATTTCAGTACACCTCTCACTTCCTACAGTTTCCCCTATTATTAGTTTCTTGAATTAGTGTAGCTCATTTTTTACAATTTGTAAATGAATATTGATACACTATTATGGCTCATTTATTACAATTGGTGAGTGAATATTGATATGTTATTATTAACTAAACATTAGGGTTCACTTTCTATGCTGTACACTTCTGTAGGGGTTGACGGATCTATAATGTCATGCATCTCTTATTGCAGTTAAAGTTTGGAATCATAGATCACTGCTTATTAACTATGTAACCTTGAGTAAATAATGTAGGATGAGTTTCTAAACTGTTATGGTTAAATAAGGATAACATAGATGAAAATCCTGAGGTAAATACTGGCAAGTATTAAATGTTAACTCCTTACCACTTTGTCTTGAATAGAAGCCATGAGATGTGGCTAAAAACATTGAAAATTTTGATAACTTAAATGTTTCTTGGTTCATGTACTTTAAAAAAAATTCAAGACACATGCCTTTCTACTGCCATAACTGTTAGTATTAAGTCCAGAAGACTCTCTTGGCTCAGGTTGATAAGAATGTCAAATCATTAATTGTCCTCTATGTGGGTAAGTTGGTTCTACAAGAAAAACGGCTACATTGTCACAGATAACACATCTCAGCAATCCCGGTGATTCATCTCTCAGACTAAACAGGTCTCAGACCCAGGTTTCAGGCTTCCCACTGCAATTTCAGCCTTAGGAGAGAAACTACTACTGCTGCAAGGATCTCAAACCGCAAATGCTCTTAGGTAAAAGCCATCTCCATGTAGCTTTTGAAAGAAGGAGCTTAAGATTTCATGAGTGTTTAACTAGATAATGTCGAAGATCCTTTCAACTTGGTGCTTGGACAAAAATTACTTAAAACTTGGTAAAAATAACAGATTTTGGCCAAAGAACAGCATCGTTAAGGAAGAAAAGTAATTGACTGTTCAAAGTCAATATATTTGAAAACTTCATGCTTTGATTGACTTGAGGGAGCAGAAGGAAGGTGAATCCTGCAGCCTCTCATAAAAGGAAGTTTGTGATTTGTTTGTTTGGTTTGGTTCTAGTGGTTTTAACAATCATTTGTTTCATAGATTCAAAACCTACTATATTATAGGCATGGTGACACATGCTATTGTCAGACCAAAGTTAAGTATTCAAACTCCAATATGTTGAAGCAATGAGTTTATCAGGCTTGGACGAGCTTGCAGGAGCATGGGTTAGGGCTTATAGCACCATGTTACCCCATGATAGCTTTACTGAAATAGGAGAAAAGCAGGAATCCAGAGAATAACAAGTTAAATCGGGCAGATTTAACTCAGGAATTAAATGCCAGAAACTCATGATCATATAAAACTTCCACTGAGTCAGTGGCTCTAGGTTTTTGTTTCCTTAATTTGAAGAGTAATGGTATTTACCATTGACCAAGGGGAAAGTGAATTTTTAAAAAATAATTTATTATTAATTTATCAGTAGGAGCTTATGATTCATAGGTTGAAAGCGAAGGGCGAATAGAGCTCTTGCACAACAGATGTGGGGTATCACCAAGGGTCCCTATCTGGAGGTTAATAAGATGTCTTTTGGTTGAGGGATGGAGAGGGAATCAGACCATAGACCTATCAAGCCAGGTGACCCACCTATAGTATGTCTAGGTGCCTCTTGTATCTTAATGTGTAGCTTATAGAAAGTGGTATTCGTTTATGCTGTGTAAAAGGGGAATGGTAACAAGAAACCAGATTAGGCACCAAAGCCCCCTTCTGCCATTTCTGACCTCCAGCCAGGACAGAAATAAGGTCGTTGACAGATTCTGATCAAGGATATGAACGAGAACATCTCATTTTCAAGGTCCCTGTCCCTAATATTGCTTGACCAATTATTCTCTTCTCATCAGCATTACCACAATATCCCCACCCATTATAGATGACAACCTCGTGGTGGCTGCATTGGGAGTACCTGTTTCAGCTACCCTTTTGCTTGTTCATATACTCTAATATCTTAGAAGATTATTTGCAGTTGCTGGGGTACAGAATGGAGTAAAGACTAGAATAGGCGAGGGTCCTGCTAACCCCTGCCAAACCTCTACTACAGCATGGCAACTGTTCTATTACAATTACTATTGACCTTGCTAGCTCTGTATCATTCTGCTTATTGACAGGTATGACTACAGAGCCAAGGATATCTCTGCTCTGAGATGGTAACAGATGTTTATACTGTGCCCAAAGAAACAGTCATACTGCAGTAACTGGAGTTTGGGTACTATGGTGTAGAGGTGGGAGGATTACAGGAAGTTGGAGGCTAGTCTGATTTATTTAAGTCAAACCCCAACTCAGATAGATAGATAGCTAGATAGATAGGAAAAAAGAAACCAATTATAATAGTTACTTTTCTATTGCTTTGATAAAATATTTGGATCAACTCTGTTTAAGGAAGAAAGAATTTATTTGACTTATAGTTTCAGATGGTAGCAGGGGTAGCAGGCTGAGAATCACATTTCAACCACAAGCATGAGGTAGAGAAGGAACAGCTAATAGGCAAGGCTATAAACACTTAAAGCTTATTCTCAGTGATGGGGCCTCCTCCACTGTTGTGGAATATTAATTTAAGATGTGTTACATTCATTTATGCTGTGGAATATTTGTTTAATGATGCAAAGGCATGTTACATTTGTTTGATTAAATGAAATTAACCTGGGGTCAGGAGACTGAGGCAGCAACTGGCTGACAGGAAGTGGTAGGGTGGAACCATGTGTAGCTAGGGTTCTTAAATAGGGACTGAGCAGAAGAACATCATGGGTTTTTTGTTTGTTTGGTCTGGTTTGGTGTGGTTTTTGGTTTTTCAAGACAGGGTTTCTCTGTATAGCTTTGGAGCCTGTCATGGAACTAGCTGTTGTAAACCAGGCTGGCCTCGAATTCACAGAGATCCACTTGCCTCTGCCTCCTGAGTGCTGGGATTAAAGGTATGCCACCACCGCCCACCGGAAGAACATCCTGTTTTTTAAGGAGACAAAAGCTAGGAGAGAAGGTTGGCTACTTGCTGTTCAGTCTCTCTGAGTGAGCAGAATTTCACCTCAACCTTTAAATCCTGAGTTCTACAGAGGGATAGAGATCTAGATAATTCCTTTAGCTGCTGTGAAAGAGCCAGTGTCTGAGGGAATGGAATTCCTGCCTTGCTGTGGCTCATGCAGCCTGACCACTGGTAGCTGTGGAGTTGAAATTGCCAATTAAGATAGCAGTTGCTTAAGGGGCAGCTACAACATTCCATCACATCAATGCTACCTCTCCAAACAGTGCCACAAACTGGGGGCCAAGTCCTCAAATATCTGAGCCTATGGGAAAATCTTCATTCAAGCCACCACATCATCAACAACAACAAAATAAGTGTTGTAATAAGAAATACCATTTTGAGGTATTCTAGTTTGTTGAATGATGTAGCTAATGACTAGGCTGGGTTTAGCTGGGTTGGTTCTACTCATTAAGAATATAGAAATGGGCACAAAAGAAAATGAAAAGTCACTTTGGATTTGAAGTTGATGCCTGATTGTGGGTAATGAGGTCTAAATTTAACAATGAATCCTGGCAGGGAGGATTATCAACTAAGATATACTAGAAAAAGTGGGATTGAGATCTCATAATGGAATAATTCATAATGGAATATTTCAGGTCAACCTAAGCTCAGTAGCAGCAAGTCTGAGGTGACTCAGAAGAAACAAAGAAAAATAGAGTGAACACAGGGGCCAGGCCATAGGGATATCAGACTGAAAACTAGGTGGGATTTAGGGAAAGGTCATTCACATCAAAGGGAAAATAAGTCAGAAAAATCAACTCTACTGTAATATAAAAGGCAAGGTAAGATGCTCTGGCTGATCAGGTTTAATTTTCACTGATGACCTAGATTTCAGGGTAGAACCCTTGGTCAGTAAATGCTTCATGCTCCTTCTTTCATAGTGTGAACTACAATTGCTAGAAAAAGCCACTTGTGTGGAAAATTTTATGAGGTTGATTGACTATGGAGATCTGGAATATTACAGGTTTGAAGCCAAAATTATCTTGGGCTAAACTTGGCTCTCTAAATAGCCATTTATTGTCTACCTCTGTGTGATCCAGCATCCTGCATCTGTTAGGTAAGTCCTTTTGGAATGAACAAAGAGCAGTCTAACTTCTACTAGCCCTCAAGCTAAGAATTTATCCAGAGAGCATCCTAAGGCCTGTGACAGATTTCTGGGCTTTGCTGTAACCTGCCAGTTGATGTTTCTACCAATGTTTTTGAAAATGCTTTGATTTATAACCTTTGTTCTGTTTCTATAAAAACATCATAAAGCTGTTACCACATTGGAATATAATATTAAGGTAACCTGAATCTCTGTCTTTGGCTATGGCCAGTTATATGTAGCTCTAGAATGAACGCTTTCTCTCTTATTCCTTTTGAGGTGAGAGCTATTTTTTTTTGTATCAGTATGAATCTAGTTAACATAGCTTGTTGCATAGATAGACTTTTAAAAAACTTAAATATATTTAGGATTTTTATATCACTATTTTAAGTGGATAAAATTTCACTATAAAAAGACAACCACACTATTTTTAGGGGATGAGGGCTAAGTCTCACCATATAGCCCAATTTGGCTTCTAATTCACCGTCCTCTTTCCTCTTGGACTCCTGAATGCTGTGGTTACATGTGGGCACTACATAAGCATCTATGACATAGCTTTGATGGAGACAAGGCAATGCTATTAAGTTGTGTGTTGAAGCTTGCACTTTAGGGAGACCCTGGTGTTGGTATCCACCACCCGTTTACTAAATATGAGATGGCCTTGGTTTCAGATCACTGATAAACACTAGTAACAAGTGGAGTATCTCTCTTTAATCAGAGGAAAATGGAAAAAGCAAGATAACATCTTTCATTACTATTTAATGTTATTTACTGTCTGGCTTAGGCAAAGTATGAAAATTTCTCACATTCCTGTGAGATCATCTCATGTTCCTCACAAAAATCCTCTTAAATATTACATTTTTGAGAGCTGCTACTCTTTAACAAAACCTGGGGCCATAATTTCTATATTTTTAAAATAATTGTATTATTTGACATGTATAGGTATTTTGGCTGCTTGTGTATCTGTGCACCATGTGTATGTAGTGTCTGGAAGTCAGACAAGAGTGTCGAGTTCCTTAGAATGGGAGTTACAGATGAGATCATGGGGTCTCCCAGGACTGAAGTTGCAGAAGTTGTGAGGTACTGTGTAGGTGCTGGGAACTGAACCATGATCCTCTGCAAGAACAGCAAGTGCTCTTAACAGCTGCGCTGTCTCTCGACACACACATCCATATTCTTTTTAGATTTTTTTTTGTGTAAACTGTTGCTCTATGAAGAAATTGTTGTTGATCTGTATTGAATTTAAAATAAAAATAAATAAAATTTCCCTAATGTCAAGTTCATTCCACTTGTGATTATTATGAATTTTCTCTTAAAATGTTTACCTATGAAATAATAGTAGATGAAGATATTTAACTTAATGGGAAAATTAGACAAAAATTTAAATGTTTTAAAAGCTTATAAATGCTTTCCCTTGGACCTGTTTGTTGTTGACATTTTTGATTGGTCCACACTACTTTTGAAAATCATTGTTTAGACTTTAATTTTGAAAATCTGTGGATTATCCGGTTATTTTGTGTTTCCTTTGAGCACTGAGATCTTGTAACCAGGTTCAGAAGGGGCCTCAGGGGAACACTCATTTGTCTGTGAGACCCCTTCCTGGGGAGTGAGGACACTCATATGTGAGGTAGTAATATTTGGATTTGATGGGCACTTCTGGTAGTATTTCAGGAGACATGTAGGTAGTCACAAGAAAAGTGAGAGAATTAATTAAGAAAGAATAAACCTCCAATAGAGGGAGCAGGGCAGAACAGGGGAAAATGCTTAGAGTCTCAGAGGGCCATGCTGTAAAGGATGGGGGCTTTTATGGTACAGACTCTGGCCTCATTTGCACTCATGCTAAGTTTGCGGTCTTTGTTTAAAGCCTTCTGGACCCCGTTCCCCACACTGCTATCTTCCTCAGTGGCATCATTGTAGTCTGGGAATTTGTCAAGGAGAAAGTTACAACCTGCACTAGCGTTGAATTCAGGGCATTTTGCATGACAGGCAAACACTTAATTGACTGAGGATTCTCCTAGCCTGGCATTCATGACTTTTCAATGACTCTGACGCCTTAAACTTTAGTCTCAGATCACATGGAATCCTAGAGGCAGAGATTCTATGAAGAGAAATCATTGTTTTAAAATTAAAAAGCTACTTAGATTTTTAAAATTATAATCCTTTGATGACTAAAGCTAAAAGACATGTTTAATTTAGAAATTAAAATAGAAATCCAAAGGCAGAAAGTGAGGTAATGCCAACTGTGTGTTGGCATTGGCATGCTTTCATATGTCTTGGCATGAAGGGAGTTGTAATACATCCATCTTATTCTTCAGTTTGAGTTCTGCTGTTGTTTCCTCATTCCTGACTTGGGTAATTAGTTTCCTTCCTTCCTTCCTTCCTTCCTTCCTTCCTTCCTTCCTTCCTTCCTTCCTTCCTTCTTTTCCTTCCTTCCTTCCTTCTTTCCTTTCTTCCTTCCCTTCTCTTCCCCTTCCTTCCTCCCTCCCTCCCTCCCTCCCTCCCTTCCTTCCTTCCTTCCCTTCTCCTTCCTTCTTTCCTTCCTTCCTTCCTTCCTTCCTTCCTTCCTTCCTTCCTTCCTTCCTTCCTTCCTTCTTATGAGAGTAACTAAAATTTGATCAGTTGATCAAATAACAATTTGTAGACTGTTTTCTCTTTTTTTTCATGGACTTCCACTCTGGTTATTATTATTTGCTATTTTCTATTTATCTTTGGTCTGATACTTCTATTTTCTTCTAAATTCAGGGGGGCAGAAGAGCTTTGGATCTTTCTATGATAAGTGATTAAAGTTTTAAATTTTTCCCTCTAAACATAAAATTACCTTTCCTTTGTATTGTAAATATTTTTTATTTTTGCAACGTTATGGTGCTTTTGTAAATATATCTTATGAATCTTTTCTAGGTGGAGATAGACCGGTCAAGGTTGCATTTGTTATTGTACTGCCATTTGAGACTTTATAGAAGAAAGAAATATATTGACAGAATTCAATACCAACTACTTCACTCTGTTAAACACACAATTGAGTATTTCTCCTAGTTATTTCATAGCACTTCACAACCACCACAATAGCCAATTTATGTCATTTTCATTAGCATGGGAGAAATTCCATTAGCCTTAGCAGTCACTCCCTAAGACTCTTCCCTACTCCCGGGATCCCATGGCCACTAATCTACATTTTTTCTCCGTAATTTTGTGTGTTCTTATTATGATATATAAGTGGAATCAAATATCATAATAGTGTGAGCAACTTGTTTCCCAAACCATAATATTTCCAAAGTTCATCTATGATATAGTATATTTCAAATATTTTGTTTCTTTATTACTGAATGATATTATAAGAACATATTATATGTTCTTCATCCATCCCTCTGTTAATAGACATCTGGATTGTTTCCATTTTAGTTTATATATTGAAAATGATGTTTTAAGAATATTTTCATACAAGTTTTTATATGGGCAAATATTTCGCTCTTGAGTGCATGTGGAGGAGTGGAATTACTGGGTGATAACTCTCATGTTCCATTTTTTGAAAACCGCAAGATTGCTCCCCAGCACAGTTGCGCCATTTTACAGTACAATGAGCACCATGTGTCCTTTGTATGCATTGTACTTCTGTATTGAGATTCCCTATTTATCAAGCTGAGGCAGGAAGAAAAGGCAGGGAAATTGTGGGGACATGGGGAGGGAAAGAGTCCTTCATCATGGAGTCTGATTAAAGCTTGGGCCAATCAAAATCAAAAATCCCAGCACAATGAACAACATTTGCTGTGAAGGCTGCTAACATAGAAATTATAGTCCTCTCACACATAGATATTATATATTAAAGTAACAAAGAACCAGGTTTAGGGCCATTATATATTAAAGTAACAATGAATTAAGCTTAGGGCCTGAATGTGTATCACATTGGGTAAGGTCTCATTCCTTCCTCAGATAGCTCCTGAGAATCTAAGAGAAAACTCCTGATTTCCAGTGACGGGACATCTTGCCTCCCTTTTCTCTTTGTGTGAGGGGGTTACCTTATCAAGAGTAATCCTGACAGACATTCCTCAGGAGCCTCATTCAAGTTTCTTCCCTTCTTTAAAGATAGCAACTTCAAACCCTACCAACATCCTAGGAGAGACTACTGCAAACACGCGAACAAGTCTACACAACAGTGAGTTCATTGAGTTCGTGCTCACCCTTGAGAAACCGCTACTTGGACACCAAGTCTGCTTTATAAACTGTGTATTTGAACTTACTTTCCGTAGTGAAACCATGACTCCCAGTTTGGCTCAAGTTAAGGTCCCTAAAAGTCTAGAGGTCTGCTCAGGTGGCTGCAGACGACAGTGTGGAGCTGTGTCCTGTTTCCTGCCCTCTAAATACTGAGAAAGTCACTGTCAACATCACATTTTCAATGTGTGTGTGTGTGTGTGTGTGTGTGTGTGTGTGAAAGAGAGAGAGAGAGAGAAGCGAGAGCAAGAGAGAGAGAGAGAAAGAGAGAGAGAGAGAACTGTTTAAATTCTTTTTTCACTAACTCCACGATCTGGGCCTACTCAGCTATTTTTTAATTGCCTTTTATTCCCCCAAGAAGGAGCCAAACTTTGTTACTTCAGAAGTTTCATTTATTCTTAGTATTGAAATATAAACTTATTTATATCATGCATTCCAGCAACTCTGGGATCTGGGCTTATTTTCCTGAGCATTTTTTTTTTAAAGTTCCATACTAGGATTTCAAAAGACTCTGCCTTGGTATTTGGTGTTGATGTTTCTGCTTTTCATTTTATTTTTTGTTGTTTCAAGTGTGACTGTCCAGGGGTCACCCCAGTGTGTGCAGGGCTTAGTGTTCTGCTGATGGTCTATGAAGGATTCAGGGAGCACAGGCAAAGTTAGCTAGTTCTCACTTCTAGTCACTGGATACTCACTCTGCTCTCTTTTCTATTTGAGCAGAGATCTGTGAAGTGCTTGCCTGGCCCTTCCATGGTCCCCTGTTCACAGTATTCTTGGTTTCTCTCTGGCTGATCCACGGCTTCCCTGAAATGGAATTGCAGCCTGGGCTTTGGAGAGCCACAATGTATGGACAGTTTTGTTTTTCTCCCTCCTCAGTGTTTATTGCCTACTGGCAATGGTTCACATGTTTTGCCCTCTGGCCTAAATGGAACTAATTTCCTCTCCCAAGAAGGGGATCGTTTCTCTAGCCGGCTCCAAAAAGATAACACTGATGTACTTACTGAAAGAGCTTAGAGGAATGGTTTTTACCTGAATAAATAAAGAAAAATTCTTCATAACAACTCTCTCTAAATTAAATTTTTGCCAGTGGTAAATTTCCTTTTGTCTTCAAACAATGATATTAGAGGCAATTTTGTTAAATTTTATAGGTTTTTTTTTTTTGTAAGAAATTTCAAGATCCAATCAAGAAAGCCAGAAATTTGGTCTGTTCATACCAGTGTGCTCCATTATTCTGTAGAGCAATGTCTATCCTTACCATCTCCTTCTGAAGCTCAGCTCCAGCTCAACCGTCCCACAGCAGCTCCAGATCAAAGAAGAATGGGAACGGGCAAGAGTGAAGCTGAGGCCTCTCATTTGTGTCCTTACAAGTAGCCCTCTGCTTATCATGAAAACTTGTACCCGTCTCTCATTGGTCAGAAATTAACCACATGCTCACAGGTGGATGATGTGATAAGTTTTGACTTATGTAGGTTGGATCTGGCTTCTCTGACTGAAGAAAAAGATGGTGCTTCCATAGGGAGGAACAATGGGCACATGGATGCAATCAAATCAATCCAGCCTAGCTCCCACAGCTCTCCCCGAGACACCACCTTCAATTCCCCCAACTTTGAAAGACAGCTGTCTGTGGTTTTGTAGAATCCATTTGTTGTTTTGGCTTGTATTTTTTTTTACCCAGTTATATAATAAGTTGCATGAGTACAAGAGTGATTGCAGTTTCTCATTGTGTCTAAGGCAGCATCTGACGTACTAGATATACCAGTTGCTGTGAGCACTCCTATTAACTGTTTCTCTAGGTTATCAACAATGACCGAAGAGGTAAAAGATCAGCTCTAGGGGATTCAAAGGTAAATCTCTGCTTTTTCTGTGCCATGGCATTACTAACACTGACCAAGCACCTACTCTTAAAATCACTTCCTAGTCCATATATCCATGCATGCCTTTGGTAACTGTCTCTGAGGATACTTTTTCTCATGTGAAATTTCCTTTCAAGCATGACTTTGTAGGGTTCCTGGCCATGAAATAACTTTTTTCAGGACTGCTGACAGTTCTCTGTAAAGTGTCTCCAGCAGATAGATACACTATCTGTGACTGTCCAAATGGCAAGAATTCCCTAGATTCTGGAGAAAGAACACTACCAGGACAGACAGACAAAACTTGACTCTATAGTATCTTTTCTCTTTTAATCAACTCCCAAAATCTTGTTGAAAGTCAGCACATAATCTGTGAGTCCTACAAATCTTAGCCAGAACTTCTCAGACTCTCCAATCTGGCTAAGGCTAACACTTCTCCTCAGGATGTATTTTCAAAAGAAAAATTAAAATGAAGAAGTTTGTACTTGTCTAGTAATTGAAGGCCTGTTGTTCCAGCCTGAGAGGAAGAGACCCCCAACATGTATTTTAAAGAGGTCTTGACTATTTCTTGGAAGTTCTCTGAAGACGTTAACTTAATTTCCCTGGAGAATTTAGTTTATGACTTTACTTCACAGATCCATATTTTAACAGGGAAACTCCCCTTTTCCTAGTAATCCTTCCAAAAAATGAAGACTAACTAGGCTACTACATTAAAATCTCCCTCAGAGTCAGGAATAAAGACTGTATGTATTTAACACACTGACTTCTGTGTACACACACACACACACACACACAAATACACACACATGGAGAATGTCTCTCTCTATATATGTGTATACACACACATACACACACAGAGACATATATATATATATATGTATATATATATGAAATATCAGACAATAGTTTTTGATGATTTTAGACTAAACAGCATACAAAATTTGTATTTGGGATAAAAGCATACAAAAAATTTGAAATAAACACATTTTTAATGCCTTTAGGTTTTAATTCCCTCATTTACAAAAATACAGGAGTTGGGCTAGCGTGTCTGATGTCTGAGAAGGTTGTTTCCGCTTCATGATTTTATGGCTCTTCAGTGTTCGCTGATTATAATGGACACAGTGGGCTGACACCATACCAGGTAGTATGAAATTCTTGGTACCCTCAGAGGAATTTTCTTGTCTTAGCTAACATAATCATATCAAATACTGATTACTATATACTTTCTGCTCCTCCCTGCCCCTCATAAATCCAGGTTGTTGCAAATTATCTTCCTAAAGTTGAGACCATGATCTGACTGAATTCTTAGTGACTCATTTGAATGCTGTATCATTATCTCATTTTGTTCATTGCTCATTTAATCAGGTGCTTCTGTGGGTTGGCAGGCTCCAGAATGTAAAATGCGAATTGTTAGTCAGAGCAGAAAACACAATAACCACCCCAATACTTCCTCCCTCTCAGGCCTTACAGACATTCTTGCTTTCTAATCATTGCTTTCTGCTTCCTCTAATCTCAGTCATCTCTTCCTACTTTCTCAAAAGAAGATCAAGATTTTCTTTTTTAATTAAAAAAAGAAAGACAAGAAACCTTAACTGGCTTTCCTTCTACTTGTGCCCACCTCTCTCACTGATTACCAATTGTTGGGAGTGGTGCATCCTGGCGAAGAAAGTCTGTAGATTCGACTGCAGCATTTCCCTCCAACTGAAACACTCCCTCCTGGAGGGAGAGGACAGGCTCAGGAGACTCGGGATGTAAACAAGTCTCCAGAGTCTGGAAACCTTGCAGCGAGATGCATGAAGCCTTTTACCAATGCCACCCAGTTTAGAGATGCTTACACAGTTGCTGAGTGGAGACTCTTTCCAAATGACCAGCCTGCCTGTGGGGTACTTCCCAGCATGTGAAGCCGCCTGCAAGTCCTGCAGCAAGCTTCAGGGATGTTGCTCTGGTGATGCAGTTCACCCAGGCAGGGGTGAACTTTTTGGTGATGCAGCTGACTTTGAGTCATCCATGTTTCTAGAGGTATTTTTCTACCCATACTCCTATAAGTAACCCCCCAAAGAAACACATTAGTTCACACAATATACTCCATATTCATTTGTAAAGATACTTCTGCCAACCAATCATTAAATGTTTCTTAAGCACCTATTGACTACTGAGGACCACTGCAAAACAGGCAGACTCTCCTAAAGCTTTGTTCATTCTTTAGGCAATCACCAGGCATAAACTGATTAACAAGCATAAATAATACCAGATGTGAACTGTATTATTCAGGGTTCTCCCAAGAAATAGAGACAAAGGCATAGATAGATATTTTAAGATAAATCTTAAAATATTTTTAAGATCTAGAAGTTCCAGAATATATTATAAACAATCTAGAGACCCAGGAGAGCCAATGTTGTCATTTAGGCCTAAAAACTGGAGGTCTCAGAATGAGTCCCAGGAGAAGAATGGATAATGCAGCTAAAGGGAAAGAACCTTGTCTTCCATCTTTGTTTCAGTTTCCCAGGCCCTTGCATATACCAGGATGCCTGTCAACATAATAAATAATAAAGATGACTTTCTTTATTCAGAATCGAATCCAAATGCTCAACTCTTCTAGAAACACCTTCACTGTCACATCCAAGAAGAAAACTTTATGTTTTTGTCTGGGCATCTCTTAGCTCAATTAGAGTCCAGGAGAGATAATATTTTGTCTGGTTCTATGTCAACTTGATACAACCCACAGTCATCTGAGAGGAGGGAACCTCAATTAAGGCAATGCCCTCCTCCCTTTATGTTGTTTCTTTTTGAGATAGGCTTTCTTTGTGTAGCCCTGGCTGTCCTGGCCTCAAACTCAGGGATCCATCTGCCTCTGCCTCCAGCGTGCTAGGACTAGAGGTGTGCATGACCACCACCAAGTCTTATATTTTCTTAAATAATGATTAATGTGGAAGAGCCCACTTTGTTGTGGGTGGTGCCACCCCATGGCTGGTGGTCCTGGGTTATATAAGAAAGCAGACTACACAGGCTATGAGGTGCAAGCAAGTATACAGCATCCCTCCATGACCTCTGCATCAGCTCCTGCCCCCAGGTTCCTGCCCCCAGGTTCCTGCCCCCAGGTTCCTGCCCCCAGGTTCCTGCTCCTGGTTCCTGCCCTGTTTGATTTTCTCAATTGCCTTCCTTTGATGATGAAGTGATGTGGAAGTATAAGTCAAAAAATTTCTTCTTTTTGTCATAGTGTTTCATCACAGTAAGAGAAACCCTAACTAACATAGATAAGGATGATATGGCCAAAATATTCACAGAACAAGTTACTAAATGGGGGCACTATACTTAACACAGTCTCGTTCTAAATAAAAGGGAAATAAAGTTGCCCTCAGACAACGGAATTTTGAGGGAATTCAGGGTATACCCCCACTGTAAGATTGTTAAAAGGAATTATTCAAGCTGAAACAAATGGGTGTTAAGTTTTAATACATAAATATTTAAAGTTCACTGGTAAAGGTAAATACATTTAGCTGTCTCTTGATGTTTATGGGGGAAAAATCTAAAGGTATTTGTGAGTCTATCATATAAAAATGACATATACTTTGTATCTAACCTATGCACATTTTTAGATATAATTTAAATCATCTTTAGATTACATATACTGTCTAGAATAATGTGAATGTTATACAAATAGTTGTATACTATTATTTAGATAATAATGACGAAAGAGTTTTCCTTGATGTTAACATAGTTTTTTTTGAAATATGTTCTACCTCTTATTGGTAGAATCTATAGATATCAAATGCAGATATGAAGAACTAGATATACTCAGAGACATAATTTTCTAAGACCTAAATCAATGATGATTGTAGATCATTTTAAACTATATCATAAAAGCAAAACACCCCAGAAGCAATTAAAATGCATAAACCTAAAAAAATAGTTAACAGATGTGCAAGGCTACCAGCATTAATTGGAACATCAATAACCTAAAATGTAAGAAAGAAGAAATAAAATTATAGATAATATTTTAGGCCACAAACACGTTTTAAGTTATATATGTAATTGAAGCTAAGTTTCTATCGGCTTGTGATATAATGCTATCTCTGCAAGATAGTTTATGTAAGGCTCATGGTAACTCTTAGGAAAGCAAAAGAACTGTAGTGGAGACATAAATGATTAACAAAAAGGAAAAAAAGTCTCTCAATCAAAAAGTCATCAGTCACAAAGGAAGACAGCAAGAGAGAAAGAAAGGAACACATTCTGTATAAGATAGAAAATACAAATTTGAATGTCAGAAATATGTCCTTACCTTGCAATAATTAATATCAAAGGAAATAAATTCAAATCTTCAGTAAGAAACAAGAGTGACTGATTTGACTAAAGAATTCAAGAGTGTGCCTTTAATAAGACCCACATAGTTTTAATGACACACAGTACGAACATAAAGAGATAAAAATAAATATTCTATGCAAATAATAATCAAAGAGGAATGTGGGATTTCCCTCTGTATGCTGTGAATACCATAGGTTAATAAAGAAGCTGCTTTGGGCCTACAGCAGAGCAGAATAGAGTAAGGTGGGAATTCCAAGCAGAGTTAGAGGAGAAAAGAAGGCAGAGTCAGAGAGCCATTATGGAGCTGCTGAAGGAGAAAGAAGGCACTCTGGAACCTTACTAGTAAGCCACGAGCCTCACAGTAAAATACAAAATAATAGGAAGGGGTTAATTTAAGATGTAAGAGTTAGCTAGAAGTATATATAAGCCATTGGTCAAGCAGTGTTGTAATTAATATAGTTTCTGTGTGATTATTTTGGGTCTGGGTGACCTGGAACAACAAACGAGCAGTTTCCATCTACAAAATGGCACCAATGTGAGGCAACTATGTCCATATAGAACCTGAGAGGGCTTAAAGAAAAATTCTAGACACACACACACACACACACACACACACACACACACACACACACCTGTTTAATGCAACTTCTTGGTAGCTGCATATTTTTTTTCAAATGCACTCTCTTTGCTGACAGCAAGCAAGGGTACTGTGGCTCCTTTAAGTGAGTCACGTCTTCCTGACTCAACATTGGAAGCTAAGGCTGTGAGGCTTCTTTAGGAGAGGGCTTCCTAGTTCATTCTAGTTGCATGAGCAGCTCTGGCTCTTTCAGGAGGGCAAGCACTTAAATGGGGTCTGTGAGTAGCAAGTTACAAATTGTTTAATGATGACATAGACCATTGTGACCCTGGAGCTGGGGTGGTATGCATGGTTCTCAGAGGCAGTGAACATGCCTCTGCCATGTTGGACTGGGCAGAACAAATAGGCAGGGCTGTGGAGTTGATCCTAGGCTGTCTACTTAGTATTTTTTTTTAAAGTACTCCTGGTCAGAAAAGATTACAGATACACCCGCAATAGAAACAAATTCAGATGAAAAAGACCTCTAAATGGGTTACAGTGTTGAATAAATGTAAATGTATGTAGACGAGAGAGAGAGAGAGAGAGAGAGAGAGAGAGAGAGAGAGAGAGAGAGAGAGGAAAAAGAGTATAGACAGTTAGAATATAAAAGAGTACAGTCATAGATCAAGGCAGTAAAGACAATAGAATAAATATTAAATGTGTGGAAAAAGTAATAGAGTAAGAAAAATAAGCCATATAATGATGGAAAATACACAGAGAGTCTGAATGATGTATATTTTTTGTTTTCTTTGAATTGTTTGACTATGAATGAGTTAAGTACAGAGAGATATTTGATTTTGGAGGCTGCTAAACTAAACCAACATATATACTTTAAAGGTATCTTGACTTTGACATTTGGGTCTAAGGATATGTTGCTTTGGAAAAGAGGTTCTGCATTTGTTTCTACAGAGGATGAAAACCTGTGGATTCCTTCCAGGCTAATGTGGTTTGATGGACTAAGACCCCTTGAAAGGTCTCCATGAATCCCCCAAAAGACTTTTCACAACAAAAAGCAGGCAGCAGTTTGAAGATAACTATGACCAAATTCCCAAATATTGTTTATAAATGTTTATTTTCATTTAAAAGGGGATAGGATATAGAGATAATTTGCATTGCTATGGATCTTGGTGTACTGATATGGATCTTGGTCTATTGATACAAATTTAAGGTCAATTTTTATATGTATATTTCTGCTCTTAATTAAGGTATTGTGTTTGTGCAGCTACATGGCATCTCTCTGACTCCACCTTCTTTTCTTCTCTATCTCTACTTGGAATTCCCACCTTGCTCTATTCTGCACTGCTATAGGCCCCAAAAGATTTCTTATTAACCAATGACAATAAACCATACTCACAGCATACAGAGAGGAATCCCACATCAGGAGAACAGCAATTGTTGCACATAAATCACCTAAATTAAACTTAAAGTTATATCTGATAAAATAGATAATACTGTCATTACACAATGAGAAGGAGGTCATCATTAAGACAACAGACTAGTTGAAAATACTTATGCACCTAGCTATAGCTAATTGAAATATATAATAACTAAATAAATAGATACTATGAGACTAGAAGAAGAAATAAACTCCAATGAAATACAGGAATAAACCCCATCAATAGAGACAAAATTTAATACCTCCTCTTGACAGGGGACAGACCATCCATATGAAAATTCAGGAGCTAAATAATGAATTTGAACCATACTATAAGCCAAATGGCCCCTACAGATGTAATGTATAACATTCCATCCAACTGCAACAGAAAATAAAATCTTGTCAAGCACATTCAGAGCATTCTTCAGGATAGATAATATGTTCACTCACAAAGCAATCTTTAAATTCAATAAGACTGAAATTATATCAAATATCATTTTCTGATCTCAAAGAGATAAAACTAAAATATAGTGATGGGAAGTAAATTGTAAGTTTTACAAATGTGGAAATTAAGCAGAATATACTTCCAAACCAGCAATGAGTCAAATTAAAACTCAAAGGAGAAGTAAAAATATAATTAGACAAATGAAAATAGAAAAGTAACATGACAACACAGGACTTAGCACACAGTATCTTAGAAGGGATAATTGTATAGATTAATAGACAAAATGACTTCAAATAAACTCCCTAGCTATAAAACCCAGAAACTAGGAGAAGGCAAACAAATTACAGCTGGAGGTAGCAGAATAGAGAAAATAATGATGATTAAAGAGAACAAACAGATTTGGCATTATGAAAGGAAGAAAACTGATAATTTTAGATTGTTTAAGATAAAATTGTAAAAACTAAGTAGAAGGTATTACAATTGATAACAAAATATAAAAAGATACTACTGTTAAAAACACACCCCCCAAGAAATATCATCTATAAGGAATGGATACATTCCTAGAAGTGGACAACTTACCAAGAAGAAACCTTAAACAGAAAATCTGAATATAGACCCAAAAGTTAGTAAGTAGCTAGATGGAATAAGCAATATTTAATAATAATGAAATCTCTGAAAAGAAAGTCTAAGATCTAAAGTACGATTAATAAAAACTCAGGGACAGATTCTGAAGGTCAGAAAAGCAAAACAGTCAACCTCTGGCTCTTACTTCGACCTCAGTCAAAAATGGAGATCCCGCTTCCAGGAATCTTCAGAACGAGACTGAGACTGAGACTGAGAGCTGTCTCCTCATGTCTTATATTCCTCTCTAGTTCTGGGAGTAAGGGTGTGCATCACTACTGCCTGGTTTCTGTGTCACGCTAGTGTGACTACTGGGATTAAAGATGTGTGTCACCACTGCCTGGTCTGTAAGACAGGCCAGTGTGACTGTTTTACTTTTCTAATCCTCAGGTAACCTTTATTTATTACAATACAAATGAAATGCCACTATAAGGATCACAATACTTTACTGGTGAGTTCTCCAAACATCTGAAGAACTAATTTTTATCCATCTCAAACCCTTCCAAACACTTGAAGAAAGGAACTATTTTACAATTCTTTTATTAGGTTTCTAATAAAAGGCAAAATGAAGACATTACAACCAAAGTTGCAGGGCAGTATTCTTAGTAAACATGAAATACATGCAGAATGTTCTTAGTGGTAATATTCTGTGTCCATCTGCACCATGACAGACTGGAAGGTAGATCATAAGCAAGCAACATCTACCTCAGAGATGAAAGACTAGCTCCACATATGCAGTTAATAAACATAATGTAGCTCTTTAACAGAATGTTAAAGCCATGTGATCATCTTCATCTTCATAAACAAATAAAAGCAATCAACAAAATTCAACATCCTCTCATAACAAAAACTCTGATGGAGACCATACCTCAGCACACTAACAGCTGAAAGGCAAGCCCACAGCTAGTACCACACTCTTGTGAAAAGAAGAAAGCTTTCCCTTTACAATCAGAAAGTACAGGGCCTGTTCTCACTGATTCTAGTCCATATGGTTTTGATAGCCCTAGCCAGAGCAATTGGGAAAAGAACAACTAAGAGAAAGAATCAAATAGGAAAAATAGGATGGGGACTTAGTGTAGTGGAGGAAGATTTGCCTAGCAAATGCCTGACCCTAGGCTTGATCCCCAACACTGAAAACAAAATAAAACAAATGAACACAAATTACTAAAGTTGTATCTCTTTCAAATGATGGGGTATAAGATATAAATAATCTTGAAACTCTACCCTAAACACTGTAAGAATTAATAAATTCAGTAAACTTGTAGAGTAAAATAATCAACATATTCAACCAGGCACATGTCTATGTACTAACAATAATTTCCTTACAATAGAATAAAGAAAATAACCCCATTTAGAGTAGTATGAACAAAAATAAAATAGTTTGTAATAAACTGAATCAAATTCATTTTGCATCAAATTTATTTATTGAAAAGTTAATATTGATGAAAGAAAGTGAATAAGACACAAATCAATGGGAAGGTGTTTCATTTGTTCAGGAATTAGACAAGTTAACATTGTTAAAATCTCCAGTGTACCCAAAGTGAACTATAAATTCAATGTAATTTCTAAGAAAATTCTAGTGGCATTTTCCACAGTATAGAAAAAATCCCAATATTCATAAAAATCCCAAGTGGCCATAAAAATCTTGAGAAAGACAGCACAAGTAGAGGCTTTTTAATTTAAAACCATATGACAAAGCTGTAATGGCTAAAACATCATGGCATGAATACAGTTGACCAAGGGAACAGAATTGAGATCACACCAATAAACCTACCATTTTATGATTAACTAATATATGACACAAGATTTAGAACACACTTCAGCAAGTAATGCTGGGAAAACTGAATATCCACATGAAAAATAATGAAATTGGATCCCTGTATTACACATTCATAAAAATCAAAACCAGTTCAAAGGCTTAAAGCATAAGTACTGACATCATAAAACTCTTTGAAGAAAGACAGGAGGAACTTTCTGTACATTGATTCTAGCAACTATGGTTTTATTTTTGGATTTTGTCTACTCCAACAGAAGCTAAGGAAGCAAAAGAAAAAATAAGCCAGTAGGACCCTTGTTCTGGTAGGATTACGATTGCTGTGATGAAATACCATGACCAAAAGGAACTTGGGCACAAAACAGTTTATTTGGCTTACACTTCTACATCATAATCCATCATTGAAAGAAGTCAGGACAGAAGGCGAATCAGGCCAGGAACTGATGCAGAGGCCATGGAGGAATGCTGCTTACTGGCTTGCTCCTCATGGCTTGCTCATCTTACTTTATTATAGAACCCAAGACCAGGGATGGTACCACCCACCACCATAGGCTGAGTTCTCCTCCATCAGTCATTAAGAAAACTCCCTACAGTCTTGCCTCCAGCCTGATCTTATGGAAGCATTTTCTTAATTGAGGGTCCCTTCTCTCAAATAACTTTAGCTTGTGTCAACGTGACATAAAACTATCCAATACAGTATTGAAAACTGAAAGTTTTTGCACAAAACAAAACAACAATGAAAACGGATGCAGTGGGTGAAAATAATTGCAAACTGTACATCCGATAAGGGACTAGTGGTACGGGAAAATTGTCTGTATTCTGTCAATCATATTTTAAATAAACACTGATTGGCCAGGCAGGAAGTATAGGTGGGTCAGCCAGATAGGAAGTAGAGGTGGGGCAGGGAGAACAGGAGGATTCTGGGAAGAAGGAAGCTCTTCCCCAATTCCTGCCCAGACCACCAAGAAGCAAGATGTAATCTACCCGGCTGAGAAAGGTACTGAGTCGTGTGGCTAACATAGATAAGAACAGTGGGTTAATATAAGCTACAAGAGCTAATAAGTAGCCTGAGCTAATAGACCAATCACTTTTATAACTTATGGAGATCTCTGTGTGATTTTCTTTGAGACTTGCTGGCTGTGGTGTACTGGGCAGGACAGAAACCCCAACAAGCCAGCCTTCCTGTTACAGAATGGTGGGCCCCTCATGTTACAGACTAGTATTTGTGACTGGATTAGAACACACCTGAAGGGCATAATGAACGAAATGACAGTGAATGTGGCCGTGGTGGTGTGGCCAGAGGCAATTAGACCACGAGGGCTGTGAACTACTCAATGGATGAGTCTTTTGAGTTACACTATGATGACATTTTTGAGAACTGATGGGAGACAGGACTTAGTCAGGGGAAGGAAGTCACCAGTGGTGTGTCCTTGGAGCTATAACTCAGTCTTGTCCCTTCCTGTGTCCCCTTTCTCTCTGCTCCCTCTGTGATCTGAGCCATACCACCTGCCACCATGATACCCTGTCCACCTATATTGACCAAACAACCATGGACTAAAGTCTCTGGATCCATAAACCAAAATAAACATTTTCTCCCTTTAAGTTGTTCTTTCTGGTATTTTGGTCATGGTGGCATAAAGTGACATATCAAACCCTCATGCTGTACACCTGAAATGTGTAACATTTTATTCGCCCATCGCACTCCATTAAAATTGGAAAAGAGACAGGTACAGGGTGAGGTGGGGGCAAGAGGGACTGCGGTATTATCAAGAGCAGTCTCAAGACTCTGAGAACTCTGGCTGCTTTGATGATAATCTTTTCTACTTTCCAATTACTTGTGAATTGTCCCCTCACCTGTTGAACCTTCTAAAGTAGGCTGATGAAAATTTGGGTTTCAAGCGAGTTCTATGATGAGCTCAATTAGCTATTGAAAGGCGAATGGATGTGAGGGTTACCTGTGGGTGAACTGGGAGAGATTGAGCGGGGGGCGGGGGCGATTTAAGGAAAGAAGCAATGCATGGGATACTCATTATATGATTCTTAGTGTGTGAAACTCAGGAGGACATGTAAGTTGAGGTTCCGTGTCAGTGGAAGCTGGCTTTACACTTGGAGCCTAGAAAGATATGGTCCCTCACAACCCAGGATATAAATTGGCTAACTTGTCTGAGAATGAAAGAGATTGAATTTGTACAATTCACTTTTTCACAAGATGTCCATTGAAACTGAATGCAGTCTTAGGTGGATACCATACATAATATAGCTAGCTCACCTTCTTCACTCTAGAAAACATATTTCTATATAACAAGGCTAAACTATGACATTAGTATTCTAACACAGTAATAATATCTCAAGTATATTGAGTTTAATCTCTTGAATCTTAATACTGTTTTGTTCATGGCATCCTGCTGCTGAACTGAATTTAGCTTGTGTTCAAGACAGCACTCTGGTCTAGTCAATGGGGCTTGAGAAATCCATAAAGCCTATATTCTACAGTATCTAAACCAATCTCTGTGATACCAAAATCTTTAAGAATATAGACAAACAAACAAGGTGGAGACGTTTGGATTTTAAAATGAATTTTTATTTAAATTGTCTTTAGGTCAAATATCATAGTGAGGAATATTTCTAAAAGTGAACACAAAGAGAAGGGAAACCGAACATATTGAGGAGGTGGATAAAGAATGAAACAGCATGTTTCAACTCAGAGGCTGAGGAGTGCTAAGAAACATTTTTAATCCCTGTCTGCTTTCTACCCATATTCTTTCCTACTGCAGCTAGCTATTTAAACTTTCCATTCTAGTGCATTACCCCCTTTTCTTTCCCATTCTCCTTTCCCTTTTCTTTTCTCTCTCGTCCCCCACCCCCACCCCACTCCAACCTGGGCTCTGTCTTTCTTCTCTTTCATTATTTTGTTTTGTGATAGAGGATTTAAATATTTGTCAGTATATCTAAAAGTGTACTAAATAAAAGGAATGGGTAAATATGGCTTAGACTATATGGAAAACACATCAAATAATTTCTACTGCTCATCACAGTTTAATTCTTTTCCACAATAATTATATAGTACCTAGGTTCAGGGGACTGTACTAAGAACAAGGGACAGAAAGAGGAAGACAACATTTTGTATTAAAAAGTTGTATTCCGGCACATTTAATTCTGAGGCTTATTGACTGCTTTATTTTGCTAGAGAGAACTGTCATATTTTTATTTTTATGCCTTTCACCTAATGTTTTCTGAAGTTTCTGGAGCAGCATCAGAGGACTAAATAATGAAAGTCTAGCTATGATGAAAGCCACTGTTCTCTTGCTTGGAACAGGAAGTCTTCCTCAGCAGAACTCTATATGCCTAGCACGACCTTGGCATTTCAAATTATAGCATGGTGCCATAATTAAACTCTATCCTCTTGCAATCAGAACAGAAAGATAAGATTAAGTTAGGCCAAGACTTCCCTTCTTGTCCTTATTGTAACTATCCTCCTCCTCAACATTTCACAGGAAGGGACCAAATATGGAAGCTCAGGGTAGATTTTCTGAGTTTGCCACCTCTACTGTGCTAGGGTGAGGTGGCTGTGGTACAAGTGGTTCTCAGGACCAGAGATGTGGTCATGGTGTTGAGAGAGGTCATTAGGACTTTCTACCTCAAAACATTGTGTCCTTGGACTCTTTCTTCTCTACCCCCCTCTCTCTTTAAGCAACTATTGGCTATCTTTTGTAAGAGAGCCACCATACCATAATAGTGTTTTTTTCTTCTGGGAACAAATCTCTCAAGGGATTCTAGAACATCTGAAAGTGTACTGTGGACAAAATTATGTAAGCTATAATATTTGATAGTTTCCACATACAAGCTTTAAGTTCATTTTAACTCAGTGTCAAATATAAACTTTGTTTAAAGAGTCAAAGACCGACAGAAAATACTGGCAATTCCATCCTTTCCCATTTCCTGCTCTGCAGAGATAAATTCTTTCAACACTTTTGAGCTTTTGTAATTTACCTTTGTATCTCTTTCCTTATTATGTTTATTTATTATTATTTAATTACGTGTGTGTTTGGTGTGTACACGTGTGTGTGTGTGTGTGTGTGTGTGTGTGTGTGTGTGTGTGTGTTGCATGATATGTGTGGAGGTCTGAGGACAGTTTGTTGGATGGAACTCAGATCTTTAGGCCTCAAAGCAGGCACCACTGCCCGATGAACCATCTTGTTGGTCCCAGCTAGCTGTATGTGTCTAACACGACCCAAAGCCACTACAGTTCCATCCCTCCACATTTATTGCAGTTTTCATTAGCTATTGATCTAGTACTTTGGAAGTCAAGTCTGCGACTCTCTCTCTTTCTCTCTCTTCAATTTAAATTTTTATTCTTTTTGAGAATTCCATATATGAATAATATATTTATTTTCTCTCCACCCTTCCTTTTAACTCCTACTGTGCCTCTTCAGTCCCTCCTAAATCCCTGGTCTCTTCTTTAACCATCACTGCTACATTGAAGGGATTAAAGTAACTTCATCTTGTCCCCACTCCATTTTGTGTCTGCTTAGATACTTCTCTGTCCTCAATGCCTCCAACAACAGCACACTTGGGATTTCCATGATCCTGACCATGGTCAAGGTGTATTAACCATAATAACTAATGTTCATATAAACTTAAAATAAGGCATATTAACCAGAATAATTACTGTTTGTACAAACTTAAAATGACTGAAGGCATAATTAAAATTAATTGTCATATTGTGTCTGAAATACCTACTCTGTTCTGTCAAAACAAATGCTGTAAGTTACTTCGACCTCTGTTTAACATTGATGCAATTGTGTAGTTTTTATGGAGTGTGCCTTTTAAAAAGTTGCCCCCCCCAAGAGACTTTGAGGTATGAGCCAAAAATCAAAGGACTATACTCTTAACTGGTTCAATCAGTTTGTTGAATGTGTCTTTCTTTAGTGGATTTATTGTGGAATATTATGCTTACATGTCTTAGTTAGGGTTACTATTGTTGTGATCTAACACAACCAAAAACAATTTGGTGAGGGAAGGGTTTATTTGGCTTATATTTCTACTCCACAGTTCATCACTGAAGGAAATCAGGGCAGGAACATGGAAGCAGGAGCTGATAGGGGAGTATTGTTTAATGGCTTGCTCAGCCAGCTTTCTTATAGCATCCAGACCCACCAGCATAGGGGTGGCAATACTCTCAATGGGCTGGACATTTCCCTATCAAGAATTAAGAAAATGCCCTACAGACTTGCCTACAGTCCAATCTTATGGAGGCAATTTCTCAAGTGAGGTACCCTCTTCTCTAATGACTCTAGTTTGTGTCAAATTGGCATAAAAACTAGCCAGCACAATATGCATGTATACAAAGACATGTACAATCTACTGAGTCTATTTAGCATTCTTCATATGTAGATGTGTTTGTGTTGAGGACTGACCACTTGAGATCGGATAACCTATCATGGGGCTCTTCACTAGAGAAAAATGATTCTTTTCTCTCAGTGTCCAGCGATTGTCTGCAGCTCTTCTTCTAGGGGTGGGGCCTCGTGGAATGCCCATTCCCCAAGTCCACATCTCTACTCTATTTCACTTCAGTCTTCCTAGTTTTGGTTTAGGTCAAGATGTAAATCCTTAACGGTGGAGCCTGAGGAAAGGTCTGCTGGGATATGTATTAAGCATAAGTCTCTCAGCCTACATCAGAGCTTTGGTCATTGCCATTTCAAACAGATGCCTACTAGTATCTAAGTGCAGTCCTCTGCACTTTGTCTGCCTGAATTTCTCTTCCCTTGTGTCCCTGTGGATCACCTGGTTCTGGAGTTGAACTGTAAGTGACAAAGAGTGAGTTCCCATGGACGAACTCCTGACTAGGACTGGAACAGGAGACAGAAGACAAATTGCCTCCTTTGTTTTGACTGATAAATCCAAAGGTCTAACTACGTAGTATTTTAGAATCCCAAGTGAAAAGAAGTTACAGATGTTCATGGGGACAAACAACATAGTATTGAACTGACTTTTCTTCCCTTCCATTTCATGCATTTTTTTCTCTCACATTCTCATAGTAACTACTCCTTTGAAGGCTGTGATTTTGGGCAAATACCATCTACTACAGATGTTTGTGGAGAAATGATTGTCTCAGTTTCATTTGCATTTCTGTTGCTGTGATAAAATACCCAAACAAAAAGCTACCTGGGGATAAACAGTTTATTTTAGTTTTCAGTTCCAGGTTGCAGTCCATCCAAACAGGTGTGTGTGTGTGTGTGTGTGTGTGTGTGTGTGTGTGTGTGTAAGAGAGAGATTGTTTCCTGTGCTTTTTCTTTTCTTCTTTTTTTTCTTGTTTGTTTTCTAAAGAGAAAGAGAAAAAGGCGTAATGGAGTTGGTGGGGAGGTGGGGAGGATCTGGAAGAAGCTGCGGTAGGGAAAACCACTATCATAATATATGAAAAAATTATTTTCAATAATGTATTATTGAATATTGTAATATATTGTATTGTTGTAATAATAATGTACATGCATGTATAGTATCAAACAAACATAAAACCAGGAATGGCCAGGTAGCAGGAACTTGAAGCCCCTCATCACATCACATCCACAGTTAGGAGCAGAGAGTTATGAATGCACTCAGGATTACTCTTCAGGTAGCTTCACTACCCTTATCCAATCCAGGTCCCCAAAGAGGGAATGCTGCTCTCTACTTTCAGGTCCTGAGTCTTCCCAGTTCCATCTAGGCCATCAACACTCCCCCATAATCACACCCACAGGCCAAGCTGATCAAGATGGCCCCTTACTTCACTTTCCGGATCACTCTAGGCTGAACAACTGAAACCAAACATCATGCACACAAGGTGGAAGACGTGGTTCTTTCGGTTTCTTTCAGACACTGACTTAAAGACATGGCAGCTGGAGCTGAAAAAAGAGGCCAGAGAACTACAGAGTCAAGGAACCCACCAGAAATGGGGAAAGGAAGATCTGGAATGGCAAACCCGCCCTATTAACCAATGCTAAAACTGTCCTCTTTTGAATTCTTAGCTATGTGACATCAGTGCTTTCAAACTGTAGCTACCCAGGAATTTCGGATTGCAGTGCACGAGTCCAGAACCACCTAGAGATCTTCCTTGGCTTTCTGCCTCCCTGGTGCAGACGAGAAAGGATTTTCTCTCAAATCCTAGCCTTTGCCCACAACTATTTCTGCTGCTTGCAATGGCCTTCTGGTTCCTTCCTTCACTTGCTCTTCTTATGCATTTTAAGCTCATTCTTCACTCAAGACTCAACTCAAGGTCTGCATTTGGTTTGGATAGGCTGCTTCTCCTTGCTAGTTTAATACTTTCCTGGAGCGCTTAAAACAGTATCACCGTCTGTTCTTTGTCTTTCCATCTTCCTAATAGATGTTAATACTCCCGAAGACAGGAATTCTTTTCAGTCCTTGACATTTGATTTTATGTTCACTAAACAACTGGGTGAAATTATTATGGGGATCTTGGTAGAATGATAATATGAGCAAGTCACAGATTAGATGCAAAGTCAAGATCACTTGACCTACTCCTCTTACTTCAAAGAAAACAAAAGGGACTGCATATAAAAATTAAGGAAGCTTTACTGTGTAAAAATAACTAAGACACTGTTTAAAATGAACATTGTGGAATTATGTTTCATTTTTCCAAGCAAAGGAATAAATTTTTCTTTCAATTTTTTTTTTCATACCAGATACTGGTAAAGAAACCTCAGAGTCAAGGTTTCTTGACACTTACTGAACTTTTAAAGTGTCCTTTGTCACCTAGTTGAACAAGTAGTTGGATAGATACTACCAATAATCTTGGGCCAGTGGGGTGGCTCAGCAGGTGAAGGTGCCTGTGCCAAGCCTATCTACCTGTTTGATGCTCTGTTTGTCATAGCACCAGAACATGCTCTACTGTGGTGGTGCTCAGCCTTCCTAATGCTGCAGCCCTTTAATACAGTTCCTTACGTTGTGGTGACCCCAACCAGAAAATTATTTTTGTTGTTACTTCACAACTGTAATTTTGCTGTCGTCATGCATTGTAATGTAAATATCAGTGTTTTCAGGTGGTCTCAGATGATCTTCGTGCAAAGGGTGTTTGACCTCAAAGGGGATCTCGGTCAACATGTTGAGAACCATTGCTTTGCATTCTTTTCCATGATGCTGTGGCTAGGGCCCACCAGCCAATGCTGATTTTTCTCCTGCCTGTTCCACGAGCTCTGCTAACAGGACATGTAAGGGAGAGGGTTATAAGGGAAAAGGAAAGAAAGGGTTATGATCTTCCCATTGGTTTCCTCTTCCTATTCCTGCTATACCAGCAACAGAATGGCTCTTTGCTACAACAGCAGCAATAGCTGGTTCTAGTAGCAACTTATTTTCTTTCTATATACAATCACATTCTCTTCTTCATGAATCTCCATACCTACAGAGTCTCTACCTTCCTGGGACCTTTCTCTAGCTTCCCAAGATACTAGTACCAGTCAGGCTCTACCCATTCCTCTGACTTTTGGATTTTGGTTCTAAAAGTCATAACTGTTCTCATTCTGAAGTTGCCATTCCTTTGTTATTTCAATGTTCTCTTATTTCCAAACTTTCATTCCATTTTCTTTCTCAAATTATTCTGTGTGAAGCATAAAAGGTCCTTGAACTGAAGTAGTATAAGTGTGAAACTTATGGCTACTCTCGGTTTCTGGCTGGTGAATATTAGTAGAACACGGACCAAGTGTTTCTGAATGATCTGATATTAGAAGTGATTCTGGGAGATAGAGAGATGGCTCAGAGTTTATGAGCTTATATTGTTCTTCCAGAGGATCTAAGTTCAGTTCCCAGCACCTACATTGGGTAACTTACAACCAATTGTAACACCACCTCCAGGGTAATCAAATGCCTCTGGCACCTACAGGCACCAAAACTTGTGTGAGCAAACTCCTACAGATACCCTCCCACACACATAGCTAAAAATAGTTAGATAATTCTTTAAAAAAAGTACTTCCGGAGCCCAAGAATAACTCATGCCCTCCTCAGTCCCCAAAAGGAATATTGAAGAAGTAAATGAGGTTAGGGTTCAAGAGAAGTTTTATTCCCAACCAAGCTCACTTAGGTTATCCCTGTCCTTTGATGTAAGTGGGTCTTCTGTTTTGTGTTGATTTTATTGGTTAATTAATAAAGAAAACTGCTTGGCCTGATAGGTCAGAACATAGGTAGGCAGGGAAGACAGAACAGAATGCTGGGAAGAAGGCAGTGAGGCAGATGCCTCCAGCAGTCGCCATGAAGCCAGCCACCAGGTCAGACATGCTGAATCTTTCCTGGTAAACCACCATCTTGTGGTGCTACACAGATTATTAGAAATGGGTTAAGCAAGATGTGAGAGTTAGCCAGTAAGAGGCTAGAGCTAATGGGCCAGGCAGTGTTTAAATGAATACAATTTGTGTGTTGTTATTTCGGGTAAAGCTAGCTGTGCGGGAACTGGGAGAAATGAAAAGCAGGCCTGCTCATCTCATCACTACAGTCCTTTGTCTGTCTGTCCTAGAATAGTGCAAAGAAAAAGATTTCTGGTTTCAGATATACAGAAGCAAAGCTATATAGCACCCCCATATATGGTTTGTTCTTTATTGGGAAGGGAGAGGCTGAACTAATTTGTAGTGAGTTAGAAAGTAAGATTAAAAAGAAGAGTTTCTGCCAAAGAAGTCTCAAGGCATACATGGATCCCACGACCCAGGGATGTGTTGTAACAGCTTAGGGCATGTCCTCTTACTTCTTAGTCTGTACTGCTAAGTAGGGACAAGGGAAACTTCATAGTTTAACACAAAGCTAAATTTGATTTGCAGAGAGAGGTACTTATGAGTGTCCACCCGTAAACTAGAGAGTGGTTATGAGAAGTTAGGTTACAGTATGGCGAGGAAGGAGGAAGGGGAAGCATTCTTAGCTGAGCGTCTACTATGTACCAGTCATGGAACTACTTGAATGGAAAAGCTTTCCATTTTAAGATAATTACAGATTTATATGCTGCTGTAAAAACACAGAGAGGCCTCTTGTAATATTTTACTGTTTCTATCCTTTCATGAAACTTAGAATTAGTAGGGGATAACATGAAATAAAGCTAGGCCAGTGAAATGGCTCGGTGGCTAAAGGTTCTTGCTTTCAAGGCTGACAACCTGTATTTGATACCCAAAGCCCACATGGTAAAATAAGAGAAAGAGCTCCTTCAACTCCTTCAAGTTGAATTGACTCCATCAAGTGTCTTTCTGGCTGCCATACTAGTTCTCTCTCTCTCTCTCTCTCTCTCTCTCTCTCTCTCTCTCTCTCTCTCTCTCTCGTTCTATTGGTGTGAAGAGACACTGTAACCAGGACAACTCTTCTAAGAAAAAATATTTAACTGGGGGCTTGCTTACAGTTTCAGAGGGTTAGTCCATTATTATCATGGCTGAAAGCATGTTAGCATACCAGCTGGTCACTGGAGCAGGAGCAGAAGCTGAGAGCTACATCCTGATCTGATTCACATGGAGAGAGACGGAGAGGAAGAGGGAGAGGGAGAGGGAGAGGGAGAGGGAGAGAGAGAGAGAGAGAGAGAGAGAGAGAGAGAGAGAGAGAGAGAGAGAGAGCTACCTTGGGCTTTTTTAACCTCACAGCCACCCTGGGTGATATACTTCCTCCCAAAAGGCTACATCTTCTAATCCTTCTAATCCTTCTCAAATAGTGCCACTCCCTGATGACTAAGCCATCAAATATATGAGCCTATGGGAACCATTCTCATTCAAAACATCTCCTCTTCCTCCCCCCTAAAAAGATAAAATCCTTTTTCAATATATATAAGAAAATAAACTGCAAATAAAACCCAAACCACAAAAGAAAATACAAAGCCAAAGTTATTAGATTAAGGGCTTATTTCTAAAGTATAATTAGATCCAAAATGAATTTAATAATATAAACCAAAACCTAGCAGCTCTGTTGGGAAGAAGGATGTTTGAGTACACACAAATTAAAACTACTGAGTTGGAAGATGCATCAAATACTTTAAAAACAAAACCACTAATGGAAACACATACTGGAAACATTTGTGGAAGAGAGTTGATTTCCGTTGTAATATGTTGTATGGAATCTGGAGGGGAAGGACCAATAACCTGTAGAAAGGGAACTGAATACAAGCAACACTCCACATAAACAAACGATGTATGAAATAATTCTCACCTGACTTCTAACCAAGAAGTTGCTAATTAACATGTTACCGGGGTATCACATTTATCCTCTTGTGTTGCTCTAGCGTTAGATATAACCATTATGAGAGGGTGGAGAAAAGAGGCTGGTGCATGAAGATTTTAATTGGTATGTTAAAAAACAGAGAAAAACAGGGACACAAGAGTGCCTTTGTAGAGAAGTCTCAGCTGGGTAAAAATGGGCCGGCCCTTTACCATAGTTGTGTCATCGATTGGTTGATTCACTGTAGACACAGGAGCTGGGGCAAATCTGAGAAACTGTAATCTATCCGGTCATCCCACCTTTTATAGCTGGCAAGCTCTCTCTTGAAGGGTTCAGAAGGGTAAGCTAATATAATGCCTTTGTATGCAATAACAATGCACGCATGTGCACACATATGCAGAAACATTCAGACAAAAGCACAAGCAATGGGTGACTGTGTTTTGAGTAGTAGGATTTGTGAGAGGATATTGCTGGCTTTGTATATGTGTGTATGTTGTATATGGGCATGTGTGTGGTGGGAGCACATGGGTGTGAGATTGTGCAAGAGTGTGTAGGCTAGAGGTTGACCCTGGGTGTCCTCAATCACTGTCTCTCACTGAACCAGAATCTTTAATTTGGTGAGTCTTGATAGCCAGCTTATACCTCAGATGCCCTGTTTCTACTTCCTGGATGCTGGGATACAGGTTACAGGCAGGATGCTATGCCTGCCTGGCTCTTTTGTGGGTGCTGGGATTTGAATTCTTGTCCTCACACTTGTGCAACAAGCACTTTCTCCCCTGGGTTGTCTCCCCAACCACCAATATTACTTTTTTTATAATATGCTACTGACAATAGGAATACTTTGACAAGTGCATGTAATACTATATAACTATCATTAGAAGTTACTGATGACTTCAGTAAGAATTTCCAGGCATACTGAGGCTTCTCCATTCAGAAGCCAAGTCTTTCATGTTCAGAGTTAGTTAACCTTTCACCTGCTGAGAGATCTTCCCTGCTCTTTCTCCCTAGGTTTCCTTCTTCTGTCATATCTTAACCATAGTAATTATCCTGTGTCATTTTATCCATAACAATTACTGTAATTAGGAATTCTGACCTATTTGTTTACCTACTTTCCTCTCGTCTTTTCTCACTATGAAATCAATTCCAAGTGAGCAAGACTTAGTATCTTGCTATCACTATACTCCTTCCTACAAACAGAATTTCTGGTGTACAGCAAATGCTCAGTAAATATTTGTTGGATGGATGGTTGTATGAATTGTAAATAACCTTAAAAAAGGACTAGGTCTACATATTGACCCATTTTGCTTAGAACACAAATTGAGTTTCTGGCTTCATTCTCTCTCAATACAGTGCACAATCAATGACTGCTCTATGCTATAAATGATAGCAAAATAATGTTTATGCTGTCCTCATGGAACTTCCAATTAATTAGGAGGAACAGAAACATGGTTCTTGACTGGTCAGTCTACTACAGGCTGAGGAGTCCCTCAACCAGGAGAGGTCAAGTTACTGCCAGGGAAGTCATGATGTTGTTTCGATAGCTGGTGTGGTGTGGGGAGTTCCTGCTCCCGCATATTGAAAGACAATCTTGGAAACCACCTTCACCTCTTAACTACTGGGATATACCCCCACGCAGAGAGGAATCTTGTGTGTTATCTGTCTTCTGCCGGGTTTTCTCTCCCATATGGTTTCTATGGCTCCCCTTAAGCTCTGGAGCATGGTGGGACTGCTGCCACAAATGCCAGCTGGCTTGTGGGCCCCATTTTCTCACCTTCTTCCTGCCAACCCTGTTTCAGAGAGCTGGGCCTGCTTCCCACATTATCCAGCCTTATCTCAGAGTACATTCTCCTAAACACAATCCTCCTTAGAATGTGAGAAGGGATAGAATCAGGATAGAACTTTTTTTTTTTCTAATAATCTTTGGATCTTTGGCTTGGAACTCTTTGCTAACAGTGACTCATCTCTTTGAGCTAATGCTTTACCCTCTTTTAGTATATTCTAATATCTCTAATGATAAAGAGGGCACATTGAAATATCAAATTAATAAAGATGGAGAAAACAAAAACATTTAAAATCTCAGTGGGAAAATGTGAATTAGGTAGTAGAGTATGGCTTTTTGGGTTATAGATGTTCAGAAGTGAAGGGGATCCTGTGTGTGTGTGTGTGTGTGTGTGTGTGTGTGTGTGTCCATTCTTTTTGGTTTTTGTTTGTTTGTTTTGGGGGCAGGATAGAGGCAGTGATCTCACAAAAAGTGGCATGATTGCAGTCATGATCAAGTTTCCTGAATGCCACCTGCCTCTGGAAGTGAAGGATGAGCCCATTGAGTGTTAAGTGGACATCCTTAGGAGGCCATCAGCAGGCTGGGTCACTGAGCACTTAGACTCAGGAAGACCATGTTTCTGATGCCTCCTTTTACTCATGTAGGGGTTAAAGGTCTTGGTTCCCATTAGAGAAATATTGACTTAGTCCTAGTTTTATTATTGGTCGTGAAACAATATATCTTTAAGTAGTAGTTTATGCATTCCTACGAGACAGATGGCAAAAGTATCTGCTTCATAGAATTGTAAAGAATAAATGAGCTAAAGTAGTAAAGCACATAGCAAAATCCTTGGCTCATAACAGAAACTTGATAAACACTGGCTATTTAAAGTGGGGTTATTAAAGAAGAATTTTTCCTACCAAATGCTGTTGTGAACAGCTCTCCTGATGCCTGAGAAACTGGATCAGACAGCATCCTCTCAGCCCCACTTTTCTCTTTGTTTAAATGTTCATATACTCAAAATTGACTTGACAATTCCTTTTACCTACCTTCTTCAAAAAATAAAACAATTAACCTTAGGTGAGACACTGAGTCCTGGGGTATCTTCAAGTCCTGATAGTTTTGGAGAGCATGAAAGAGGTAGAGGAGATTCATACAGGTGAAACGTTAAGATTTTGTGATCCTTAAAGTTATTCCCTACCTCTTTCTCTTGACATGGCTGACTTTCCATTGGCTGGAATACAGCAACTTAGAACCTGAGCCTTTGAAGACCACAGTGTTCCTTTACATGTCTAACCTGGGATTTGGAGAAGTTACTGAGTGGTTCTGACTTACTGTTTAGCTCTTCTATTCTTAAAGGCAAAAGAGAGATGTCACATTTCTTTCTTCCTATCATGCTTCAGGAGCAGCTACAGGCTCAGAACTTATGTCAAAAAACTGAGGAAGTCCTAGGACCTAGTGATGAAGCTACTACTATTGTTTAGCTAAATGTACATAATGTGCCCACCAAACTGTCTTCTGTCCATAGATTAGTGAGTCTATCAAATTTGTACAGGGAATCTTCCGTTTGTCATGGGCAATGATTAATGCAGAGACTCAAAGCTGGTCAAAGTCTCCAGTGTTACAGGAGGCTGCTTGTTCATTCCCAGTAGCTCAGACCTGAAGTAATCACACAGAAATATATTATTTAAATCACTGCTTGGCCTATTAGCTCTAGCTTCTTATTGGATAGCTCTTTTATATCTTAATTTAACCCATTTCTCTTAATTAATCTGTGTATTGCCATGTGGCTGTGGCCTACCGGTAAGGTTCCATCCGGCATCTGTCTCTGGCAGGGCTACATGGCTTCTCCTTGACTCTGCCTATTCTCTCTCTCTCTCTCTCTCTCTCTCTCTCTCTCTCTCTATATATATATATATATATATATATATATATATATATATATATATATATATCTTCCAGCCTGTCTATATTATGTTAAGCCATTGGCCAAAAGCAGCTTCTTTATTCATTAACCAATAAAAGCAACACATATACAGAAGGACTTCCCACACCACTCGAAAACAAGTTACTTTGAGCACTTAGTCCTCAATGGGATGTTCACAGCATCTCCTCCAAGGCTCATGGGACATCATGGAAAGAGGATAGAAGAAGTAAGAACCAGAGGAAGATGTATGGAACTCTGTTTTGGGGAGGCATGAAAATATCCCTCAGGAGCTCACAGCATAAGAACTGCAGAAGGCTGACTGGACCTGAAAACAGCCCATCAGGGGCTGGGAAAAGGTTTGGAAGTCCCCATTACTTCCTGAGGAATTACTGGCTGCTAATGGTTGGTAGGGGAAAAGGAGACATTTAACTTCGTGGAGTGTTAATAGTAAGTTTCCTATGCTCCTACAAAAACCAGCTACCCATGAGGATGTAAATAACTCTATTGAGAAAAGTCACCGGACTGCTACAACAAACAGAAAGCTTGAAAAGGGAAGGAGACTTACTTGGAAGGGGATTCGTGTAAATTTGAGGGGACAAGAGGATATGATCAGATACATTATAAAAATGTATTAAAATAATATAATGGAACCTCTTATTGTGTAAAATATATCCTAATTAAATCCTTTAAATGTAAAACAAATCTACGTTCTCAGAGAAAAAGCAGTTCAGGCAGCCAGGGTAAGGAAACAGCTGTAATAAACTACCCATATGATTGTTTTCTAGTCCTTTAGTCCACGTTTAACAGCATAAGACTTTCTGAAGATTTGTGGAGTCATCTGGGAAGCCTTGAATGCTAAGTCCTTAGCTCTGCCCATAGAGAGTAAAATACGGTAGATTCAGAATAGAGACTTGAAATAAGAATTTCCAATGAGCTCCGATGTGTAGTTTTGCATTAGAGTAATTTGTACCAGATGGAACTATGTATACTGAGCTACTGGCACACGCATCAAAGTGTCAGTTACAAAGTTAACAAAGCCCATCTCTCTTTTGTATTTTTAATTCTGCTTTGGTGCTCACATCTCCTTTTCCTGAAGTTGAGATATTATTTCAGTGCTTAAAAAGATGAATAGGACAGAACCAGAGAATTTAGCGAGTAGCTTCCATTGTTACACTATCATGAGTGAGGGACAGTGAACTGGCTCAGTGGCTACAAGTGCTTGCTGCTACACCTGGTGATTTGAGGTCCACCCTGGGGCTCACATGGTGGAAGAAGAGAGCTGACTCTTGCAAGTTGTCCTGTAACTAACCACACATGAGCCATGACATGCACACAAATAAATCAATAAAAGTAATCAGAATATATTGTATGACATTCTCAAAGAATAAATCAAATGCAGAAAATGTAATAAAAAGTTTAAAATATAATAAGGAAAAAAGGTACAAATACTATTAACTTTTGAAAATAGTAGAAAAGTAGAAAGAAAAGGCACATACATATTCAAAGATCTGTAAAAGGGAACACAGAAACCAAAAACCTCGGTATAATATTGAGTATAGCTATGTAAAGTAGAAGCAACTGTGAAGGGAATCTTTTGTGTTTATCTTTGGAAATATTCTGACTCTTAAACTATATTAATATTCTAATATTCCAAAAAGAATATGAATTTGGTAAGAGTAAACTCCTAGAATTGAATACAAGTGGAAACATTTGAGTTGAGCTTTAAATTCAAGTTGATAATATGAACAAAAAGATTTCAATTGAGAAAAAAATTAGAATTGTATGCCATCAGTAGAGGTATATTTTCTAAAGACAAAATCCTTTGTTGGTCTAGACATCATTTGAAGCCATTTTCTGTGTTTTAGAACTGAACAAATGAGCAAACATGTGAGTGTTTTAGAGAAAAGGTTTTTTATCATAGGAGAAACAAATGTAGAAAGGGGGAAAGAAAAGAACCCCATTGTGTTGGATCTTAGTGAAAGGCATCTGTGTGAACTCCTGACTTCAACAGAACATATATTTACTCATTGGGTATAATGAAAGGCAGGAAAGATCTTATGCCCAGTAGCAAAGAATGCCCTTGTCATCCTTACCCTGATTTCTGACTACCACCTCCCAGTCAAAGGAATGATAAAAATCTGGTCTATGAAATGAAGAACAAAGTCTACTGTAGAAGGAGTGGCGGGGCTGTGTCCCACCAGCCGGCTAGCTTTACACCCAAAATAATTACACAGAAACTGTATTCATTTAGACACTGCCTGGCCCATTAGTTTCAGCTTCTTATTGGCTAATTTTCATATCTTGCTTTAATCCATATTTAGTAATCTGTGTAGCACCATGAGGTGGTCGCTTACCAGGAGAGATCTTAACCTGAGTCCATCTCGGAAAGGAGAGGCATGGCGACTGCATCACTGCCTTCTACCCAGCATCCTGTTCTGTTTACTCCGCTTACCTAATTTTCTGTCCTATCAAAGGGCCAAGACAGTTTCTTTATTAACCAATGAAAGTAACACATAGACACTCCTCCATCAGTCTACCACAGCACGAAGTTGCACCAAAAAGAAGAAAAAGTGCTCAAACATTCACACGCGCGCGCGCGCACACACACACACACACACACACACACACACACACACACACACGAAAACAAACCCACACATCCAGAAGCTAGGTTGAAAGAGGGATTTCTACTGGCTAAATTTGGGACAGCTGAGATGTCAAAACAAACAACCCAGAGAATGAATTACAAGCCATTTATTCTTCAAAATATATATTCATATTGGTACCAATAATATTGGAGATGAACGGAGAGAAGAAAGATAAGTTCACCTCTACAGAGAATCATAAAAGCAGAAATAATGGGAAATTATAATTTTCTAGGTCTGTGGATCAAAATTACAATAATTGATTCAAGCAAGTCATCAAAGCATGCTAAAATTATTGAATAAAATATTGGTCTTTGGCTGGGGGAAGAGTTCAGTGCTACAGTGCTTGCTTAGCATATAAAAGGCCCAGATTCAATATCAGCATTGCACAAAACAAGTCTTTAGAATTATCCACTTTCAAAAATACTCATTTCTTTTTAGAGAAGAATATCCTATATCTGCAATAGAGAAATCAGACAGAATTACTTGAACCACATGATTAAATTTACAATTGCTGCATTTGACAAACAAATAACACATGCCTCCTGATATACTAGGAAGGACATAATGTCTTGCTGAAAATGTTTAATCATATTCTAGTCACAATGAAGTGATGAAATAAATTCAAACTGACAAGTGGTTTGCAAAACAAGTGTTCTGAAAAAAAAGAAAACTAAGACACTGTTTTAAAAAATTACTCAAGAGACAAGGCTAGTAAACATGCAGAATTCCTGACTGGTCCTGGGTCTTTCAAAATGTCATCAGAAGACATTACATAGACAACTTGGAACATTAATCAAGGAAAATATGTCATGGAACAATATATACAATTTTCTGAAAATGATAAATTCTGTGACTATAGGAGAATGACCTATTCTCATGAAATCTATACTATAATATTTAGGATTAAAGAATTCTAATTCAATTATAAATTGTCATTTAATAGTTCATCACAAAGAGGAAAAAAAGAGCAGTATGATAAAACATTAACAACTCTGAACCTAAACAATTAGTAGCATGTATTTATGTTATTACTGTTGCAACATTTTGGGTATTTGAAATTTTTCAAAAGACAAAATCTGGGCTTTAAGGTATTGTTGGTTACAGTCTATAGTATTACCAGAGTACTGGGATAGACATGTGCCTGTTAATAGCTATACTGCTTGATTACTTTCTGTCTCTATGGTTGACTGTATCCCAACCCCCACACCTCACCAAAATGTGCTTTTTTAGGTCCTGTGGCAGAGGAGCTAGCTGGGAGTTTGGTGAGTGCTCTCTGTCTAATATCTCAGAGGGATAGTTCCCACTCAAGAGCATCTCCAGAGAGCTAACAGCCAACAGAGTATTATTGCAATTCTGGGATAAGATCATCTTTTTATGATAGTAATTTGTTACACTAGTTTGCCACGTGTCTGCTGCTTCCTTGTTAATCCAATAATCTATATGAGAAAAGCAATTTGACTTACCTCCTTCCCATCTGCCACCCATCATCCAATCTATATCTTAACCATCAGTGATTTATTAGTGGCATCTGTGCATCTCTGTCCCATTGGCAGCCCCCTTTTCAGGTTTGTACTTGGATACACTCCCTGAGTGTGTTAGAAAGACAAACTCAGCATGGAGATTAAAAGCAATGAAGGGAATGACAAACAGAGCTGAGGTTCCAGGTTGCTCAAGTCAAACAATTAACATTTATGCACATGCATGTGCTAAGAAGTCCATTTCAGACCTACTCTTAAGAAATGTTTGAAACAGGACATTTTTCATCATCAACTTGATTACTTTGGCAGGTTGGAATTCGTTATTAGCTCCAGCGTCTCAATTCAGTGTTGCGCTTCTCCCTTGAAACTCCTGGATGTCCATTCACGTGAACTGAAGGCAGAGCATGAGCCCTGGACCATGGTTTCTTTCCTGCAGAGATCAAAGAGTAGGTAGCTTCAGGGAAGATGTGCCAGAGCTGGTCAGAAGAAGGGATTCTGTCTTAAAAAGTGTGAGCCTTGTTCTCTGCCCATCAGAGCACTGACTGAGGTTGCTGAGCTTCCCTTTTCTCCGGTCACCCTGGACTACTCAGAAACACGATAGCTGCAGGATGACACTCCAGAGGAGGAACCTGATGGTTTGGGCCCGGGAGAAGTGACATGCAGGGCAGTGCTTGGCTGTCTGCGGTGAACTGAACGTGCCTTTCACGTAGATGTCACACGGCCCAACACAAAAGTGTGGTAACGAAAGAAACACGAATGTGGGTGTCCATGCAGGACCCACCCCGTACATTGTCTATCTGCAGCTTCTGTGAAGTAGGAGTCCATATTGGAGAGTAGTTAAATCACTGGCTAAATCTGAACTTTGACCATACAGTTTCCTATTTTTCTGAACTATGTAAAATGTATCTATATTTTCATATCCCAGTTATTTCTTTAACATAGGACTGCTGTTGCCCCTCACGGCAGTGAGTAATAACCCATTCAACTGTTCATTGTTTTTATTTTCCATTTTTCATTCAGTGTGCTCTGAGTTTAATCCCTTAACTCCCATTTCCATACGCAATTATTTTTTCCTCATGTCCTACAAGTCCTGAGATCTTTTCTTGCTTTCTCGTGGCCTTTATATGGCTTGTCTGGATGTTTTAAACTTCTACCCCATGGTAATTCCCCTATGGCCATGCTAGACAGCGACTCTCCAGTCCCTGCTGAGAAGGTGACACATAGATGACAGTAAGAATGAGCTGCCGATACATTCAAGGGTGCTTTCTAGGGCTTACGGCTTTAGGGGGATAGACAGTGAAAATAGACAATCGTTCCTGTCCTACCATTAAATCGCCATCACTTTCATTCCAAAAGTCACCTTAGGTTGTCATCTTGCAAATAACTAGACGTGTGCTGTGTGCGACAATAGTTCTGAACCTCATACATTCCATTTTTGAAGTGGCTACAGGTTGTGATTTTGCACAGCAGTTGGTATAAATAGCTTGTCCTCATGAAGTAAACGCCAACTGTCTAAGGGTGGGAATTGCCCAGCGACCTTCCTCCTCCCCCTGTGGTTTCAGCACAGTGCATTGTATTCAGGAAGTGCTCAAATGAGAGCTTGAGAAATTTGGTGATTGCAATTTTACGTTTTTGCTAGGATTTCTTTTCCTTGAGTCGTTTTCTTCTAGAACCCTGCATTATGAAACCTTTTCTCCTGTCCAAGAGTTGCATTTCTTCATAAAGAAATCATCTCCTTCCATCTTTGCTTAATTAACAGCCTTTTCCAGCAGTTTTCGCCCCTTCTCTCTGACAGTTTCCCACTATTGTCTGTCTGCAGCTGTTCACAGCTGAGAAGCTGAGTAGACATGCTAATGAGAGCCTGGTGTGTGGGAAGAGCACCTCCGATTTTTCCTGGACTGGCCAGGCAGCCTGTTCCTACTTAATCTTTCTAAAATAAGCTTTACTTGGCAGTCAGGGGCTGGGTTATTTGCAGTTTTATTCTGTGGAGGAAGCTCTTGCTTGCACTAGTTATCTGTGTTTCTATTTAGGCACAAACAAACACCCTCATGCTCCAAAATGCCTCCTGTCTACACCACACATCAAATGCCAGAGCCAACCTTGCTTGTGAACTTGTCCAAATGACAGAGGATCAGCTTTCATTACGGGCTTTTTCTATTAATCAGCTAACACAGTAAGATATCCTGTTTCTTTCTTTTTTTTTTTTTTCCTGATCCATCTCCATTTCTTTCTACATGGTTCTTAGTTGTACTCTAACCATCAAAGGACAGTTGTGTCGTGGAACAGATTGTGGTCCTTGCAACTGTCTTTAGGATTATGGCTGAGATGGAATTTTTCCATTTGGGAATGTTGAGCACTTTGCCAGTGTTTATCTCCTCTTCCCAGAGGCTTTGAGACAATGATATTGACAGCCAAGAAAGGTTACAGGGGTGTCTGGATTTCCTTGTCTGCAGCACTGATCTGAGATTCGCATTCTGAGGCATGTATTTCACAGAGTAGGAGGAAATCAAGCTAGTTAATCCCTCTCCGATGTTTTGCAGCTGTTGGGACTTCGTGACCTTTACACAAAGACACAGAGAATCTCACTGATCAGAGAGCAAGCTGGAGGGGACAGGTTGGAGGCCTGGAGAGATAGCATGCTTTGAACAAGACGCAAGGTGGTTGCCAACTGTCTTGTTGATTTGGGGTGTGTCTCAGTGAGCAAGAAAGCTTTTAGTTTCCCAGTCTCTCCCAGGAATATTCGTTTTCCACGGAACTTCGAAGATGGATGTCTGACAGGAGAGGTGGGGTGAACTCTTTTTCTCTGTGTGATTTTTTTAAAAAACATAACTACTTTATTCCTTAAAGATGACAAGAACTTGCAGAAGAAGCTGGAACTGTGGGGTTCCTTTGCCCTTAGCATGTAAAAACTTAAACATCACATCTACGTTAATCTTCCATGGAGAATAAAGGAATGAGGGATGGAAGGACTACATTGCACATGTTTGTTTTATGTTCACAGACTGCTTTTTGGCCTGGGTGGTCTCATTCCAAGGAAGAAAGAAAGCTTTGTGTAAGGGTATTACCTGTCATCTTCCCAAAGCAGTTTTATCTAGGGATATGATACCCGTGCCAGTTTCCAGTGGTCTCTCATCACTATTGTGGAATATATTCAACATGAAGAAGGCACCAATTTCATCTATATGATTTCATTGTCTCTTGAATCCTACCTTTTTCTTCCTTGAATTCTACCCCACACTTCAGTTATACCCCTTCCTGCTATGCCAATTCAGGTTAAACTGCTGGTGAGTGATGGACAGGTTTCATCATTTGCCTCAGCTATTAGAGTTCTTTGTTGAGGAAACCAACAGGAAGAGTAACTCTTACATCTGAAGAAGTTGAAACTATGTGCTGATATAATCAGAATGATTACTTGACCCTGGTAATCAGTAGGTGATCCAATAATTTTTGACTTAGAAAACAAACAAAATATCTAATGGAGTTAGAGCTCATGTTTCCAAGAGGAACACATTCATTTACACTGAAGGAGGCCATCTTGGCTAGAAACACCAGGCTATTTTGATTTCTTTGTATTACATACTGATTTTACTCATAGACTGTGAAACTAGATACAGATGGTTGGCTCAATAAGTATCCCAGTACGTCTATGATGCAGGCTAATCTGTAGAAAATATAGAGGAAGAAAGCGTGAGAATATATATCAGACCAGCTTACAGTGGATATTTACACATCTCCCAATGAGAGTGTGAATTTGCTGGCTCTGGTACTGCCAACACCAAAGCCAAGGTAGAAATTCCAACAAGTGTTGCTTTTCTTTTGATGTCTCCTTAGCTCTGGCCCAGCTTTCCTTTGATCTGTCATCTAAACAAGTATTCAGATGGGTGTGGTTTCCCCTTGATAACATCCTTTGGGGTCTTTTTAGAAATGCATCTCCACAGACCCCACTCCTGATGTTCTGAATAAGACACTCTTAGTACAGGGGGTCTGTGAAAGTGGTTTAGCAAGTCCTTTGGAAGACTTTGCTGTGTGCCAACCAAGGTCTACTTTTGTGATAATAAGACTGTGTCCTTCACAATCCAGAATTTCCATCCCTTTTCCTACAGCCTGCATTTCCACCAGATCCCAGGGATTTTTAGGCCCACTGAAGTTCAGTGGTACTGGACTATATACTTATTCATAGATGTAAACCAGCTTGGTTTACATCCCACCTACCTGCCAGCACTTCAACTCTTATGAAAGTACTACTACCAATGTCTTCATGACCCTCAATCACTATTTTTCCATCAGCTTTCACATCTTGTTACATGCTCAATTACATTTCACACAGATACTTATTCTTCCCTTTAGACATATCATATTTTTATGAAAACATTGAATATTGCTTTTGACTCCTTAATAGGTGATTTCACCTTTTTGAATGTTATTAAATGATAGAAACAGCCTCCAACAACTGCCCAGGATTCTGTCTTCACTTCATGGTTCTCGTATGTGAATATATAAGTATTCACATCTACATTCTTTCTTGGTCCTTTTAGCTCATACATTGTTGACGTCTAAATTTATATCAGTCTCTACTAACTAATTATGGGACATTTAGAAATATCTTGCAGGCATTGTAAACTAAACATTAAAGCAATTAAACTTACCATCATTTCACTTCAACTTCCTTCTACTTTTATAGTTTTCTCAATGAGTTAGTATAAACCCTGTCTTGAAGGTTGCATCTTATCCCCATTCTTCTTTTCTTTATTTAAATGTTTTATTTTTAGAATTAGCTTACAAAGTAACAGGTTTCCACATGGTATTTCACCATGTTCCATTTTGGTTGAGTCCCCATTTCACCTCATCTCTCTGACTCCTTTTTTAGTTGTAACCTTTGTCCTCATTTTTTCTTTTCTATTTATTTCTTTTGTGGAAAAGACAGTAGAGCTTAAAGCCTCTTTCTCCCCCTCCAGTTTTATGGTCTCTGTCAGGGATAACTTCAACAAAAATACCACTTGCCAGGGTAGGGGCACAGGGATCAGAAAAAATAGTAAAGAGGACAAAGATGCAAGAAAACTAATAAAACAGAAACATAGGATAGTATCTGGAGGGAGTTCCAGTGAATACTGAAACCCCTGTTTATTTTTCCATACAGTTTTATACCCCAATACAAAAGGGGGAAGAAGGCAACAAAAGACTTCTTTAACATGATACAAAGGACAACTGGAACAGTTAATTGCTTTAACACTTGGAGGCATCAAGTCATTAGCATTCTGTTGTTTAGGCTGTGAAACCGCCCTAGACCAAGTATCCTGAAGTCAGCCATTCCCCATGCAACCTCTTATTACAAAAGAAGGAGCAGAAATATGATTGCATGTCCTGACCACCTGTCAGGGTGGAGTGGATCTACCTGTATGGGCCATCTTGATGTCAAAAGAACCAAGTAACCACATGCTGGGTCAGGATGTGTAGCTCTGGTTGTTGTCAACAATTTTTAGGAACCTCCAAACTCACGACCATCAGACAAGGTAGAAATAGGCTCACATTTTTGGGCCTCCACAGGTTTCTTCTTCAGTTTCTTGAGTTCTACCTATATTTACTACTACACAGATATACATATTCAACAGGATAATCTAGAATGAGCACATAGAAAGAATATAGAATATTTGTCTTTCTGAGCCAGGATTACTTTGCTTCATAGTTCCATCCAGTTTCTTGCAAATTTCATTTTTCTATACAGTTAAATAAAATTCCATTGTATATATGTACTGCATCATGCATCCATCTGTTGATGGACATTTAGGTTGATTCCATTTTTCTAGCTATTGTAAGTAAGCAGTGTGCAAGTATCTCTGTGGCAGGATGTAGAGTCCTGAGCATATGCCCAAGAGTGGTCAGTTGGGCCATACTGTTATTCCATTTCTAGTTTTCGAGAATACTCAACATTCATTTTCATAGTGGCTACACCAGTTTATGTTCCCCACTAAGAGTAAGTAAGGGTTCTTTGCCCACATCCTCACCAACATTTGCTTTCTTTATTTCCTTCTCAGCAAATTCATTTTTGGTTTCTACAAGATCTACTTGTTTTTATATGCTGATTTTGTATCCTGCTATTTTATTGAAAGTGTTTATCAGACACAGATGGCTTTCAGTGGAATTCATGTGGTCTTTGAAGTACATAATCATGTCATCTGCAAATTAGGCTAGTTTAAACTTCTTCCAATTTTCATCCCTTTTATATCTTTCTCTTGTTTTATTGTTCTAGCTAAGACTGTAAGCACTATATTGAATAACAATAAACAAGGTGGGTGCCATTGTCTAGTTCCATATTTTAACAGAAATAGTTTTTCTTCATTTAACAAAATGTTGGCTACATGTGTTTCACGTATAGCTTTTATTATTTTGAAGTTTGTTCTGCCTAGTCCCAGATTCTTCAGGGCTGTTACCATGAAGGTGCATTGAACTTTGTCCAGTGACTTTTCAGGCAATTTCTGTCATTAAGTCTTTTAATATGCATCTTAGTTAGGGGTTTTATTGTTTAAAAAAACCACCATGACCAAAAAGCAAATTGGAGAGGAAAAGGTTTATTTGGATTACACATGATTACCATTGTTTAACATTGAAGGAAGTCAGGACAGAAACTGCAGTATGTCAGGATCTTGGAGGCAGAGCTGATGCAGAATCTATGGAGGGATGCTGCTTACTGGCTTGCTTCCCATGGCTTTTCCAATCTGCCCTCTTATAGAACCTAGAATGATCAGTTCAGGGATGGCACCACCCACCTCTCCCACTGATCAATAATTGAGAAAATATCTTACAGCTGGATTTCATGGAGGCATTTCCTCTACTGAGGCTCATTACTCTCTGCTGCCTCTAACTTGTGTCAAGTTGACATACAAACCCAGTCAGTATAATATGCATTATATTTATTGATTTCTGAATGTTGAACTAACTTTGAATTCTTGGGATGAAAACCACTTGAGCATATTGTATGATCTTCTTAATGTAATCTTGAATTTATTTTGTATTTCATATTTATATTCAATAGGAAGGTTGATCTGTAGGTTTTTGTTGTTATGTTTTTGTTGCTGTCCTTATCTAGCTTTGGTATCAGGACTATTCTGGTTTTGTGGAATGAGCATGGCAGTGTTCTTTCCTTTTCTATTTTATGGAACAGTTTGAGCTCCGATATCTTCCTTGACGGTTTGGTAGAATTTGACAGTAAATCCACCCAGCCCTGAGCTTTTCTTTGAGTGGAGATTGTTGATTAGGTTTAGTCTCATGCTTGTTATGGATCTGTTTAGGTTCTTTATGTCTCTGGCATTACTTTCAGTGGGTCATGCTTGCATGGAAATTTATCCATTTCTTCAGGCTTTTCCAACTTGTTGGAAAATACATTTTTTTAGTTATTCCCTGATGAGCCTCTGGGCTTCACTAAAATCTGTTGTAACAACTTCCCTTTCTTCCACAATTTTTCATATTGTTCTATTTTGTTAACTTCTGTCTTGATCTTTAGTATTTCTTACTACCTGATACATTTGAATTTGGCTTTTCTTTGGCATTCTTTTAAAATTTTATTTATTATTATTATTATCATTATCATAATCATTATTTGTGTCTGTGTGTACAGGTGTGTGTGTGTGCAGGTGTGTGTGCACGTGTGTATGTGTACATGATAATGGGTATCTGGGTACATAGGCCACAGTGTATATGTGGGGTCAGAAGACAGCTCTTCTTCCCACTTCATGTGGGTTTTGGAGACTGAACTTTACATGCTGAGTCACCTTGTTGACCCTTGTTGGTTTCATAAAGCTTTGAGTCAGATCAATAGGTTATTCATTTCTGGTATCTCCACTTGTTTTAATGTTAACACAGTTATAAACTCTGCTCTTAGGACAGCCTTAGTTGCTTCGGATTTCTGCAGGCTGTCCTCTGCTTTCATTTTCTCCTGATTCTAGGAAGCTTTCCATCTTCCCTACCCTGGTTCCTTCCGCGACTCTGTTCGCCTAGAAGCTTACTGTTCATTCAAGTATGCGTATGTTTTGCTATTGGTTTCTAGTTTGGGTCCACTGGGGTATGACTGGGTGCAGGTGCTGAGGATTTTTTTTTATTTTTTTCTATTTATAAGGCTTATTTTGTGGCCTATAGTGCAGGCAAAGTCAGAAAAGCTTCTGTTTACTTCTGAAAACAATGCATATTTCCTGTCTGGTGGGAGAAATATTCAGACAGCTGTGAAGTTCAATTGATCTGTAATGTAGTTTAACTGGCTTCTTAGCTGCTTTTTAATTGGAAGACTTATACAGATACAAGAGTGTGATACTGAGGTCCTTCATCTAGTAAAATGTCTGGACTCATGTTGTCTTTATGCCTTTTGGTATTTGTTTCATGAAATTGGGGGCCTCGTATATGGTGCATAGATATTTTCTGTTAAGTATGTCCTCTTGATGAATTGTTCCTTTTATCAATACCTAGTGGCTCTCTTTATCTTTTCTAGCTAGTTTTGTTTTAAAACCTATTTTATCAGAAGTGACAATTGTTATGCCAGCTTATTTTGGATTCTTTTTTCTTGGTAATTTCATTTGGAAGCTTTCACTTTCCATTTCTGGATGTCTTTCTTAGATATGTGACTTTCCTGGAGACAGCAGATAGTTGGATCTGCTTTTTAACCAAGTCCATTTGTTTGTGTCATTTAATTGGTGAGTTAGGACACTTTGCATTCAAGATGACGATAAGAAATGATTTGCTCTTATTAGTATCTTGTTGTTTATTGTTGGTTAATTGGCATTTTTTTTTTTTTTTTTTTTTTTTTTTGGTTTTTCGAGACAGGGTTTCCCTGTAGTTTCTAGAGCCTGTCCTGGAACTAGCTCTTGTAGACCAGGCTGGCCTCGAACTCAGAGATCCGCCTGCCTCTGCCTCCTGAGTGCTGGGATTAAAGGCGTGTGCCACCACCGCCCGGCCTAATCTCCTGTTAGTGTTGGATGTTTTCTGTGTATATGTGATTGCTTTTTTCCATTGTTTTCCCTGCCGTGTATCTGTTGCTTTCCTGTGTTCTCCTGTGTGAAACTATCCCTTTCCTCTGTGTATAGTATTTTTATGAGAATTTCCTACTGTGCTGGCTAAACTATTATGAATTGCCTTAACTGTGTTTACCTTGAAATACTCTTATTTCTCCATCTATTTTTAATAGGCCATTTAGATGCAGACAGCAATTTTGGTTGACAATCATTCACTTTCAGGCTTGGAATGTATCATTCCATTCTTGGTTAGTTTTTTAGGGTCGTTGACAAGGGATTGAATGCTATTTCGATGTTTTTGCTTCTGTATATTTGTAGTAATTTTTCTCTTAAACTTTTAGTATTGTTTCTTTGATCTGTGTTTTTGACATCTTTACTATAACATATTATAAGGAGTTTCTTTTCTGGCCATGTTTTTCTCTTTTGGAGGGTGTTAAGTTCTTCTTGTGTTTGCATGTCTTGGTCGAGGTTTGGGAAATTCTTAGCTATTATTTCACTGAATTGCTTGTTTAAACTATTAGATTTTTCTCCCCAGGCCCTTCTTTGGTCTTTTAAGTGTTTCTTACAATTACAATTTTGGGTTATGTTCACTGATTTTTTTTCAAGTATCTCTGTATATGATCTGGTTTTAACTTCTCCCCCTGTGTGTGTTAGTTTTTCAAGTATCTCTGTATATGATCTGGTTTTAACTTCTCCCCCTGTGTGTTTGTGTTTTGTGTCAGTGAGAAAGAAGCTAGAGCAGTGACTCTCAAGCTTTCCATGCTCTGACCGTTTAGTTCAGGTTCTCTTCTTGTGGGTCCCCAACCATAAAATTATTATTCTTGTTTCTTTTGAATATATGATTACATTATTTTTTCCTAGTTTTTTAAGATTAATTACATACCAGCCACAGTTGCCACTCCCTCCTCTCTTCCCAATCCCTCCCCCATCACCTCTTCTGTTCCCTCCCCAATCCACTCCTGTTTAGGAAAGGGCAGGTCTCCCATGAGTAGCAAATAAACATGGCATATCAAGGTTCAGAAAGACTAAGCACCTCCTCATGTATATAAAGTGATTTCTGTTGCTACTTCATAACTGTAATTTTGCTATGTAAGTATCTGATATGCAGGACATCTGATATGTGACCCCTGAGAAAGGGTCATTTGAATCCCCCAAGGGGTCACAACACACAAGCTGGGAAACACTGAGCTAAAATCATTTGGGAAGAGGGAGTCAACTGAGAAAAAATTCCATCAAATTGACCTACAGGAAATTCTGTCTGGCATTTTCTTGACTAATAATTGATGTTGGAGGTTCCAGCTCACTTTGTGCAGGACCACATCTAGTTGTGCTGTTAAGTAAGCAGGTGGTTTAAGTAAGCAGGCCAAGCAAACAAACAACTAGCTTTCTTTTGTGGCTTCTGTGTCAATTCCTGCTCCTAGGTTTCCTGTGTTGATTTCCTATCCTGCTTCATTTCACCATGGATTATAAACTATAAGATGAAACAATTCTTTTTTCCAAACTTACTTTGATCGTGTTTTATGACATTTGAAACCTAAGACACATCCATTTCTGATATTTGTTTTTCTGCTTGGTCATGTGTATTATGCTTTCAGCTGTGTAATTTATGTATTTGATTGAGTATCTGTATTGGCTTCCAGAATTTCTAGTTCTTCTTCAGTTTCCCTGCTTCCTTGATGAAATTTTCTTTCATAGTTTAAGACCATTTCTCTAAGATACCAGTTCTATCCTCTGGTAAATGCTTTAGGTTTCTATGCAGAGGTCATGGAGGATCACTACTTAATGACTTGTTCCTCATGACTTATTCTACCTACCATCCAGGACTATGTGCCCAAGAATGGCACTGCCCACAGTGGGTGAGGTCCTTTTATATTAATTATTAATTAAGAAAATGTCCTACATAATTGTCCACAGGCCAGTCTCAGTCTCACAGGAAGAATTTTCTCAGTTATTATTTCCTTTGCCTTGGAATATCTAGATTTGTGTCTCGTCTATGAGTTGGACTGATTTTGTAAGTTTTCTTTCTATATCTGAGTTAAATCCATGCCCATATTGAGTCTTCTACATGGCTCTTGAACCTTTTTCAAAACTGGACTCTGTGCTCAGACCTAAATGAGACATCTATATCACACTCCTCCCCAACAAGGCCAAGGCTACAACACTCAAGAGGGGGCAGAAAGATTGTCATAACCATAGATGTTAAATGACTAAAGGAAAGAGTTTTCTGGACATAACAGGGTAGTGGCACCTATGAACTCCATAGCACCTGTGATGGCATGTTCAAGATCTGTATAAGTTCAAGTCAGACAGCATCCCAGAATGAAGGCAGGTAAGTGGGCACAAAATTCCACCACTGCCCGTGGAGCTATTGGTAATTGATAACTGCTGAGGGAGAGAGAGAGAATAAGTAAGTTTTCTTTATAGGTGTGTCTCTTGGTAAGTCTACCACCACCAAGAGTATTTGGGAACCATAAAGTGGATTCAATGAGTTTTTAAAAAAGAGATTACGTTAAGTTGGAAAGATCTGGGAGGAGCTGTGATCAATATGATCAAAATAGGTTGCTTAAAATTCTCAAAACATTAATAAAATTATTATTTCAAAAGAATTAGACGCTGAAACATTTTCCTGGAAGTTCTGCTTTATCTCATTATCTTTTTTTTTTCTCATTATCTTTCTTTTCTGGTGTGAAGAGGCTGCCAGCTTACAAGGTTGTAATAGTGCAGTGTTGTCACTTGTCTCTCTTTCTGTTGTTTTTGCTGTGTTTTGTACATATGTTGGTATGTATATACTTTCTCATTTGCATTTTTACCCTTTTCCCACTCTTAAAACAAAATGTTTTAAGGGTGTCTTCCTGGTAATCTGATTTCACTTGGATTTATGTTCAGGGGAAGATGAATGCAGTAACAACCACGGTGGCCTGACAGAGAAGACCCATTGTTAGCTGCAGGGGAAGGTACTGTGTTCTTGTCTCACGTTCCCTATAAGGTTTTGACATATGAGTTTGTGGATTCTTGCTGGAGAAACTTAGCAGAGCTACATAGTGAAATGAAGAGTACACACGGAAGGAAAAAAGGGGACAGAGTAACAGTGTGGGGGAGGGAAAATATATGATTAGAGGTTTAAAAAGCAGAAGAGAAAATATTGTATATTAGGTTTGAAGGACAGGAAAGGCCAGACATGGGAACATTTCCAACAAGATACTAATTATAACATATCAACTGAGCTATTAGGATGTAAGTGTACAGGACTGGAGAGGATGACTCAGTGGTAACTACACATGTTGATCTTGCAGAGAACCCAGAATTTGGTTTCCAGCACACACTCAGTGTCTCAGAACCATCTATAACTCCATTTCCAAAGGATTTAATGCCATATTTTGACCTATGTGGGCACCAGGCACACATGTGTGTGTACATGCAGACAAAAGACATACAAAGTAAATACAATAAATCTAAAATAAATAAAAACAAAACTATACATACTAACACAATTAAAAGTATGAAAGATTAAAGTATTTTAAAAAAATCTAAGACAATATGTTGTATATAAAAAAGGAAAGTAAAACTAGTGCCAGAAATAAGTTTCTTCCTTTGGAGATAGCCTTACATCCAACAAGAAAGCTGTTGGTTGCTCTCATGGGCCACTGCTCAATGGGCATATTTTGCCAAGTCAGTGATTACTGTAGCTTTCAATGTTCACAACTGAGTGATTACTGTTGATTACATTCCTCCTTCAGCAGAGGAATAGCAGATCCTGACTCCATGAAAGCTAGACAATCAGGAGGAAGTTTCCACATCAGTCCTAGATTGATTTTTCTATGTCCTGTGACTCAGATTTAAGGCTTACTACATAGGATGTAACACAGATCTGATATGATAAACCTCAGCATGAACACATGGCTAGGAGAGTCCACTGACCCAAGGAAGAGTCTACTAGCATTATTTTGTCTAATGAACATAATAACAAAATGTCTCTAAATATTTATTTTTATGTCCATAGATTAATGTGACTGTCAACCCTCATCAGAGAACATTCTTTTTGCAGTGTGTGCTGACTAATTTTATGCCATCCTGACACAAGTTAGAGTTATCTGAAAGGAGGCAACCTCAATGGATATCCAGTTGGAGGGCATTTTCTTAATTAATGATTGATGTGGGAGTACCCAGCCCCATTGTGTGTAGTGCCATCCCTGCGCTAGTGTGTGGGGTCCACGTATGTGAGCCTGTTCTACCTTGACTAAATGTCAGAGAGTTTGCTCTTTCAAAGTTGTGGACAACAGGTGTGGTTATAAACAAGAGAATCTGACCTAGAGTGTGGTTATTAGTATTTTGGGTACAAGAGGTAGATCCTCTCCACCTGGACCAAAGGTTGGAGAATTCAAGTTTATTCCTTATTTCATGTTAATGAAGTCTGTTGCCTCCCTCTCCCTTTTTGGAGTGAAGTATATAAACATGGGAATTATATAAACATGTGGATTAAGCATTCACTGAATTTCCCTCCTGATGCTGTGCTGTGTCTTTTATTTCTCTCATAGCTCTGTTCCTTTTGCTTAATAATTCTAATCCTCATGCTTCTCCCCTCAAACATGCAAATCTCAGTCAAATTTTGACCCCAATAGAAGTCACCCCAATGTACCTCATGACACTGGTAGTCCTGGATTCTGGAAGAAAGCAGTCTGAGGAAGCCATGGGGAACAAGCTAGTAAGGAGCATCCCTCCATGTCCTCTGAATTAGCTCCTGCCTCCTGGTTCCTGTCCTGTTTAAGTTCCTGGTCCTAACTTCCTTCAATATTAAACAGTGGTATTAAAATGTAAGCCAAATAAGCCCACCCTGTCTCTTTAGTTGTTTGGCTGTGGTATTTAATCACAACAACAGTAACTCTAAGACACAATGGATGGGAACTGATAGACTCAGATCTGGGCAAAGTGCAGAGAATGAGTGATTGTGAATTACTTATCCATGAATGGAACATAGCCCCTTTCCCCAAGTTCAAGGAGTATTGTGGGGGAAGGAGAGGAGACAGGGGGTTCAGAGTACTGCTGAGAAACATTGTTTTTTGGAAGTGGCAGGGCCATCGAACACAAGAATGCAATGGCTGTTGTTCCCTGTGTAAGACATTCACAAGATCAAGTTAATCAAAACTCTGCCATTGATGGGAAAGATTTCATAAAGCCCAACTCCTACTTAGGAAGCTACTCGAAGATGGTGGTTGATGTAGGCAGGTGGGTCAGTTTCCTTCAGAGATGTGGTCCCTGGTAGGTTGCCCATGGTTCAGTGAATGACTCTATGCTTGTGCACATAGTTGCCGCACTAAGAAATCTCAGTGGGTTCAAAAAGAGTTCATAAAGTAGGGGAGGAGATATGTATAGTGGGAGGATGTTGGGAGGAATTGCAGGGGAGGACATGGATGTTTTTCAAAGATACTGAATTTCATACTTTCAAAGAAGAGATTAAAATATGAAAATGAAAGTAATAAAATTTCTTTTTATTTATTTTTAGTAATAAAAATTAAACATTAAAAACTATGTAAACACAAATGGTAGTAAACTAAAAATGATATGTTCAATAAACTAAAACAGGTATTATGTCCTCATCCAATAATTCTTCTTGACAGAGAACCAAGATTCTATTCTCAGGACACAGCACCTAGTTCTGTAATAAATTTCCTGCAACCCATGTAGCCCTTCCCAGCTAATGTCAGGGTGCCTTGCAATTTGGATCTGGCTCAAACTTTCTTAACTTACCTATCTCCACATAAACAGAGACTGCTCTTTCATTCCAGGCTGTCCAGACATGAATAATCACACAGAAACTGTATTAATTACAACATTGTTTGACCAATAGCTTAGGCATTTCCTAGCTAGCTCTTATATCTTAAATCAACTCATTTCTATTAATCTGTATATCACCACGAGGCTGTGGCTTACTGGTAGTTTCTGGCATTTTTCTCTTTCGGCAGCTACATGGTGTCTCTTTGACTTCACCTACTCTCTCTACATATCTCTGTTTGAATTTCCCACCTGGCTTTACTCTGTTAAGCTATTGGCCAAAATAGCTTTATTCATTAGCCAATAAAAGCAATACATATATAGAAGGACATTCCACATCATCTCCACAGTCTGTATGGCTTGAGGTCTGATGCTGTGAATCAGATGTAGCAACATGGTACCTGGCTTGCCACATAGCATACTTTCTGTGTTTCTCGAGGGTCTATTGTTCCACAGGACTCAAGCTGATGTGGAAGGACATGCAGTGTGAGTTTCCTAAACTGAAAGTCCCTTACTCTTTCTTTGGAACTGTGATGATGGACAGGTTGCTGAGATGTCCTTCACTAGTGAATCTCCATGGAGGGAGGGCAGCTACTGGTGTAGGAGGGTCTTCTGACTATGTGTTATTTTCATTGGTTAAATAAAGAGACTGCCTTGGCCTTTTGATAGGGCAGAAAATTAGGTGGGCAGAGTGGACAGAACAGGATGCTGGGAAGAAGGCTGGCAGAGAGCTGCCCGCCATGAAGCTGCAAAGTCAAACATGCTAAATCTTTCCCAGTAAGCCATGGCCTCATGGTGACATACAGATTATTAGAAATGGGTTGAATCAAGATGTGAGAGTTAGCCAATAAGAGGCTGGAGCTAATGGGCCAGGCAGTATTTAAATGAATACAGTTTCTGTGTAATTATTTTGGGGCTAAGCTAGCCGGGCAGCGGGACACAGCCTGCTGCTTCTTCTACAACAAGCTACTGCCTGCTTCAGGTCTCATGCAGTCTGGACCGACTCTACAGTTCTTGGTGAGACTGACTATGACTGGGGAAGGAGATTTAGGGTGTTGAGAATGTCTTAATTTGGTTCAGCCTTTACTTTGAGTTTCCAGCAGCACCTGGCGCAGTGCTAAGGGATGGAGCCCTTACAGCACTTTCCATTATGGCCACACAGAACAGAATCTGATTTAGGCTCCATGCATCTAGCACAGAACTGGCTCCAGAATCTAGGCGTCCAGCCTTGAGCTGCCTGGTGGGGTTCGCTTACTGTCCCTGCTGGTACTGCTGCATGTACTCTATAAGAGTCTGTGTCGTTCCTGTATTTTTAGAGTATTCTTTCTTTATTCCCAATGGAGAATGTTAGTTGCCATCTAATAGTTACTTTACTGTTTCAAAGGTAAGATGGCAAAATGTTTGTAGAAGGAGTGGCGGGCTGCGTTCTGGCTGCCTGCCTAGCTTATGCCCCAAAATAACAACACACAAATTGTATTCATTTAAACACTGCCTGGCCCATTAGTTTCAGCCTCTTATTGGCTAATTCTCACATCACCCATATTTAGTAATCTGTATAGCACCACGAGGTGGTGGCTTACCGGGAAAGATCTTAACCTGCATCCATCTCAGAGAGGAGAGCTATGGCATCTGCCTGAGGTGGCTGCCTCATTGCCTTCTTTCCAGCATTCTGTTCTGTCTACTCCACCCACCTAATTTTCTGTCCTATTAAAGGGCCATGGCAGTTTCTTTATTAACCAATGAAAGTAACACATAGACAGATGACCCTCCTCCATCAAATGTTTATTCTAGGACTTAGGATAAATTGTGCATTTCACAATTTCCCTTACAACCAGGGCTATCTGGGTGTTGTGTAGAAATTTCCTCTCATATAAAACAATCAGTTTTCTAGTGAAGCCCTTAAGACTCAAAATATTCTTTTTGAGAGGGTGTCTCACCACACAGTTTTGGCTGTTCTGGAACTCACTATGTAAACCAGGCTGTCCTTGAACTCACAGAGTTCCATCTACCTCTGTCTCCCAAATGTTGGGATTAAAGGCAAGCACCACTGCTCCTGGCATAAAACTCAATACTCTATAGAGGGGTTCATTAAGACTCGGAAAGTAAATAGCCCAAAAGCTTCAGGGAGTCTGCAAAACTGACCAGATGCATTAGGTTTCTCCCTCTTCAGGTTTATCTAAGAGTAAGGACTACAGAGAGACTTTCCAACAGGCTGAACTGCCTGGAAGAGGCAGAAACCAGCAAAGCAGCATAGGAGAGGCAGAGACCAGCTGGGCTGCCTGGAAGAGGCTCAGACCAACTGAGCTAACTGCCTGGAAAAGACACTCTTCAATGGGTTGAGCTGCCTGTGTGCTGTGCAGTGTGCTCCAGATTGCCAGCTTTTGTGAGCTTGTCACCCATGCTAGCTTTTGGTGTTGCAGTATCTTTGAGTCATGTCTGCTCTGTGAATAACCCCGCTTCCATATTCTTGTAAGACACCCCAATACAATTCACTGGTTCACTAACGTGGATTTTTGTGGTATCCTAACTTCAGTTAGTTCTCTTTCCAGGATGGATAGACATCTGTTCGTGTCTCCTCAGGAATAGTGTCAGACAACACTGGTGAAGTGTAGGTGCAAGCTGTGAAGGAAGTTTTTCTAAAATCCTGAGCTTACCCCATTCTTACCCTTCCTTTATTCTGCCTGTATCACAGGGGCATGGACCCGACTCGAGCAGTGAAGTAATTCAGGAGGTAGAAGTCCCCACCAGGGGTAGTGCAGTGAGGCGGTAGAAAGAGTTGTGTTCCTCTGAGATGAACGCCAGTCTTAACCAGCTCCTGTGCTGTGTGAAAACTTCCTTCTCACAATTATTTCAGGTCTTCTGTTCTCACAGTTGTACTTAACCTAAGTTATGAAACCCATGTCTAATTATCACTGAGGCTTACTGATTTTACCTCAAAATATGTTTGACTAAAAGAGAAAATTGCAAAAAAAATCTAGTTTTACAGATCTTAATTGGCTTTTAATTGAGATTTAAAAATTGGGCAGCAGTCTGAGCCAAAAATGGTTTCGTATGCTCCACCCTGCCACATGGACAGATTATATTTATAAGCAAAGAAGAGGAAATGACATATGGAAAGTGGAAGTGAGGTACTGAGATAGTTTGATTGGTTAAAGTTTGTTAGCCTTATTTGAACCTCATTTGAACAGTTGGCTGCCTGTGGTTGGCTGAAGGCTGGCTACTTTGATTGGCTGAGTTTCAGTAATTGGTATAAGAATACCTTGCAGTCTGTTAACACACAAAGTTAGCTTATAGTTCATTATGTATGGAGAAATATTTAGGACAAATTTGTCTATAGAAACAGCTCTAGACCAAATGAAACTCACTTAACAGTCCCAATTGTGTCTCCTCTCCCCCACACATTATGATCCAGCCCTGGTTTAGACCCTTATCATCTTTGAAAGGATGGGAGTGTTTCCTAAGGCTGCTCAAATCTCCAGTTGTGTACCCTGCAAATTCATCCTCTGCTAAGTGAATAGTTAAACAAAACAAAACAAAACAAAACAAAAACACCCTCTCATCTTGCCATTCCTTTGCTTCCAATTCTTTCCCCAAAGTGCAGCTTTCTAGTTCATATCCTATGGATTCCTCGTGTTCATTACACTGCCCAGGCTGATGAAGTATCTTCTAATTTCCAGATTAATTTCTTCTTTTTCATATAATGAGTTTGCTATCTTTGTTTTGGAATGTGCTGTGTTGCTTCTGTTTTGGAAGCACGTTGCTGGTTATGTTTCAAAGATACAGATTGAGGTTTTGATCTATTAGTCCAGTTTTAAAAGATCATTTGGTTGCATAATATAAGCATCAAAAATTAAGAATAGGGAGCACAAGTTTAGGTATGCTAATTTGTTATTCATAATTTTATACTTGTACTATTGTATATATAATTTGTATGTACACTTAAAAACCGACTTTGAAAAGTAAAAAAAAATAAGTTGTTTAGTTTTATTTTTACTCTCATAGATGAATCTCTTTGATTAAGAACACTGGGTTTGGAAGGCCAGTTGTCTAGTCTATAATTTTCATCTTAGATGCTCCCAACTGAAACAAGATTGATATTTATATCCTTTTACTATATTACTATCTCTATAATAATACATTGTTATGTGTTTTTCTTTCTAGTTTGTAAGAAAATCTATCAGCATTGTGCATATCTAGTAATACATCTTATAAAATTACTGTTGCCTACTATTTGAATACTATTATTGTATATGTAACCATCAATTCAATCCATCCTTGTTGGATGTCCGTTATATATTAGTCTTGTTCTAGATCCTGAGGACTGAGCAGGAATTTACCAAAGTTCCTATCTTCACATAGCTTACATAGCAGGGAGGAACACAAAGGGTTAGCAAACAGAAAGCATAAATAAGCTGTTAGGTGTGATAAGTTCAGCGAATGAAAGCATTTTGTTGCTATTTTGAGGAAGCATTTGCTGTGTAGTTTTTCACACCCTGGAACTTACCATGTAGCCCTGGTTGGCTTCTAACTCAGGACAATCCTCCTAACTAAGCCTACTGAGTTCTAGGGTTATAGGGGTGAGTCATCAGACCCAGCAATGAAGGGAAATATTGAATTGATATAATTTGAAATAAATCTGAACTTAACAATGTGCATGTTAGCACAAATATGTTGATATATTAAATAGCAATGTAGCTCTGTGTGTATATCTAAACCTATACACATATATTGACTGCACACACACACACACACACACACACACACACACACACACACACACACACTTATCGAGTCTCTTCTTGGGAGCTGGGAATCCTTTCAAGTACAATAAACTTCTTGAAGGGGCAGGTTTATGAATAAGCATTTTTTCCTTCTCCTATTGCTTTACTCTTCTATTAGAAGACAGGGCTATTTTGTTTTGCAGTTGCCAACTCAAATCATTATTTGTTCAGTACTTTCTGTGCTCTGTTGCTTAAGAAATCCCTCTTATGTATCTCCTATACCTGCTCCTATCATTTTTGTGCTCAACTTAACCCAGCCTGCAAATCTTGTAGCATAATTAAAGGAAGTCCACAAGAGCCCATAATAAAGGATAATAAGTATTTATTGGGGAATACTCACAATAAGAGAACTGCTATGTTCCACTACTCTGTGGGCATTGGGAGCTGTGAATCAAACTCTGACCACCAACCAAGCAAAAGGGAAAGCATGCTTCCTGTGTGAACGTATAGTACCTCAGACCATGCCCTAATGGGCTAGTATCTGAGATGCTGAATGAACTCCAGCAACACCTTCTTCCTGAAATAGCACCAGCCTACTTATCTGGTTCATTTGTGATCTGAAGGTCCATCTTGTATTTTGTTTATAGCTGAAGAAGAACCTTCTTTTGAATATAAATTTTCTTTTGTTTTCCAACCTTCCTACAAAAATTCCATGAGTGATTTGGAATTGTTTTCCAGGATACACTTTCTCTCCCAAGCTTCCAGCAAAAACAAGTTACTTTTACCTCCTTCTCTTTCAGGGTCAGAAAAAGATGTCATTTTGTCTTTGCTTCCCTGTGTTCTTGTCCAGTCCACTCTCCCATGGTACCATCTTCACTAAGGTGCTTCAATTGGATTGTATTATTTTTTTCCTTCCTTATTATAAAATCTACTCAGTAAAGCAGTAACCTTTTCTACATACGACTCTGAAAACTGATTGTTAGTTATCTAAAAAATTATCTTTTTAGATAATTGTTTGTTGGGGGAGGGTTAATTTTATTGCTTGTGATTTAGTCATTTGCAAGATTTTATCATCCATGTGACTGAGATTTTATAATAAATGCCTTTGTCCTTAGCTCTTGACTTTAATTTCTTCAACTCTTTTTTTCTTATGAAATGGCTGTGTACTTAGACTCTTGATACCCGTTTTCCAGTTCTGATTCTTCCCTTCTTTGGATTTCATTCTCATAAATTGTTCTTTGTCTCTATTATTTTCACGCCTTCAACTTTTCTTCTAACTGTAAAGTCTAGCCCCATGTGTCTTCTTCTTCACCATTATAGTGCATAGTGGATGGTCTCAGTAATGTAGTACATAGTATTATAAAATCTGTGTTCTTGCCTCTGTACTTTATCTAATTGTCTTTACTGTTTTCCAACCAAGTGACCAGGCAGCTAGCCAGACAGCCAGCCAATCAACCAACCAACCAACTACTTTTAGCAGACATCTTCACCTTAAATATGCATTTTGCCATCCTCTACTTGTGTTATTTCCATTTTTTGAGTAGGAGGTATGTTCTTCTGCTCTGCTAAAACCTAGTTCTAAACTCTTGTTGTGGGATAATGCTCTTGTACACTGTAAAGATTTGTCACTCATGTTGGTTTAATAAAACACTGATTGGCCAATAACCAGGCAGGATGTATAGGTGGGGTGACCAGACTAGGAGAATTCTGGGAAGAAGACTCAGTCTGCAGCTTCAGTCAGACACAGGAAGCAAGATGAGAATGCTTCACTGAATAAGTCACCAAACCATGTGACTAAACACACATAAGAATTATGGATTAATTTAAGTTGTAAGAGATAGCTAGAAATATGTCTGAGCCATCAGTCAAACAGTATTGTAATTAATATAAGCCTCTGCGGATTTGGGGGGGACTGAATGGCTGCGGAACAAAGCAGAACAGAAACTTCTGCCTACAAACTCTTGCTTGACTCAGAATATTGTCACAATGTCACAGGGAAAGCACTGGCTTCTTCCTCAGCCTCATAGCGACTTAAGTTCTCTGTACTCCAGCTTTGTCATTGCTAACTTCCTCCCCAGCCCCGCAGCTACATGTTGAAGGTTCGTGTACCTTGGACTTTCACTGTCCATGGAAAAGCAAAACACTTCCCACAGTGTTGGTAGGAGAGCAAAGTAAACACATGTGCATCTTGTTCAGTGGAGGGACAAAGCAGATAGCAAATAAATATTAACATTATCATAGCTAGTGCCATGATAAGAATATCTACCCTGCTTCACACTTTGTGTGGACTGTCCAGCCCCTTTGGCCTTGTGGATGTTTCTGCTTATATATGCTCTATTATAAGCCATAGTCAAGCTTCTCTCCACTCTTGGGTAATAAATCTCACTACCTTTCTTCCTTTTGGGCCGCGCACAACTCTAGATTGCATCTGATTCCATTAATTTCCTTGTTCTTTGTAAAAAGATTCAGCTTTCTCAAATTTTGTAAGAAAGTTCCTCTCCCACTGCTTGCTCTTGTGGTTTTTTTTTTTTTTTTTTTTTTTTTTTTTTTTTTTTTTTTTTTTTTTTTTTTTTTTTGGCGGCGGCAGGGGGGGGGTGTATCTGTTTCCTCTTTAGATTAGATCATTCCTTGCTAGTTTTTTATTTCTACACTTTTTGACTTTTGAATTTTCTGATCCTCTTCAGGGCTACTGCTCTTACCTCTCAAATGATTTCTTTACCCAACTATCCCCAATGCCTAATCCTAGGTTCCTAGCACTCATTTTAATCTGCCTGCCTCTGTTAGTCAAATTTTTGTTGCTATGAAAAATCACCAACAAGAAACTGACTTAAGGAGACTGGAGAGATGGATCATCAGTTAAGACATTAAGATCTCCTCCCATTCTTGCAAAGAACCCAAGTTCAATTCACAGTACTCATATCAGGAGGCTCACAACTGCTTGAATCTCCAGCTCCTGGGGATCTAACTGCTGCATCTGCACTTGCAATGCATAGTCACACTTATACACAGAACTGGAGGTAAAAATAAGATCTTTTTTGAAATTAAACAACCAACTTAAGGAAGAAAATTAGTTTTGGCTCAAGACGTCAGAGATTTTTGTTCTCCATTGCTATGAGTCTGCAGCAACATAATACGGCAGCAGGAGCACATGATAGAGGAAGCCTATTACCTAATAGAAACCAGATGGAGAGGAACATAGGAGAAAGGAGATGGGAGAATAAGAGAGGCTCAGGAGAGGGTATATCCTTCCAGGCTTGTACAAAATAACACTTCATCCAATTTGGCCCCGTTTCCTAGTATCACATTTAGCTATGAGCTTATCAATGGGTTAAATCATTAATTAAGTTAGCAATATACAATTCAATCATTAATCAATAATGCCACCAGCTAGTAGCAGGTCTTCGACCCATGAACCTTTGGGAACATTTCATAATGTTGTTTCTCTGACCTTCAAAGGCCTATGTCTATTTTATGACACAAACTATGCTCAGTCTATGACCCCCAAATATCTGAATCTCAGCAGTTCTAGCATTGCTTAAGAATCCAAGTTCAAAGTCTCTTCTGAGATTCAAGGAAACCTCATAGCTTTGAGACTCTACACATACACAGACACCTAACTACCTCCCACCCTAAAACTTTATCCAAAATACAATTAAATAGAACTATTCCCAATTAAAGGAAAGGAAAATAGCAAAAAGAATTGAGTTGAAAGATGACCAACACCCAGCATTAAATCTAGTAGCTTCATTTTTTGTATCCAGGGCACGTAGTCATGTGTTATGAGCTCCGTAAGAATGAGAAAGCCCGACACTTACAGCTTTGCCACCTTCTTTCTGCATATCTTTTCTCCTTGACTTTCACTGGCTGCCAGTTCTAAAAGCTCCAAATCACATGATGTGTTTAAAGTCACAGCAATAACCCTACTTTTCAGTATAATTTTCTATGTTAGTTTTGTGTCTTTGTGATAGAATACTTATGAGCATCAATTTAAAAGAAAGAAAGATTTATTTGGGTCCATATATATTCAGAAGTCTCAGTCCATGGTCACCATGGGCCCACCATTGCTGATTGCTTCATTGGTGTGGGCTTTTGTGGAGGAGAATTTTATGGTGGTGGGAACATGAGACGAAAGAGGCTGCTGATGCCATGGCTTTCTTGAAGACGGAAGAGAGAGACAGGAACAGAGACTGAAAAGAGTAGGAATATAAAACAGCTGAGGACACAACACACCATTTAAAGGCAAGCTCCCTGTGACTTGCATTGAATTCCCCCTTTTTATTGTCCATCCAAGTGTGAACTCAGTTCATGATCCAACCTCCTCTCTATGGAGCCATCAGTTAGAGAGTAAACCTTCATACTTAAGCTTGTGGAAGACGCCTTAAAAATATTCAAATCAAAATAATGCCTTGGATTGATTTTAATATTTTTAAAAGTAAACTTTGCTTTATTTATTTATTGGTTTTTCGAGACAGGGTTTCTCTGTGTAACAGACCTAGCTATCCTGGAACTCATTCTATAGACCAGGTTGGCCTCAAACTCATAGAGATCCACCTGCCTCTGTCTTCCAAGTGCTGGGATTAAAGGCGTGCACCACCACTGCCTGGCTATATTTTGCATTTCTTTTTCTTAATAATTTGTTTTGAAAAGGTGTCATTTGTTCTTCAAGATAATCTTTTAATTGTTTTAAAGAACTTGCTCCATAGCTAATCAATTGTTAAGTCCCATTAGTTCTACCTGTCACGAGTTTGCATTTCTTTAAAAACTGTTCAACATTTTACTTTAGATGCCTTAGATACTCCTCAGATACACATTGTGAGGGTTGGAGAGTTGACTCAGCACTTAGAAAGGCTTGTTGCTCCATAAGAAGACTCAAGTTTGTAACTCCAGTTCCAGAATATCTGGTGACCTCTTCAGCCTCCATGGACTGCTTGCTTACCCTAAATATACATCATTTAAAAAATTTATAAAGTGAAATATATCACTTGATGACTTCTCATCCCCTACCTACTTTCCAATTCACAATCGTTACAGTTAGCAATTTCCCCACTCGAGAGTTCTTGTTGCTTCCCCCTGCCTCTCAGCATCACAGGTTAATAGGGTCCTAACTTACTTATCGCTATTTTATTTATTGTGCTTTCCTCCGCTATTTTATTTATTGTGCTTTCCTCGTAATGACCTGCATTTTAACTAGGCTGGAATACTTGCCATTCCCAAAACATGCTTTACACCTTCTGGTTTATTTAATGTATTGTGATGTCCCTTTGATGCTTTCCTGTGTTGCCTGTCTTGAAATCCTACTGTTTTAAGCCTTATCTAATCTTACTGCTTCCCTGTTATCATTTCTGTTATTTATCTTTACCTCTCCCAACTTTAAGAAACTTCTATTCAAATAAGAAGTTTGATTTAGCAAAGCCAGAACAAATTATCAGTTGTTCAACTTTTTTTGTGTGTAAGTACAGTCAATCACCATATAGGCCTTCAATAGCGAAATCATAAAAACAGGCTATATTAACAAAAATCTGAATGGCTGGCCAAGCGTGGACAGCAGTAATGGCACAACAGGGAGAGGGCATATTTAGAGCTTATTTCCCACAGGGATTGTCATGGAAACAAAAATTTAAAAGTAATATAACTGTAACTTGAGTTGGTAAGCTGTGGGGATTGAGTTCGGCATTATAGTCATTTCCTGGACATTCTAACTTCTTTTTCTGTGCCATGAGAAGGTGTTCTGACAAAAGCAACTGTATCCTGTCTCACAAAAGAAGACACAGGGAAGTCAAGATATCTAGAGCTTCTGACAGCTGGCTCATTACATCTGCAGTCAAGAAGCAGAGACCAATGAAAGCACGCTGGTGATCAGTCCCCTTCTCTGTTCTATACAGTCCTGGATTCCAGCCAGGGAATGGTGTCACCACAGTTGGTCACCTTAGTTAGCCATAATCAACAAGACAGTGTTCTTCAGGCTTCTCCAAAGGCTTGCCTCCTAAACAATTCCAGAGTCCGTTAAGTTGACATGTAACATTACACGGGGTAAGCTACAAATAACAAACCTTTGAGGTCTGTGGTAGAAATATACATATACCAAATAACCCCATTTCATTGTTTGGCCTTTGATGAATTTGGTAATGTGTGTGTGTGTTATGTATCTGTTCCCTTGTTATTCTTTTTTTCAAGTGTTATCTCTTTAGAAAGTCTCCCCACCCACTTACTCCTAAGTAGCATGTGCCTGCCATATCACTAACGCTTCTTTAACTTCATCTTCATAGTGTTTCCAGGATTAACCTGCATTGATGCATGATGATAGTGCATGCATAAATATTGGCTAAATGAATTAAAATGTCAAAAGTATTTTATTCTTCTCTGACATGTTTGCTATAAAACCCAGTTGATTGGTAGTTCTTTGATTTTAGACATGTTTCTGCTCATCTCAGACATATGATTTTAAATCATTCTATTCTTGTCCACAGAACTTTACTGATAGATGCACCAATCTACTATTTTTCTTAACCTTTTCCTGACTTATATCCTGCCTATTTGATAGGATAATATGGCTTAAAATTCCCCAGAAATGAAAATGGATTGTAACTCAGGCTTTTGTTGCTTATTCTTTCTTTTAATTCATGGTCATTCTTGTTCCAAGCTGGTCCTCGTTGACCTACTCAGAATCATTACTGGGAACCAGAAGATGGTTCGTAATTGAATTGGTATCTCTGCTGTCACCATCAATTTGTGCAGGAAAAAAGGCTGAGGAAACACAAAGGCAGAACCTATAATTGAATTTGGTTACTCCAAAGGTAAAGCACAGTAGCAATTTTCAGAGAGTGTGGCAGGTCAGTTGGGGAATGGGGCAGGGATGAGTGAGATAGATTATCCCCTAAGTTGGGAAGAGGAGTATAAAAGCTGAACAGATGGACTTTAGATAACTGAGTGTTCAGAAGTCCCTAGCACTGTAACTTCCTCAAGGTCAACTGTTCTCTCTAGATATTCAAGTACAATGAACCGTGAATTAAGAAACAAGGTGATCAAGAGTAGCGGGTTCTAGTTCTAATTTCTCCAAGCATTAGCTAATAACAAAATTATTTAATTCCCTTAGACCACAGTTACCTTAGTCTTAAGATTGGGACAGCAATGAAATCCCTTTGTCTCAAGGCATTAACAGGACCAAACCATGTATCTTTGTGTATAGTGTGTCATTGTATGAGATATTTATAAATTAATCCTGTTATTATTCTATGATCAAAGCCTCATCCCAGCAATGACTAATTATCTTAGTTAGCTTCTTTATTCAGTGCAAAAAGCACAGCACATTCCTTTTATATCAAGGGTCAAGTTTTTAATTACATTCTCAGTGTTGATTCTTCCATTCTCCTCTGTACTCATTCTCCATTACACTCAAATGACAGATGCTCACTCAAAGTCAGGGAAAAATGACCCCCAAATAATGTAGGTGGGTCTTCTATTTATTTGTTGCTTTTATTGGTTAATTAATAAAGAAATCTGCTTGGCCTGATAGGTCAGAACATAGGTAGGCGGGGAAGACAGAACAGAATGCTGGGAGGAAGAAGGCAGTGAGGCAGTTGCCATGAAGCTCCAGCCCAAGATGGACATAGGTTAGAATCTTCCTGGTAAGCCACCACCTTGTGGTGATACACAGATTACTAGATATGGGTTAAAGCAAGATATGAGAGTTAGCCAAGAAGTGGCTAGATATAATGGGCCAGGCAGTGTTTAAATGAATACAGTTTGTATGTTGTTATTTCAGGTGTAAAGTTAGCCATGCGGGAGCTAGGCAGGATGAAAAGCAGGCCTGCCCGCATCCTCACTACACTTGATGAAGGGTGATCTTATCTGGTACTTAGATACCCTAAGTCACCAGAAGTCCCAGTCCACAATAGATTTAATGTGTTTCTGCTAAAGTAACCTAAAGTGAGTAAGATCATATGGCCTAAAGTGAACAAGATCACATGGCCAAATCATATAACAAGATCAAATAGCACTCCATTGTTTCTGATCAGGTGCAGAGTCCTGTCTGTGTTCTAAGCAGGGATATCCTCACCAAGTATTAGTAAATAAAACAGAAATATCTAGGTTGTACTTGGGAATACTTCTGAATCTGAACTTGTTTGAGCAGAAATGGCAGACACCTTTGACACTACTACATGAGATTTCAAAACGATGTGGGCTAGCGTGAATCACGCTTTGGATTCCACTAACCTGACCTAATGTGAATGCTATTTCCTGAACACTTTACTACTCTCTGTTTCTTAGTTTACATTTAGCAAAGATGTTTTCTTTAGTATTATTTTGTTTTGATTTTTTTGAAAGAATCACATTGTTCTTTCTTCTGTTTTTCCCTCCAATCTCTGTCATGTACCTCCTTTGCTCTTTCTCATAGTCATACATAGCCATAGTCATAGATAGTCATAGATACAAATACATGCGTGTGTACATATATATGATCTGTATGTCTATATATATGCTTATATGTATATTCATGTATATATTATATGTGCATATAATTTGTATGAATGTTATTAAATATGTAAATAAAACAAGATTTATCCATAAAAAAAAAAAAAAAAAAAAAAAGCACAGCACAGAGAATTGTCTATCTCACATTATATTTATTTAGCTTTCAACCTCTTTATAAATATGCGTTATCATGGCTGAGAACTTACCAACCCAAAGCCAGGAAAATGAAAGTGACACCTGATAAGAGTCCTTATATTTTAGCATTTAACTAGCCAAAGAGAAGGATGATGTTTGCTTTGATAATGTTATATAAATGTTATTTGTTTGTTCTGTTTTCTGCACTCTGATTTTCATGGCACTATTCATTTTAAATATTAATTCTAAGGGGATCACATGACTAGAGAGTATACCCTCATAGATAAGATCTCCACTCTTCTCTTTTCTACCCAGAAATTTTCTTTCCAGTATTTTTGTTTCTCCATATCTTGCTTTATTTTAGGATATTCCAAAATCCTTTTAATACTTTAATCCTGGTCTCAGTCACTTAACTGAAATTCTGAATTGGGTAATACTTATTCCTTTCAAATAATCTCTTAAACAGTTGGAAGGTTAACTGTGCCTACAGGCTTTAGCTCATTTCCTTTTGTGTCATTTATTTCTTACTCTCAGAAATATTCATAACTAGAAAATAAAAATTTGAGATTCTAATGAGAGTCTAAAATCTACTTTTTAAGGATAATGTTGTCTTAGTTTCTTCCTTGTTGCCATGATAAGATACGATGGCCAAGGCAACTTATAAAAGAAAACATTGAATTGGAGCTGGCTCACAGTTTCAGAGGGTGGGGCTATGGTTATCATGGTAGGGAGCATTGCAGAAGGAAGGTAGTCATGGTGCTTAAGAAGTAGCTGAGAGTTTACATTTGAGCTATAGGCTCAAGGCAGAGAAAGAGAGTCTGAGAATGGGGTGAGCTTTCGAAGCTCCATACCCACTCCTAAGGACACACCTCTTCCAACAAGAACTCATCTTCCAATCCTTCAAAAACAGTTCCACCAACTAGGAACCAAACATTCAAATATATGAGACTATGGGGACCATTCTCATTCAAACCAACTCATGGTCATCGTGTAACACACAGCACTTAATCTTCTGATTTACACCTCTGTCTCAGAGTAGTTATCAGTAGCATTCCAGTTTTCCCACAAAGATGTTTTAATTTGGATAATACATAGCAGGACCACCTTATTAAAGACAATATTTCCAAAGTACCTTCTAGCTCTCAAAACTGTGCTGTTAGAGCAAGAAGTGACTTTGGAGTTGCTTGAACCTTTCACATGGACACTGAAGGACAGCTGTAATGGTTCTGATCAACCAGACATGTTAGTGTTGCCAGACTGACCCTGTAAACTTAATGAGCCAAATTATGTCTCTACTTTTGAGCATTTAGTTCTAAAAGTGTAACATTAACCTAGAATCTAAATATCTACTCTTTCTTTAGTTGATTAATGTTATTTTCTAATTATAGAATTATATATAATCTTAAAAAATTAAAATACTATGAACTCTATTATATAAAGGTAAAAACTGCCCCCATAAGTATAAAATACAGGTTAAAACAATTATTCAACATACTTACTATATATTTAGGACTTCATTAACTACTTTTTTATGTGTATATGTACACCAAGGATCTGTGGTAGTTTGAATGTAATTAGACCCCATTATCTCATAGGGAGTGGCACTGTTAGGAGGTGTGGGTTTTTTGGAGTAGGTTTGGCCTTGTTGGAGGAAGCATGTCACTGTGGGGGTGGGCTTGGAGATTTCCAGTGCTCAGGATACTGCCCAGTGCCTCAGTCAACTTCTTGTTGCCTGCAATCCAAGATGTAGCCCCACTATGTCTACCTGCACACCACTATGCTCCTTATTGTGAGGATAAGGGACTGAACCTCTGAAACTGTAAGCAAGCCACCCCAATTAAATGTTTTCTTTATAAGAATTCCTGAGGTCATGGTAGCTCTTTACAGCCATAAAAGCCCTAAAACAAGATTTAAAGAGGGTTGACTCCAGGCATTGGTGGCACACACCTTTAATCCCAGCACTTGGGCAGAAGAGCAGGTGGATCTCTGTGAGCTTGCCACCAGTCTGGTCTACAGAGTAAATTCCAGAACAGTCAAGGCTACACAGAGAAACTCTGTCTTGAAAAACAAAAACAAAAAACAAGAACAAGAGTTGCCTTACAGAAAAGTTCCGCAATCTTTCTAAAAGTAACAGGAGTCGTTCTTCATGGTCCAGAGGCAGAGGGTCCTTTACATTGATTCTTTTTCTGGAAATCTATTCTATTTAGTAGTACATGAAATGGAAATAATGCGAGGACAGCTTTGCTTCCCCTATTTGTTGCTCTCTGTCTTTTCATTGGAATCTGTCAGTTGATTGTACATTGTTTTTTATTTTGACCAATTCAACATGTTGGGAATTACCTGATAGTTGTACTGTGCCTCTTGGACTGGAACACTAATGGTACTCTCTGGCTTGGATGGCTGTATTTAATTGCATTATATGTTTGAACAGATCAATGGTGACAAGAGGCAGATGCCCTGAGAGTCCTCATTTTTCAGGTTGAGCTGGAGTAGTGGACAAACTCTCCGTTATGCAGTGAATCTGGTTTGGAAACCTAGAGAACAGGTCTACAATGGAACTTTGGGATTTCTGCTACAAGGACACCAATGCCATCAAGCTAATTAAGAATTATGAGTCCTAAGTTTATATATTTAGCTTTTCCTAATCATTAATGTGATAGAACGGAAACAGATAAAGCAGGAAAAATGAACATAATAGTGCTATCATATTTGTTTCAATTCCTGCAGGAAGACTTCTGAAGTTCATGGAAGCGTTATAAAGTATGTAAAAGGCTGCTCAAATGCTAGATATACTTAAGTTTATTATACCTTATTTGTAGCATTTACATAGATATGGATATTCAGGTTTTGTATCCTGCCTAAATCAAATGAGATTTACCATAGTTTATGTCACTTGGCATGACTGGGCCCATATAATTCCAGTGTACCTTACCAGATTAAAACACCCTGGAGCGAAGCATTTTAATCCAGGTTGTTTCCATTATGATCAGATATACATTTGATCTAATGTAAAAAATGTCTCCCCAGCTTAATAATCAAATGATACCCTTTAATTCTTTATCAAACAATTTGGATGCAAATTGTCTCCAAATTGTTTCTCACCTTAAAAGTAGGCTTCTTGATAATTCTCTACTACCTCTCTCTCATCTTCTATTTTCTGATTTTTCTCATTTCGAATGCTGATACATTCTCACAGGGTGCCTGGCCTCTGCTCCCTCTGCTGTGTTTTAAGCTCATCTGTGTTCCAATCTTTACTTTCAGGGCCCACTGCTAATTCTCCTCTGCCATTATCTTTTGAGCTCCTCAGAGCTGGGTTATCAATCCTAACAATAAAAAAAATACTTTTTATACATAGCACATTTCTGGAAATATCACAGAAATCAAAATAACAAGGTTGATGACATTTTTCTGATTATTCAGTTCTTTCTTGAATTTGATATCCTGTTTAATGAGAGCAGCAATAGCAGCAACAGCGGAAGGTAGAGGTGTCAGCTAACAAAAAGATCCCAGTGCATAGGATTACCTCAGCTCTCCTAGCCATTCTGCTAATCAAATCGGTGATGCAATCTTCAGTTTTTCCCAGAAGGCCCCTGTCTCCATAATGACACAGAATACATTTGGTGCTCCTTACCATGCCCTAGATCCCTGACCCCTTATCCCTTTAAACAGTCACTGCGGCTAAAAAGAACCCCAATGACCTAGTGGCATTTAGCTTCAGCTGAGTAGCCCCCCACCTCCGCTTACTTGCCATTGAATTGCAAATCGGGGCCTGCCTCAATGAAAGCACTTCAATTTCTCATCTGCATCTTCTCTCCCCTCCCCCTCAGGGACAGCGCAACCCCTAAGGAAATACAGCCAGCCTCAGCGAGGCTGCGCCTCTGATCAGATTAACTCCATATTTAATGAGACGTGTGCAGAGCAAGCAGCTGCACTCCATCCCCTTGCACTCAGCGACAGACCAAATGGGTCTGGAAGGCCCATATTTGGAAGAGTTGGGACTATGTGTGGAACTTCGGCAACCATTTCTATGGCCTGAAGGAATCTTCGCAGATTTTGGTGGATTAGGCTCAAAACCTAAGACAACACCTGAGCATTCTCATGTATGGGAGATGGCAAAGTTAGGGATTTGCAAACTTTAGGATTAAGTATTAGCACTAACAAAACATTTCTTTGGACATAAGGTTATAAACCTTACGTCTTTTAGGACTTCTGGCTTCCTTTCCTAACATGCAAAGAGCAAGAATAAATCAAGACAATACTTTTTAAAAAAGTATTGATTTACTTGATTTCGTGTGTGTGAGGGCTTGCCTACAAGTCTGTATGTGCACTCTGTGCACGCCTGGTGCCTGGGGAAGCCCGAGGTAGGTTGTACCCATGTATAGTTGCTAGGATCTGGACCTGTCTTCTGTAAGAACAGCAAATGCCCTTAACCTCTGAACTCTCTAACACTAAGACAAGCTAATTGTGAAAGACTGTTCACACTCCCTTGGGATTCCTAGGAACTGGAAGACTTCAGTGGAACAAGATACCTCAGGAGGAGACCACAGCACTGGCTACATTCATTGACTTCTTCATGTCTTTGGCAAATGTTCAAAGGGCGCTCACTAGATGTAGGCACTCTGGTGAGTAAAGACAGTGGCTGACTGCAAAGAACTCATCCAAATGGGAAGATAATGACCCATCATAATCCACTGTGGTCACAGTGTAATCAAGATCCATCCATACAAAGCTTTATGGGTTTGCAAAGTAGAGACTAGAAGGTCTATTTCAGGAAAAAGATCGCCATGCTCTGTGAACAGGCTAAAAACAGCAAATAGCTCCACTCAATCATTCTGAATCTCATTGCTAATTGTCCTGGCTTTTGCTTGCTCTGTATCTTAACAAAGGATCTGAACTAGGATATTTTCTTCCAACTGTAAGGTAGATAATTTATAGAAATTATTTGAAATACTTACTGCTTGTTTTGTTGACTTTGTTTTTGTTCTTTGAGAGGGGTTTCTTTGGGTAATAGTCTGGAACTTGCTTTGTAGACCAGGCTAGCCTGGAACTCACAGAAAGCCATCTGCGTCTGCCTCCTGAGTACTAGGATTACAGGTGTGTGCCACCACTGCCAGGCTTTATTTTACTGTCTACAATAGAATCCCCAAATCAGAGTCTGTAGAATCTGCATTGAGATATTTTTCAATCCAAGTATGTTATCAAAAGTGTAATTGGACTCAGTCAAACCAATGTATCTAGTTATATATCTTAATGAAGAAAAGGAAACCAACACTATTTTAAAAAAATTAAATGCACACATGCTTTTGAAGAGAAGCCAAAAGTCAAGGTAGCCTTCAACTCTGCTGATAGTAAGAGAGCTCTGTATTCATCCTCAGGTATGGTCCTAGGCCTCGATTGAAGGCGTAAGTCACAAACAATCCCACACCAGTTTGGAGTTATGATTAATAGAATGGTTATTTAGTTAAAGGGGAAAAAACTTATACAGGTCACCGTCCCAGCTAACAGCCCTCTGCGCAATCAGGAAGGGAGCCTAGTCGCTGGAAGCAGAGCCAGAAGCCAGAGAGCGAGTGGAGGGAAGTGGCCGCATTTTTAAAAAGAGAGACCATGCCCCTATTGGCTGAAGGAGCGGAAGGAGCTCCTGCAACACCTCCCCCTTTAGTTTAAGTAAGAGAGTTCTAAACCTACTATGAAATTATATACAATAAGTACAAATATCCTATTCCAACTAGCTTAAGTCTTATATAATAAATAACTTGGCCAAGTCATGAGAGGAAAGTAACTACATTTATATAGTCTTCAACCCCATCGAAGATCTGAGAAGGGAGATAATGTTACCTGAGTAATTAGGAAGTGCAATTAAACAACTTCCAGAACATGCAACAAATCACAGAGACAACTAGCTACCTGGGCAATCACCCAAGGTGACGTTTACAGCATTGAAGCAACCAACTTTGGCTAAGGCCTAACATACCATTTTCATCTATTCGATTCCATTGGTTTTCAAAGGCAAGATACTTTTCAAAACTATCTTACCCTGTCTTGGCAGGATATGACAGTCCTGTTTTATCCATTTATGGATACTCTGTATCTCTGTCAGTGGTTGAGGTATGGGCATTTCTTTGCCCAAAGGCCAGTTCTGCCAAGAAGAAAGGCTCCACGTGGAGTGTCTTTGGTGTTCAACATTCTCTCGGGAATAGATCGGTGTTGCCAGGAGCAATTGTGTCTCACTACCATGGAACTCTGAGTTAAATTAAAGGCCATTTTCTACAGCTCTTTGAAGAGGTTGAAGATTATCTATCTATACTGAGTATAATCTCTATGTATCGAACGAACCTGATTAGTCTAATTACAAATGACAAACATAGATGACTATTAATCTATATAATTCTCAATACCTATCTAACTTAAAGACTAAGACAATAGACAACTGTGCAACAAATGAGGACAATATGACCTCCAAATATAAACAATGCACAAATATACAATGCAATATGGTAAATATATATCAATACATAAACAATACATAAGTATCTTAATCAGAGGTAGAAATGTACACTGCAATATGGTAAATATATACTATATATATATATCAATACAATATATATCAATACATAAAAATGTTTTAAACAGAGGTAGAAACATGCATGCATACAACAGTCAATATAATTTAACTCTGTATCAATATACAACAATCAATACCAATATTTGTCTAAAAACAGTAACTCACAATTACAAATCTATTATCCCATCATCCAATTATCCCTCTTTTTTAAAAGATCCCTGAGCTTATAAAATTCCTCCCCTAACCCCCCAACCCTCAAAAGTATACTAATTATAATCAACCCTTAAATGATGTCCCTAAACCCAAGGACAAACTTTATGGGGAGAGAGGACGTCGTCCTCTAGAATTACTTCCAGCTGTCATGGGGGCGATGTCTTTCTGGGGGATCCTGTGAAAGTAAAATGGGCCAGGCAGTTTCTTTATTAGCCAATGAAATCAACTCAAACAGAAGACTCTCCCACATCACTCGATATTATCCCAGATAATGTGATTGTACAATAGAGAAAGAATATTTCATTAGCCAAGATACCTGGGAATTGGTTTCTGCTCTGGTGTTAACTAACAAAGTTAGTTAGCTAAACTGTTTAAACTGAGAATATTTTCTGTTAAGTGAAGTAGCTGGGTGACATATTCCCTAAGTTTGCTTTCAGCTCCAAAAATCTTTGAACCTCTGTAAGTCACCCCAAGGGTTGAATGTGGTTGACAAGAGAAGTTAAGGTATCAAAATAAGTATGAGGGTGTGTCCTGGGGTGACTTCTCTGGGCAGCTGCCTCCGCAAGAGGAATTATCAAGCAGATTATTTATGAGGGAAGATTCCAGACACTGGAACCTAAGCACAGGAAGGCAATGAAGCAGGAATAATCAGAAGACAATTCAATCTATGACTGCATCAACAGATCTTTCCAAGCAGATCTGAGTTGGGAGAGCGGGCAGAGTCCGGGTGCCATCACTGGATCCATACAGGCTGTGATGAGTGGCTTTCTTTAGCTAAAGTGATACCCAAAGGAGGCTGACAGTGAGGACTTTCTATCAGTTGAACTCACTGATAGTTGAAAGAGGGAGTCTTTCAGTCCTGAGGGGGGTGTGAGTGTCCACTTATAGGGGTCTATGCATTTTTGCTCACTTGTGAGTACTAGAGGAACATATGTGAACACACTTAATGCCTTTCCATGTTCAGTAAAAGCTAGTCTATGCATTCTTCCATACATCCTTCTGCACCCGCTCCACTCGTCTTTCCTTTTATTACCTTTGTTTTCTCTTCAAAGGTCATAGAACTGAGTTGTCGTCTCTCTTACAAAGCACAAAAAGTCCTTTAAAGTAGGTTGGATTTATTAATCCCCCTCCCAACCAGAAGCTATTGTTAAACTCTGATTATTTACCAACAATAATAAACAATAATCGAATATTGCTGTGCAGTTTACAGTGTCTTTAAATATTTACCCATCGTAACTAGCTTGTACTTTATAATATAAATACAGATATGGGAACCAGAAAGCCAGTCATTTGCCTGAAGTCACAGAGGCACCAGGATGAAATGATGAACATCAGACTTTGAAACCAGTCCTTTTGATTTCTGGTCCAGAATTGGTCCTGTTGTGTCAAGCCAGCAGGAACTCGAGGGCAATCAATGACTTACAAAACCCAGGCATTGAGTAGTTGGTTTTGTTAGAGCAGAACACTGACTTGCTGGGTCTGGGAGCCCCTGGAGGTTCTCAGAGTGTTTCAGACCCCAACAGCTCACATAATCCTATGTACTGACTATCAATGGACACATTGGACTTTTAATGTTATACATAGAATCTTTTACAGAGACTTCTGGGGGATTTATAGGCAAAGGAAAGAAAATTCCCAGTAAAAGAATGCAATGTATCAGTGTTCTGTAGGTCACTTCTTCTTACACATTAATTTGCATTTTTATCTCTTAGAGAGCTCTTTAAGATGACAAATGATTCAGCAAGCCTGGGGTGGGTGCTGAGAACTGTCAGTTTCATTAAGAGGCCAAGTGATGTTGATCCTGTGTTCTCACGAATGGGTTCCCACTGCTTTCATGAGAGAAACCCTTAATCTTTCAAAAAGAACACAGATTATTCCCAGCTTTGAAGGCTGGTCGGAGTCAGCAACCTGAAACAAATTAGTTGGAAGAAATAGGTCACTGTGTAGTGACTGTTTCTCACCTCTTCTTCCTTTTCCCAACTTTCACTCTTTGTACATAAGGAAGAAATATGACCAGACAGGGAGGAAGGGGAGTAGAATAAGATAGGAAGAAAGCTTGCTAGGCAACGGCTTTGTGTTTGGTCAGAACAAACCATGCTGTGGGTTTATGTGGTGCTAGTCATACACGGTACACATTGGTTTGGAACCCATTCTTACTTTTAGCAGGGTCAATATTATCCATTTTGCAAGTGGGAGGAACTCAGATGAAACCTGCAGATACCAGACAGAAAGATGTGGCAGAGCATCACCCAGGAGAAAGGGAACCCTTGGGGTCAGAAGCAAGCCCAGAGGAAAGCCGTACGGTCCTGTTAACCAGCTCCTACTAATGGACAGTGGCTGGGTATTTACACATCCCAGCCATCCCCAGGGTACCACTTTCCTCCTTGATGGTGTCTGTACTGTAGCATGTGGCTTCATTTCCTGGCTTCTCCGGTTAGTGGAGGGGGTGGCTGGAAACATGATTTTTCTGAAGTATTTTCCCTGCTAAAACATTCAAACTGCTTTCTCCTATGGGTAAGGGAGTATTTCCTGAGTTTGCGGTATGGTTTCTTTGAGCTGTAGAAGGAGGGGGCAGGGAACCAGTCAAGAATGTTCTTGAGAGGAACGGGAGGCAGGGTGGGGGAGGGATCCTTTTTCCTACACAGCATGCTCTTTGAATGCAATGCAAAGAAATATGAAAACCAGGGCCTGCTCTCGCGGTGATGGAATACACATGAGTTGAATACCTTAAATGGGTAGGATCAAAGCCTTGTGGGGTTCTCTGTTCAGGGGAAGCGGCCCTGTCCTGCCAGTTATCTCTGTTGTCTCTGTTCTGGTCTCCAGGTGGTAGAGTTGGCTTGGGCAGCATGGATGCTGACAGCCATTGTCTGTGTTCTCGTGTGTGTGTGTGTGTGTGTGTGTGTGTGTGTGTGTGTGTAGCAGTGGAAGAGACTTTTTTGAGACCACGTGTCTCTGGAGGCTTTGGGGAAGAATTGAGTTCAGGCTCTGGCGCCAGCTTTCCAGAGGGAAATCAGAAGCTGAGTAATTAGACTGCTCCCCCCTCAGGCAAATGGGGAAGGAGTTTGCTTTACCTTTATGCCAGCCTGCAGTGATGAAAACCAGGAGGGAGCGGCAGGATCCACCTGCCAGCCCAGCCCACAACTCCCCAGTGAGAAGCGGCCATCTGACTCTGCCACAGACGCTGTTGACTTCAGCATCCGGGTTCTTTTTCATGAATTTTCCCCCCACTTGTTTGAATGATTTATTACACAGAATCACATTCAAACCTTCTGAGAAAATGGCACAGCGTGAGGTGGGGAGATAGAAAGAACTAGGGATGTGTGATTTCACTTACAGGAAATCTCCATGAAACTAGAAATAACTAAAATTTAGAATAGCCTGTTTTGCAAGAGCACGCAAAGGTGTTTTTTTTTTTTTTTACTGATTTGCATATGTTATTCTATTGAATTCTGCAGCAGGCCTTAAGCCAGGCCCTGCAATAGCTGCTTCATTTATGTTAAAACTTCAAGACCTAGGGTAAGAGAATCTGTCCATCCCAAGGTCACATAATTCATAAATTGCAGATTTAGAACTCAACTAAAGTACTTCCACTGACCTTCAAAACTGATCTACTGCCCTCTTTGGGTCTTTCCTATGGCACTGTACCTTCTCCAGGGGCCTACTGTACTATTATCTGTAGAATGTAGACTCCAGGCCCATTTGCAGTTTGGGGTCATACCCTTGGCTATTACATCCTATCTGACTTAACTAAAGACCAGAACCTCACTATTTCCTTCTGAAAGGGTGTTAAAGGGACAGAGGTTGCCATGCCTAACCTTCTACCAACTGTGATTTGAGGTAAGCATGTAATTTGCTCGCACGGGTGCTCTGAGGACAATCCCAGCAAGTGTGAGGCTCCAGGAGTAGATAATGAGCATGGGCTTTGCAGTCATAGTGCAGTAATAGTCTGACCTTACTAGGGATTATTTAATCTGTTGAGACTTCATTTTGCACAATCTACAGTAGGGCTACTAATACCTCTCCGTTACTGTGAGGGTAAAGGAATCTGTGTGAAGTCCATAGTATGTCTAGTTCTATGATGTTGAATGATTATTCTTCATTTGCAGTAGGAAACTTTGAAAGAAAGTTTGACTTTGAAAGACTTGCAAAGTTCAAAGTAATTTTAACTCAAGTCAACTATAATTCTAGTTGATTTAGGTTAGATTAGAATCCACCTGGAATTCTATAGGGCTAGAAAGTCCCACAAAACTGTAAGCCTCTTCAAAGCCAAAGTTACGCTTCTGGGATTCAGTTAGCATCTGCAAGGCTTTATACAGGGACAACAGTCTGTGGATGTTTCTTGCTCACGGTAAGATGGCAAGAGGGTATTCGTGTGTGAAGAAGATGGGAAGATGAACATGTGCTCTTTCTTTGGGGTGCTTCTTTAGAGCTCTTTGCCTCTGGAACATGTCCTGGCTGGTTTTGTGAGTCAACTTGGCACAGCTGGAGTCATCAGAGAAAGGATCTTCAGCCGAGGAAATGCTTCCTTGAGATCCAGCTGTAAGGCATTTTCTCATTTAGTGATCAATAGGGGAGGGCCCAGCCCTTGGTGGGTGGTGCCATCCCTGGACTGCTGGTTCTGGGTTCTGTAAGAAGGTGGGCTGTGCAAACCAGCAGAAGCAAGCCAGTAAGCAGCACCCCTCCATAGCCTCTGAATCAGCTCCTGCCTCTGGGATTCTGCCCTGTTTGAGCTGCTGTCCTGACTTCCTTTAGTGATAAGCAGCAATGCTGAACCCTAAGCCAAATAAGCCCTTTCCTCCTCAACGTGCATTTTGGTCATGGTGTTTGGTCCCAGCAATAGAAGCCCTAACTAAGACAGAACACGATTTTCTTCTTTCCCTAGACTTCTGCTGAATCACACTGTCTCCAATATACCTTTTCAGCTCTCATTGTTGTGGTTTGAATGACAAATATCTCCCATAGACTTGGGCATTTGAACACTTGGTTCCCAGTTTGTGATGCTGTTTGGGGAGGTTTAGATGCTGCAACTTTGCTGGAGGAAGTGCATCGCTGGGAATGGGCTTTGACACTAAGTCTTGCACCATTTTGTTCACTTTCTATGTTTCATGTTTGCAGTCGAGGATGTGAGCTCTCAGCTTCCTGTTTCTGTCACCATGACTGCCAGTGGCTGCTACTCATCATCCCTCTGAGACTGTAAGCTAAAACAGACTCCTTCTTATACAAGTTGCCTTGGTGATGGTACTTCAGCATAGCCATAGACAAGTACCTGATACACTCAGGATTGGGGTATTAGTTATAAGAAATTAATTTACTAGAGATGTGAGAATCTACATCCACAAAAAGATAAATAATTATTTTAATTGATAGTTTTAACCTTTTTTTAAACATACTATTCTGATATTCTCTGTCCATCCCTTCTTCTACTGATTTGTTGCGGGAGCTCCTTCTGCTCCTTCAGCCAATAGCCGCTGAGATACCAGCCCATTGGGGCGTGGTCTCTCTTTTTAAAAATGCGGCCACTTCCCTCCGCTTGCTCTCTGGCTTCCGGCTCCGCTTCTGACGACTAGGCTCCCTTCCTGATTGCGCAGAGGGCTGTTGTCTGGGACGGTGATCTGTAAGTTTTTTCCCCTTTAAATAAATAACCATTCTATTAATCATAATTCCAAACTGGTGTGGGATTGTTTGTGATTTACGCCATCACTGATTCATTGAGTCCAGATTCTTACTAGTTTCATTCTGTGTTTCTTATTAGTCTAACATTGAATTCAGAGGATTCTCTTGCCATTTCCATGGTCATAAACTGATATACCATTGGCCTGGAAGGCTTTATTATTAGTTTTATTGGAAATCTCTTTTTCAAATTCTTTCTAAAGAACTCTCATATTTTATAAACTGTTCTTTGAGAATTCTATTTCTGAACTGGAGAAAGCAAAGAGGCTGTATGGTTAGGATATGCTAGGATTGATATTAAGATTGTGGACCCCTAAGATCTCCTTGCTTTGACATTATTATTACGATGTTTTTTCTAATGGGAATATCTACCTAGATACATTCGTAGATGGGAATTATGGCAAAGTGCTATTTGAAGGCTGTAGAGAGCCCAATTTACACAAAAATAGGTTTCCAGATACGCAATTGAATGTACCTTGTGGTTATTGTTTATCATTATTGGGATCTTATGTCCTAAATTAAAAATAGTGTGAACCAGATAAATCTGGAATCATATAATAACTTTGTCTTTCATCAGATCTAGGATCTTAGGACACATTTTAATTTTCTCATATTTTAAAATGCAAATACATTATACAGTGTATATGATTGTGATGTATAACAAAATGTAAGGCTATAAAGGATTTCTTACTGCCTTGTATATATTAGATGTACAAGATGTGGAGCAGTTAACCAAGTTAGCATTTGGAAGTGATTTTTCCATGAATTTATCATTGATGTTTACATGGCTCACTCCCAAGAGGATAATATCCTGGATTTATCATCTTAACCAGTTTTTAGCATGGAAAAGTTAGGGTCGAAGGACTTGAAAAAAGAAGAAAGGAAGTTCGAAGGAGGAGGACATGGGGAAAAGATGGGAGGAGTAGGTAGGTCCAGTATAGGTAGAGATTTGTAGGTAGACTAGGTAGGCATAAGGTAGCTGAACAGCTGGGGGAGCCTGATGAGAAGCGACTGCACAGAAATGGGGAGATGACACCCACAGACTGCAGTGAGAATAGATATCAGTTGCTAAGATAGAATCAGCTATCCCCGTGAGCTTAGTGCCAAGGACGGCTGCAGCTCAAGTTTCAGAGTTCCCGGCTGTGGCATGAACTCTCATTCCTGCAGCACTTGACGGAGGCATCTAAATAACTCTGCTTCAAGCCCCTAGCTACAGCCGAAGGAACTTAGGTTAGAAAGATGTTGGGCATTTTAAAAAATAAGGTTATAGAGACAAAAGCAAAGCCAGGGAATAAATATGCTCTTCTAGTTCATTAGCCTTTTGTTCACTTGGGGGAGATTGACCCTCGTAGGTAGCCAACTTCAAATCCCCCTTATTCTGTTTCATTCTGATCAAGCCACTACTATGTGTTTTATCTATAGAATAGTTAGGTTTCTTCCTTCTCTGAAAACTATTTAGCATGTAGGACACTAAGATGATCCTAGGAGACACACCCATGGGCACATATATGAGCATGTTTCCAGATAAGTGTAACTACGAGGAAATTACCCTTAGTGATGGAGTCATCATTCTGGTCCAGGGTTCTAAACTAAGGGGAAAAAAAGCACCAACATTCATCTCTTGCTACTTCCTAAGTGTGGTCATACAGTGAAGAATTGCCTCACCCTGACCCTTACCCTATCACGCCTTTCCCAGCATAATGAACTGTATCCTCAGTCTATGAGCAAATATGCATCCTTCTTTCTTTGAGTTGATTCCCACCCCCCAAGTTATTTGGTCCAAGCAATAAGAAAAGGAAATGGGTATGGCTTCCCCCCCCCCCATAATGAAGTAGATGAAAGCTATCTTACTGAAAATGTTGATCCTCCATTATACCTTGATTGCTTGTTGCCAGAAGCCCTGTGTCCCCAGCCATTCATCTAAAGCTGTGAAGATTCCAACTAAACACCGTTACAAATTCTCGGAAATTACCTTAAGTAAAGATGCTTATGATCTGACGGTTGTGTGTGCGATTCATCCTTGATGCTGGCTGCAGAAATCCCTGTTGTCCCTCCTCCTCTCATCAGTCAAAGTAAACATTGGGATTCTTTGTGGTTTTGGGTCCTCGAGAACAATTCATGGATGAACTTCCTTCTTGAATTGGACACACAAACAAATCAATCCACTCATGAAACGAAACAGGAAGTTGTGATACCTGCTGTGTTGCATCATATTTGCTGCTCCAAATATTAAGAGGTAAAAAAATTTTAAAAATCCAAAACAATACTTCAGTTTCAGAAAAAGCACCAAAAACACTCAGAGGGCTGCAAGAGTCTCCTAGAAAGCCCAAACATAGCAGAAGCAAGGTCCAGCTGCTGTACAGCTGTGTGAATTTTTCCTGTTGCTGTTCTTATTATTCTTATCTGGATTACAACATTGATTTAATTCTATTTTTAATGAGAGAGGGGAAAATGGCTTAGCAATAGCATCCATCATATGTAATTGAGGGGAAAAGGCTATAAGAAAGTACCTGATCAGGAGTCCAGAGACATAACCTTGTCCACTAGACAGAAGCAGCGAAGGCATAATTGGAAATATTCAGATTTTGCTAACAATTTATACTTTCATTTATTGAGCAATTATAGGTATTTTTAAATTTAATTTTTGTCACACTGTTATCAAGTGTGTATGGAGGTTTCATTATTAAGACTAAAATATGTGTAATACATAGAGTTGATCTAAAATTTACATGTAGGAAGGCTCACATTTGAGCTCAAAGTCTATTCTTTTTTTAAAGACTGACACACAAGAAAATATGTGTTTAACCTTAAAGAAGGAAGTAAAATAAGACCAAAATGAAGTAAAATATAAAGTTCTAATTTGGTTGCAAGAGCAAAAGGACTGTACTCTGTGTACATCTGTTTCCTCCTGTTTCTTTAGTCTGTTGTTTCATTCTTTTAATTTAGTTTTGAAAATTTCATGTATGAGTACTGTGTTTGCAGCATTTCTCTCCGTTCTCCTCTCCCTCCAACTCCTTTCATTGACCCCCAGTTCTCTCAAATTCGTGACTTCTTATTCTTTATTTATTATTGCTGGCACACACAAATATAAACTTATAGATACAGCCTGCTGATCCCCGTTAGTGTTGATCTTGCACACAGTGTTAACAACTGATCACTGAGACGGGAGATTTCATCGGGAGGCTCATCTCTGTAGAAGACTGATTCTCCCTCTCTCGGTAGCCATGAATTGCTTCCAGCTCTTCATCAAGGGGCGGGGTTATGTAAGATAGTTCCTCATCCATGTTGGCATGTCAATTGGAGTTGTCACTGTTCAGACCTTGTTTGGGCAATCTTATTGCTGAGATTGCATGGGTGTAGCTTTCCTGTCCTACATAGAAGATACTATCTCACATCAGATTTCCTGGTCCTCCGACTCTAAAACCTTTTCTGCCCTCTCTTCGATGAGGTTGCCTGAGTTTTAGGTGTGGGGGTTAAGTTGTATATTCAGTAATTAGGACAGGGCACCCCCTGATCAGTCATTCTCTGCATTTTAGCCCATAGTGGGTTTCTGTAATGTTCTTCCTTTTCCATAGAGAAACCTCTTTGTGTCTCATAAAATCATACTGGCTCCTTTTCTGCTTACTTTTTATTCCATACACAGATAAGTGTTGTTTTGTTATTAATCATACATTCTAATTACCCATTCAGCATCCATTCTAATTATCCATTCAACATTCATCTACTTGCCAGGAAATCCAAGAGATGCAACAATTCAGAAGGCCAAGTTCTGTTCTTGAGGAGCTTATAGCCTGTTTGTGATAAAAAAGCACAGCGCAAAATGTGCCAAAAGGGAAGCAGGCATCTTGGCTTCTTCATTTCTCATTTCCACAGATAATCAATAATTAATCCTACTTTGTATTTTGCTTATACCTGTCTTCCAAGGAAACCAAATGTCTTGCATATATTACCTTGTGCACAGTCTCAATACCAGAAAAAGCCTTATATATGAATTATAAGATCCTATCAGCCTGTAGCCTGCGCAGCCGGTCTCTCAGGCTTTCTCATGCCTCCCCATTGGCACAAGACATTGAAATCCACGTTGATCATCTAAATTGCACAGCAGTAGCACTGAGGTCCTATACCTTATTTTTTATTTATATCTTTCTGAGCACACACCCCAACTTTTCATTTATAGACTATGTATTGATAAACCAGTCACTAGGACAGCAATGGGAAAGAAAAAAATGAAGTGATATTTATCTCACGTGGTCAGCAGTAAGAGAAAAATCCTGAAGGCAAATTTTGGGACTTTTGGAATGCTGAGTTATATGCAGACTGACCATGCAGGCATGGTATTGACTGTCCAACCCTTGGATTTTATTTATCTATTTGTTTGGGCTTCTCATGCTCTTATTTGATCCTCTCCCAATTTAGAAAGGTTCTACTTCCTTCTGGGGTAGCACTTTAATTATTCCAGCTTCCTTATAGTTAGAGGATTTGGGACTCAGATGTGATTTGGATAGGGTAGTGAGTCTGTAATGAGCTGGAGTTCAGCCACAAATTGTTTTCTGAAGCTCATATTATTAATGGCTCTGTTGTTGTTCTTCACAAGACTGAAAGAGATTTAAGGAAGCCACATGGAGACTGCAGCTGGATGCCTGAGGAGACTGGACAATAACCAAGAAAGAAGAGAGGAGTGGAGGAGCACCAAGGTTTAAGATGAGCCTGTGGTTTGTATAGTGGCCTGCCTTGTATGTGATTTGAAAGTCCAACTCAGGTGATCATAAATCAGAGAAAATTTTGTGGCAGCATAGATAATTTGGCATTGGTCTAAGACTTTAAGGTGTCTTCCTTTGTTTTCCCACCATTTAGCTCTGGTGTTCTCTCTCTCTCTCTCTCTCTCTCTCTCTCTCTCTCTCTCTCTCTCTCTCTCTCTCTCTCTCCTCTAAAGGAGACCAACTCTTCTCATGAGGAAGACTGCTAACTATCTCACAATTTTATCATTGGTAAGGGAAAGCTCGATGCTCTTCATAAACCTCAGTTATAAACATCCCAGGTGGAAGCTCATGATTGGTTTTGTTTTATTTTGTTTTGTTTGTTTTGAGACAGGGTTTCTCTGTAGCTTTGGAGCCTGTCCTGGTACTAGCTCTTGTAGACCAGGCTGGCCTCGAACTCACAGAGATCCACCTACCTCTGCCTCCCAAGTGCTGGGATTAAAGGCATGCGCCACCACTGCCTGGCTCATGATTGGTTTTGTTCATATTTTGTTCTTTCAATTTTTTTAAATAGTTCTGGGGAATCAAATGAATGATCTCAGCAAACCTCTGAAATGGAGTTACATTTCCAGCCTTAAGTTCTACAAATTTTATTTGCCTTGGTGCAAGAACACATTGATTGTAACCTCACCCCCAACGTACCAAATAATGGTGGGGAGAGAACTGTTTCCTGTCCTGGGGAAAAGGACAGATGTAAGTACAACCATCAATAACTACAAACTAGAAACCAGACTGATCCTCAGAACAATAGATGTGAGAAGCAAATCATGCATGAAAAATGTTCTTTCAAATCGGGTGTTTCATTTTGTTTGTTTTTACTGTTTGATTTCTTTTTTCCGTGGTAGTATTTTATGTTTCCCTTCTTTGGGGCTTGATAGTGTGAGGTTATCTGTTGCCTGTGTTTTTGTGGGTGCAGATAGCTTCCTTGGGTTGGAGTTTTCTGTATGGCTGGATTTGTGGATAGGTATTGTTTATATCTGGTTTTGTCATGGGATATTTTGTTTTCTCCATCGATGGTGATTGAAAGTTTTCCTGGGTGTAGTGGCCTGGGATTGCATCCACAGTCTTTTAGTATCTGCAGCACAATGGTCCAGGACCTTCTGGCTTTCATTGTTTCCACTGAGAAGTCAACTGTCATTCTGATAGGTCTGACTTTATATGTTACTTGACCTTTTTCCTTTACAGCTCTTAATATTCTTTATTTTGTATGTTTTGTGTTTCGACTATTATATGGCAAGGGGACTTTTTTTTTTTGGTTCAGTCTATTTGGTGTTCTGTAAGCGTCTTGTGCCTTCATAGAGGGAATTCATTCTTTAGGTTGGGAAAGTTTTCTTCTATGATTTTGTTGATTATATTTTCTGTGACATTGAGCTGAATTTCTTCTCCTTCTTCTGTCCCTATTATTCTTAGGTTTGGTTTTTTCATGGTGTCCCAGATTTCCTGGATATTTTATATTAAGAATTTGTTGGATTTGATGTTTTCTTTGACTGATGAGTCTTTTTCCTCTATAGTATCTTCAACACCTGAGATTCTCTCTTCCATTTCTTGTGTTCTGTTGGTTGTGCTTACCTCTATAGTTTCCATGCATTTACCCAGATTTTTCATTTCAAGAATTCCCTCAGTTTGTGTTTTCTTTATTGCCTCTATTTCAGTCTTCAAGTCTTAAACTATTTGAACTGTTTCCTTCACCTATTTGATTGTTTTTTCTTGGTTTACATGTCTTTCTTTAAGAGATTTATTGATTTCTTCCAATTTTTTGTTTGCCTTTTTCTTCATTTCTTTAAGGGAATTTTTCATTTCCTCTTTAAAAAGTCTTCATCATCCTCATAAAGTTATGTTTAAAATTGTTTTCTTCTTCTTCTTCTGGGTTATGGTGATCAAGTCTTTGCGATGTATGACACTGGGTTCTGGTGTTACCATGTTGCTTTTCAGGTTGTTGAATGAATTCTTGCATTGGCACCTACCCATCTCTTCCTTCCATTGGTGCCAGCGGTGTTTATTGCCTCTTGTTCCAATCCTGGCAGTTGTGTCTGTGTCTTTGGGAACTGTTCTCGGTCTGCTCTGTACTGCTGCTGTCTGTGTCTCAGGGAGCCGCTCAGGTCTCCCTTGGCCAGGTCTCTTGGCCTGCTCTCTTGGTTTTCTCACTTGGTCCACTCTGTGCAATCACAGTCTGTGCTTCAGAGTTCCTCTCTTGGTCCTCTCTGTGCAGTCATGGTCCTCTGAAGTGCCGGGGGGGGGGGGAGTATAGGAGAGTTTAGAGGTAGAGTGGGACTTTTAGCTTGCAGGGTCCGATTGATGGGATGGGGAAGTTGGAGCAGCAAAGCTGCAGGAAGCTTGGCTAGAGAAGCTGCTATTATTTGGTTTCTTGCTAGGGCAAAAGTTAAGGCAAGCCAACCCAAGATCTATGAAATTATAGAATCAAGAATTCTTCAACCTTATGTTCTTCTTATTGTTCCTTGTAGTCCATCCACACTATCCTTCCTGTGGCTATTTCTATCTATCTATCTATCTATCTATCTATCTATCTATCTATCTATCTATCTATCTATCTGTTTGCTGTTGTTTTTAAGTTAAATTGTTTTCATATAATACATTTTGATCATGTTTTCAACTCCTCAACTTCTCCCTGATCCCACCTACTCCTTATCCTCTCAACTTCATGTCTCTCTCAAAAGAAAAAAAAAAATAGAAACAAAACAAAAACATAAAGCACCCCCCTAACAAACCACAAAAATGAAAATGAAAACAAACGGAGAAAAGACCAATAGGACAAAAAATAAAGTCAAATGAAATAAGTAGTCCAAAAATACCATTGAGTTCATTTTGTGTTAGCCATCTATTCCTGGGCATAAGGCCTACCTGGAATGTGGTCAACATAATCACTGATTCTCCATTGGAGAAAACTGATTTTCCCTTTGGCAGCAGGCACCACCTAGGCCCTCTCAGTGCTGGGATCCTATCCGGCTTGAACCAGTGCAGGTCTTATGTGTGCCGCCGCAGTATTTTGAGTTCATATGTGCATCAGTTCTGTTGTGTTTGGAATATACTGTCTCCTTGGTGTCATCTGTCACCTCTAACTTTCAAATCTTTCCGTCTCCTTTTCTGCATAGATTCCTGAGCCTTGAGAGGAGGGATTTGATAAATCAATCCTAAATAGGACTGAGTCTTCCAAAGTCTCTCCTCCTCTGCATGTTTCCCAGTGAGTCCCTGGGTTAATTTCTATCAACTGCACGAAACAGCTTTTCTGACGGGGGTTAAGCAAGACACTAACCTATGGGGACATCAGTATGCCACGGGAGTTATTTTACTGATGTGTTCCTTGAGCAGAAAAATAGCATTAAATTTTTCTCTAGGTCAGTGAATGACCTATCTAGTCTCAAGTTCTTGTCACTTTAGCAATGTCAGATATGGGTTCCATCTCAGAGGATTAAATGAAATGGGAAATGGGATGGAGAGTAGAGAAGGGAATAGAGGGAAGGAAAACTAAAGCCTTTCAAAAAGTTCATATGGAGACTTATTCCTGTAGAAGCTTACACACACACACACACACACACACACACACACACACACACACACACATCAGAGAATGAGGAATAGCTTAAAGGGAGTTGCCTTATAAAGGGATGAGAATTACCCCACTAAACATTTACTATTACTAGTAAATATTTTGGAGTTGTTGCATCAGTGGGGTCCCATAGACTCCCATCCAAACATTGCAGGTTTTATTAATACCATTGACTTCCATGGTAAGACTCTATCACTGAAGTCATCATATACTTGAGTCATAGAATGTAGAGAAATCTATCTGATACTAAACAGGAAGCTTTATCCCTGTTGGTTAGCATTCCCTGTTCTGGAAGATCCTGTGTATACTACTGAAGGCGAAAGGTGATCTTCAATCTTACCCAGCTAGAAACTCTGACAGCTATAATAATGACCTGCCTAACAAGATATAGTCAGTAGCTCCATAATACCATGAGTAGGATATGGAACTAACTGGTCATTTTTTTGATTGGATTTAAGACCCATTCCATGAGAAGGAACCCATACCCAAGACTGTCAGTGTCTCCAGGAACCTTAGGCTAAAGGAAACATGAACCATAGGAGAAATCCTACCGCTGCACTGATAAATGAACATTTCCCTAAAATGATTCCTCACGGCATCGTTATATCCACAGATGAGTGCACCCCTCACCCCTCATCAGAGAGGCTTCTTTTCCTTCTTTTTGACAACCAGTCAATGTGCAGAGAATGAGAGGTTTTAGAGTGCTTGCTCCTAACTGGGATGTTTCTATTACATCCCTCCCTTCAATGCTCAGGGGTCTATGCAGAAGAAGGAGCAGAAAGACTATAAGAGAAGGATGTAAGATAGATAATGTGGTAGTTTGAATGTATTTGGCCCCCATAACTTCATAGGGAGTGACACTATTGGGAGATGTGGCCTTGTTGGAGGGTGTGGGGTCTTGCTGGAGGAGGCTGGATGGCACACATCTTTAATGCAGACCTTGAGTCCGGAGGGCACACCTTAAATCTGAGCCATACCTTCTGCTGAATGGGAAGGTGGGGATCATGGGGTTAAGCTTTGAAGACTTTTTCTCAAGCTTCACTCAGTGTGACATTCAGTCAACTTTCTGTTGCCTTTGAGTCAAGATGTGGTACTCTCAGTGCCAGCACCACATCTGCCTATATGCCACCATGCTCCCCATCCTGATGGTAAGGGACTGGATCTCTGAAACTGTAAGCAAGCCACGTCAATAGATGTTATTCCAGAAGAGTTGTCATGGCCGTGTCTCTTCACAGCAATCACTCCAGGTAAGACAGCCGACTAGGAGGAAACAGTGATTCCTCAGACGCTACCGGGTAGATGGACATACGAAGTCACAGAGACCGTGACAGCATGCACAAAACCAAATCCCAATATGGTGGAGGGTAAGGTAGGTGGACATGAAGTCCTGCACCTAGTTGGAGGCCTATTGGCTTTTGTTTGGTACTGGTAGAAAGAAAGTCAGTTTTGTTTGGTGGAGTGACATTTGGTATAGTGACCACACTCCAGGATAGGACCAATGCCTAGGGATATCCAGTCAACACAAATGGGACTTTAGTTTTTGTTTGTTTGTTTAATTAATTTATCCATTTTTATAGAGAGATAATATGGAGATGAGTGGCTAGGGCGGTCTGGAAGGATCTGGCAGTAGTTGGCTATGAATGTAGAAGGCTATGAATGGACTCAAAATATATAAAACTGTCAAAGAATTAAAAAAAAACAGGTTTGTTTTTTAAAGTATAGCCCTAGGTGGGCACATCAACATCTCTCAAGAACATGTTAGAAACGACATTTTTAATGCTTCTTTTCTGTTCTCTCAAGTTAGAAACTCTGAAGCAGGCTTAGTTTGCATCCTAACAGTGCCTCTGGTTGGCTGTCTATGGAGAGCCACAGCTTTAGGATATCCAAGTGGTGTCAGCTGATAGGTAAGGAGATACCCCTGGGGAACCAGAGTCCACCGCCCTAGAGAATTAGGGACTGCGTGACTGGTGGCTATCAGTCACCACCTGCTGCTCTGAAGAGATTCCCAAAATGTTCACTCCACAAAATTTTAAATATATGATAGTATTAGCAAACCAGAATGAGCTGGTTATTGTCATATTTTTATATTGCTTGTATAAAAAAACCCACACATGAAAACAAAATAAAAACCACAAAACTCACAAAGTAAACAATTTATGATCTCACATTTTTGTAAGTCATTGGCCAATTCAGATGTTGCAAAGTTAGCGTTGGAATAGGCAGAGAGGCAGGGATGGTTCTTCACAGGGTCTGGGGGAGACTGTATCCTTGACTTGCACATTTTCCAGAGCCTACTCTACTCCACCCTTAAAGCTAGTAACAGTACATCTGGGTGATTCTTCTCCTATGGTCACGTCTCCCTCTGATCATAGCCAGAGAAAGCTTTTCAGTAGTTAGGACCATTGACCCTGAGCTTAGTTGATTTTTCAGTCTCTTTTTGCATTTAAGGGACCATAGTCGAGATCCCAGGATGCAGGATATAGACATCTTGGGCAGCATTAATCTGCCTACACCCGTTAGCACAAATGGGAAGCTGGAATGCAGGACCTTCAGTAAGAAAAGCTGAAAAGTCTTGGGTCAAACCAGGACAAGGTCATCCTTTAATTGGACAGCGTGGTACAGAAAAGAGTGACAGTCCTGTGATGGAGGTCACATCAGGTGGTGCTGAGAGACCCCGAGGGCAATCTACACCTCTGTGCAGAAGTGATGAGGAGGCAGGTCTGCATTTCTGAGTGGACCAGCACATGGTTTCGTGTGACCTAAGCTCAGACTTTCTCATTGCCTTGCGACTACAGGGTCTCTCAGCTGTAGACCTTTTCCTCGTGGTGAGGATAACCACACTAATTTATTGCTAATCACTAACCATGGGTAATTCATTGTTGCTTATAAAATGCCACATTAACTACTGCTCTCATTGAGTTGTCAAGTTCGGATGGTAGCAAAAACAAATCACGACATTAATTGTCTGAATCCGGCTCTGTGTGTGTGTGATCAGCATGCAACCAGGGCCTTGCTGCGCCCTAAAGAGAAATGGGGAGACACAGTCACAGGGAGGCAGGCTGCAGCAAAGCTCTTGCAGGGAAGCAATGTTCCATGAGGATTTTTACTGTGTATAGTATATATTAAGAGCGTATTTGTCCTGTGTAAATATCTAGTTGTCTTCAGTCTATCATCTGTTAAGATGGGGTTCTCTCAAACCAAAGTCCCTTTACTATAGAAGGCTAGAAATGGAAGCTTAACCTATTAATGATGCATCTGAAGTTTTGGGAGGCAATGTCAAATCAACGTTTAGCCCTCTGTTTATACTGACCAGCTGGAATTTAAGTTGAGTGAGAATTTGGCTTTCATGAGGTGATAAGTAACAGACTACATTAGGGCCCAGCTGCTCCTTGTTTTTGCGGAGACAGTGTAGCCATTGGGCAAAGATAGATACTGAGAATTCAAATCCAAATTCCCTATTACGTGTATATCTTAGAGGCATTTTTATTTTTCCAATCTTATTTTCTTATCTTTAAAACTGCATATTAATACCCAATATTTGTTATGGTGATCACATAATAACATATTAAGCTCTAAGTATCAGGCACCCCCAGGGCCACAGCACAGATGGATAGCAGATATCACTACCATTAGTTAAGCATGTTAGCTATTTCCAATAAAGGATTTGTCAAAGTGCTTTAGCAATGCTGTAACTATTTTCACTCTTTCCAACCCTGTCTATTCAACAAGTTCTCTGCATTGCGGCAGATTAAAACTGAGAATGCTGGCAATGAGAATGAACCCCCCCTCCTCCAGGAGTTCATAGGTGCCCAGTAGAGATGCACTCTCTCGAGCCAGAAGCCAAACTGGTGACATTTGGGGTGGGAGGGACAGAGTGCATGAGCACTTGAGAAACACTGTGAGTTGAACTAAGGCACAGAGATGAAATCAGTCTGATGTGAGCTTGGAGTCACTTCTCATTTGGCCTTGCTGCAACACTGTCAACTATGAAGTGAATGGAGCAGAGGATGGAGACACCGGGGTGGGAACTAGCAAGACCTTCTGCGCTAGGATGAAGAATGTGGAACTTATCTGTGAATGGCGAGGAACCACTGAGATTATTAAGGAGTGACCTCACATCATCAAGTCATTTTATTTATTCATTTATCGTTTTTATTGAACTATACATTTTTCTCTGTTCCCATCCCTGCCTTTCCCCTCCCCTTCAACCCTCTCCCTGCAAAATTCAAGATGTCCTTTTTTTGCTGTGTAGTATTCCATTATGTAAATATACCACATTTTCCTAACGATGCTGCTATGAACATAGTTGAGCACATGCCTTTGTGGCATGATTGAGCATTCTTTGGATATATACCCAAAAGTGGTATTACTAGATCTTGAGGAAGGAAGGTTGCTTTCTAATTTTCTGAGAAATTACCACACTGATATCCAAGGGGGCTGTACCAGCTTGCATTCCCATCAGCAATGCAGGAGTGTTCCCTTTACCCCACAACCTCTCCAGCATAAATTGTCATTTTTGATCTTGGCCGTGCTTACAGGTATAAGATGGAATCTCAGAGTTGTTTTGATTTGCATTTCTCTAATGACTAAGGATGTTGCACATTTCTTTAAGTGTCTTTCAGCCATTTTAGATTCCTCTGTTGAGAGTTCTCCGTTTATGTCTGTACTCCATTTTTTATTAGATTATTTGTTCTTTTGATGACCATTTTTTTGAGTTCTTTGTATGTTTTTTAGATCAAACCTCTGGCATAACTAGATATCAACATGTAGAAGAGTAAAAATAGACCCATATCTATCACCATGCACAAAACTCAAGTCCAAATGGATCAAAGACCTCAACATAAAGTCAGCCACACTGAACGTTATAGAAGAGAAAGTGGGAAGTACACTTGAATGCATTGGCACAGGAGACTACTTCCTAAATATAATCCCAGCAACACAGACACAGAGAGAAACAACTGATAAATGGGACATCTTGAAACTGAAAAGCAGGGGCTGGAGAGATAGCTCAGAAGTTAAGAGCATTGCCTGCTCTTCCAAAGGTCTTGAGTTCAATTCCCAGCAACCGTATGGTGGCTCACAACCATCTGTAATGGGATCTGATGCCCTCTTCTAGCCTGCAGACATACATGGAAGGAATGCTGTATACATAATAAATAAATAAATAAATAAATAAATAAATAAATAAACATTTAAAAAAAAAAAGAAACCGAAAAGCTTCTGTAAAGCAAAGGACATGGTCAACAAGACAAAATGGCAGCCTACATAATGGGAAAAGATCTTCACTAACCCCACATCAGACAGAGGTCTGATCTCTAAAATATGTATCGAGTCATTTTAAATATCAGTTCACCCACTACATGAATAACAAATTGAAGATAATCATGCTGAAATAGGGCAAATGACTACCAGTCATCATAGTTATACAAAAGGGAGCTGGCTGAGTTATCTCATGGGAGTTGAATTGAGAAACTACTTACAGAGTAAGTAAGCACAAAGTTAAAGGACTCCTGACTTCTACTAAAGCAACTGGGAAGCAATTTCGGTCTTGGAGGGTTAGGAAGAAATAATGAAAGGTGGGGCTATATGGAGAGAGAGCCCTGATAGGAGCTATAGCTTTTCTTAGTCTCAGAACTAAACTCTGAAGATTTAATTCCTGAGCTGCTTCCTGGAGAAACTAAAGAATAAGAGAAACAAGGGAAGGAAACAAGCAATGCATATGCACAACCGCTTTGTGCCTGGTGGGAGAAATCTGCTTTGGGATGTGCTAGGCATGAGCAGGAGTCAGAAGCATGGTACCAGCCTTCAGAAACCTGTCACTCAGACTACCCAATTTTCATCTTGGTCATCGATGAAGCGTGGGAAGTACATGCTTACAGAGCTAGAATGGGGCTAAGAAAGTATAATAATTTGTGATATGGCATGCAAGTCTAAGGTTAGAGTCCTAGGGACATTATCACATTTTAAATTTGATTGGTATGGGAAATGAATTCAGAACCGAGGTCACATATGTAGGCTGGTGTTAGTTTCTCTGGAGTCTGTTGATTTTCTGTACTGACACCAAATTCTGAACCAATTTTTAGATACTACTTGCTATGCTTTTTTAGATTCAGAGAAAACATCACCCGAATTATTAATTTCATATGATGATAAAGATAATAGAGAAATTAAAAATTATTCCTGTACTTTAAACTAACTAGATATAACACCAAGATGATAACATACTAGATATAAATTACTATGGTTGCTGCATTTTAAAAAAGCCATATGAGTTAATTGAATCTCTGTGACAGTGTGGGTTCTATTGGCCAGCTACTTTACTGTTAACAAGTGTTATTTGAAATCTACAAGCTATCAAAAGAAATACAGTTGTAGCCTTCTGGAATGATTCAAAAATCTAAGTCTTGTCATTGTCACTTTGTGTTTTCTTCAAAATTTCTCTTAACATCTGGGCTATAAAGTAGCTCTTCATGTGATGATAACATCTGTCAGAGAAGCCTAGGGAAGTGCCTATCTTTGCATATGATTCCATTGTGATCAACTCAGGTTACTTCCAGTGGCAGCAGGAAATACTGGTAACCTTGGCAACACTGGTAGCCCTTCCCACCTTCTTTTAATTGAAACAGCTGTTGCTAGGATACAGTCTAACAAAAAAAATAGGAAAAAGAGAGGGAGCAAGTATTGAGAGAAAAAAAGAATGAGAGGGGCTGAGAGAATGAACAAAGAGAAATAAGAAGTCTGGAAAGAATAAGGAAGGAATATGAAGTGGAAACAGTAAGTGGTACTAGAAGGACCGACTTACAGATGTAAGACTGTGTTGTGTTGTAAAAGGTAGCATGGGGTGGGAATAGAAGTGGGATGTTGATTTCTAGCCTACTAAAAATTAATAATTCATGCCTCATTTTGATTTTGAGTTTTCTCAAGTAAGCTACTTGTCTTTAATGTGAGTATCTTCACACTACCTTGTAAAGGAAATGCTCATTAGCTTTCTTTCCCTTATTTTTAATCAACTCTCAACCCCCATCAGTGTTCTTTCTTCTGCTGCCTCCGTTTTTTTCCACTATAGCCAGAAAATAGCAAATCTGCAGAGACTAGCACTATATTAAAATTCAACGACTATTCCTCTGTCAGAAGGGCACAAGAAGAGTTTCCCTGGTGTCTAGGAGAAGTCATGAACCTGTCATCCATACTTCTGCCCTCATATTCTTTTTCCTCCCATCCATGCATATGCCCGGATATTGGGTAAAGATGAAGAGTTTAAGCAGCCAGCATCTTCTGAGTTCAGGGGAAAGGTTAGGATTGCTTTGGACAATGATAGCTTTTGTTTGGCAGGAATGTCATGCCATGCAAAACTAACACATCATGAGAATTGGCAGTTCTGTGAAACAGACTCTCTCATCAAGGCTGTGGGTAGGAATCAAGCACACCACCTATTTCCAGAAAACAAATGTGCTACCCAAAGCAGCTCTAAAGCAATGTGTAGTTTTGAGAATGTTAGGCAACTTGCAACAATTTAAGAGATTTGTGTGTTTGCTTGCCATGCTGTCTCCAGCACCTAGAACCCTGAGAGCATGGTGAGTACTCAGTAAATGTTGATGGATGAATGGGGGTGGGCATAAAAAATTAAACAACCTACTCCACTTTTTTGGACAATAGTTACCTTACTATTTCCAGTCTTAGCGGCAACAGGTGCCTAGCTCAGAGCCCTAAAGGCTTGTTTCATTATCAGAACATTCTCTTCTCACTATAGTGATGGGTTCAAGGATAAGTTTGACTGAGTCAAAGTAAGATTAATGTTAGAAGAGGAACTTCTCATTTTCTTACTTTCTTTACATTGGGTGTGAATGAGTAATTTTTTTTGTTTTGTTTTTGTAGCCATTTAAGGATGAATTAATTCTAATAAAGTAGAGCAGAGAAAGGAGAAATCTGACTTTCTTTTCTAATGACCATGCCCAAGATCCTTCAATGTCACAAATTTTGGGAAAAATAAATTTAAGGATAAGAGGGACTTTCATCACCTGACCCTCTGAACTGTGCTGGAGCCACGGGTAAACAGATATTTGCCCCTTTTCCAACATAGAAAATGAGACATGGTTTTTCTACCTGAAAATTACTTTTGTGCTTCTGCTTTACGAAGTTTCCAAAAAGCTAACTAGCTAACTAACTAACTAGCTAGCTAGCTAACTAACTAACTAACTAACCCTCATCTATGTTTGTAGTAAGGAGGCTGCTACTTAGTTCCTGGCTGCCTAGCCTTGAAATAATACATAGAAACTGTATTATTTAAATCACTGTTTGGCCCATTAGCTCTAGCTTCTTATTTTCTGACTCTTACATCTTAATTTAACCCATCTCTATTAATCTGTGCATCACCACAAGGTCATGGCCTACCAGCAAAGTTTCAGCATGTCTGTCTTCAGTGGTGGCTCCATGGCTTCTCCTGACTCCACCCTTCTTTCTCCCAGCATACAGCCTAGCTTTCCCCACCTAGTTCTGTTCTTCCCTGCCATAGGCTCAAAGCAGTTCTTTACTCATTAACCAATAAAAACAACACATAGACAGAAGGACGTCCCATACTGTATGCTTGCTTCTTTTAGTAGCTTCCATCTGTCTAGACATGGCCTGAGTTCTAGAGGTTTGACTGTAGGAGAGCCTTCCTCCTAGTTCATCATTACTTTGCACTCAACACATCTTCTCCTGAAGTCTTTGCATATTTTACTTAATGTTTCTTCTAAAAAAAATCCCTTCTACTGGTTTGGGGAGATGATCCACTGGGAAAAGTGCTTGAAGTACAAGCATAAGGGCAAGGGTTCAGATCCCAAGCATCCATGTCATTGCCTAGTGTGTGGTGGTCTTCCTGTAATCCCAGACAACAGGGAGCAGAAACAGCATTCTCTGGAGGAAAATGGCTAGATAGAGTATCTGACTCACAGAGTTCCGTGTTCCAGTGAGAGATTTTGCCCCAATATATAAGGTCAATATATAATATAGAGGGCAGTCTAGACATTTGATGTCAACCTCAGGCCTTTATATGTGGTTGCTCAAATCTATATGCATGCTCATCCATCCATCCATCCATCCATCCATACATACATACATACATACATACAATCATACATGAATTGACACTACATTTATATACACAAACACAAAAATATGAAGAAAACAGTATCTCTTCTGCAATGAAAATCAAGAATATACACAAGAAGTTGCCCAAACCCAAATTTACTGGAGTTGTACAAATGTATATGAGTTTTAGGTAAGATTCAACCAGCATCTAGGAATTAAGACATGTCATGCTTAAACAAGAAATGAGTCCTCCACCCCCACAAATTCATATTTGAATACTTAATCCCCAGTTGGACATGCTGTTTGGGGGAGATTATAGGACTTTTAGGAGGTGTAGCCTTGCTGGATGGAGTGTGCCACTGGGACAAGTTTTGAGAGTTCATAAGCTTGTCTCATCTCACTTTCAGTTGGCTCTCTGTTTCCAGGATGTGGATGGAAATATGATCTCTCAGCTTCCTGCTCTGGTCACCAGCTGTTATGTTTTCCCTGCTGTGGTATATTGAATGAAATTTGCCTTCATAATCTCAGATTCATAATCTAGAGATCCAGTTTCAGGACAGCTAAGATTGGGCAATGAAAAACAGAAAGGTCGTGAAGATGTAATTGGATGAGGGGGCTATGGTCCAAGCCCAGCAAGCAGCAGAACTTGGCAGCTTCAGCTTTGTGGTTCTGGTTTTAGAACTAAGGATAGAAGAAAGGGGTTATGGGATTTGCCTCTACGCCTAAGAAAAGCAGCTGAGATGAGGCATATGTCAGGTAGGGGTGTCGCTGAATGGAGGCCTAGAGAGGTCATTTTGTGACACTGAAGTTGAAGCCTGGATTGCCTTGAAGACCCCAAGATGTTGGGGATGCCAAAGTCACAGGATATCTGTCAAGGAAAGCTGCTAGTAGAGAGTGGAACCAGCCCAAGAAAAAGAAGTGTTTTGCAGTCAACCAAGCTGAATGGAGCTGGAGATCTGAAGAAACGCTTTGACAACAGACATGGAGTTCCAGAGTTTAGAGTTTGGAGCCCAGCTGGTTTTCAGGCTGCTTTGGTCAAATATTTCCTCACTATGCTCCCTTCCCTATGTTTTAGAGTAATAATGTATATCCTATGTCATTAAATGTTGGAAGTATGTAATCTGTGTTTTGATTTTATAGGGTATTACAGTTAAAAGATTGCATAAATCTCAGAAGAGACTTTGAATTTTGGACTTTTAAACATTTTTGAGACTGTGATAGATTATGGGGACTTTTGAAGTTAGAATAAATGAATTTTGCATTAAGCTTTTGGCATAAATTTATGGTGACCTGGGAGTAGAATGTGGTAGATTGAATGTAATTGATCCCCATAATCTCATAAGGAGTGGTTCTATTAGGAGGTGAGGCCTTGTTGGAGTAAGTGTGGCCTTATTGAAGGAAGTGTGTCACTTTGGAAGTGGGTTTTGAGATCTTCTATGCTAAACACACCACCCGGTGTCACAGTCCACTTCCTGTTGCCTTCTGGCCAAGATGTAGACAGCACCATGTCTGCCTGCACACTGCCCTGCTCCCTACCACGATGATAATGGACTGAAACTCTGAAACTGTAAGGAGCCACCTCAACTGAATGTTTTTCTTTTAAGAGTTGCCATGGTCATGGTGTCTCTTCACAGCAATAGAAACCCTAACTAGGACGCCTGCCATTGTGGACTCTCTCTATAGAACCATAAGCTAAAATAAGCTATTTCTTCTATAAGTCTGTTTTGGTTATGGTATTTTATAACAGCAACAAAATGTAACTAATACAGGAGTGATCATTTATGGCTAATATTCTTTCACTTTGACTATACTGTTTGCTCTGTATAATCATCTAGAGGCATAGCTATTTTATGCTTTCAGTTTCTATCAGACACATACATAAGCACTAGGGACTACCTTTATATAATCTAGGAGATTGATTTTTGTCAAATTTAACTACTCTAGTTGGGATGGGGAGTAGATACATCATAGATAGATAAGATTTCAGGCAATGATATATACCACAGAAAAAACAAAACAGGGTGATATGCCAAAGGGTCTCTGAATGCTTAAAGCCCTCCCAAGCTAAAGTGGCTAAGGGAAGCCTTTTAGAAGAAATGATAAGTGAGTCAGAATCTAAATGATGAGAATGCTTTAATCCTGTAAACAGACAGGTGGGATTATGTGAAACAGATAATTCTATGAAAGGAATGAACTTGAAATTCTAGAGAAAACTGGAAAACACCAATATAACTGAAGTCAAGAAAGGGCAGGGATACAGACAGAAGAAAATTATAAAAAACCTTAAAGACTATGAAGAGGAGCTTGAAACCATATATAAGGCTCTGTGTGTTTCTTTGGGACTGAACGACTGTGTGACTAGGCTGGACAGAAACTTCCATGCTACAGTATATGGCTCAATGGTCAGCTTGATGTGTAAAGTACTGTTAGCACCTGTGACTACAGCAATGGCAGTTCCAGCAGAGAAGTAGGTTAGTGAGCAGGCCAGACTGAGTGAGAGGGTAAGCAGGTAAACAGCAAGGAAAGCAAGCAAAGGCAGTTGTTTCACAGGGTTTCTATTGAAGGAAGGAAAAGATGATGCCATTTTTGGAAGAAGGTTGAGATTCAATTAACCCCCTTGGTAGGATAGGAGATGTCTAGACCAGTTTGAATGGAATGACTTAGCCTGAACCTTGAAATGACTGTCCTCCTAATGACTTGAAGGGTTTGAGTATACAAAGGATGTTGGTGACTGCCTGTAAACATTAGAGTCCTAAGACCTCAATCTCAACAGTGTGGTCCAGTAAGAAGTGACATTTGGGCCTGTTCCTGCAACACTAAGTTATAAAGAATTCAGCTCTCAGTTGAGCTGTCTCTCTAAAACTGTTAATGCAGTGATAGCTTTACTGATTAAGGAAAGGAGAAAGCTTCTCTGGGTGATTTCAAAAAACAAACAGACAGAGCAAAATTAAATTTATTCCAATCTTACTACAAGTAGGAAAACAAAACAGAAAACAAGGATAACCAAAAACAAGACACCCTTGCTGAAGCAATTCAACCATTTTATTTTTCCATTTACCGTTACTTTGGAAGAAAAAGAATGGCCTTTTATTTTTCTTTAGGAATATAGATGCTTTAGGCCCTTTAAGGAACTGATGAAATTCATGTAAGGCTAGTACTAAATATAATGCTTGTAAAAAGATATAGACTAAGTTTTAATAGTTTTGATGGCTAAAAATTAAAACATTTTGTTTATTATCAGCAATGAGAATTATAGTCATACAGATTTAATGAGAATTAACTTTAAGGTAGATTATCATATTTTGCATCGTTTACCTTGTTTTGCTGCTGCTGCTGCTGTTGCTACTGCTGTTTCGGAGAATGTGAGCATTTTATTTGTCTGGGGAAGCTCTAACTGTGGACGTGCCTCACTGGCTGGAGACGTGCCTCAGACTGAAGTGGTTAAGAGTTCTGTAGAGCATGCTTTAGTGAACACTATGGATGATTTCCCTTGGAGAAATGCTTTCTGTTGCTTTGCTAAATCCAACTTTAGACTTCCCGGTGCCTACACATTATTAGATTTTCTCACAGAATTGCATGTACTTTCCCTTCAATAGTTGCTTGGGAGAACAGGAGAACTAGAGGGATTTATGATCTGAAAACTGGAAATATAAAGGCACATAAAAGATGGCCTATTCTAGTGGAGTTTCATCTATGATTTTATTTAAGACTAAACCCCAGAGAAGAAACAAATTGTTAGATTGTTGATACTTAATAATGAAGTTGGATTTTATCCTTAGAGTTAAAAGAATGATGGCCACCAACACGCCCCCCCCCAAAAGAATGGACATGCATTTTTTTTCAGCCATCGTAAGGGAAAAGCAAATCTAAAATTGAAGTGAGTATTTAGAAAGGGAGTTGTGGAACTGAATGAGAAACAAGTTTTCTTCTATTTCTAAGGAATTACTTGACCATAAACTGGTGAGATGGAAATTCTAGGGAGACAGTTAGCTGGCCCAGTCATACAGATTTAATGAAAGGTTGGGTAGAGACACGCTCGGCCAGGTATAGGTGTTAGGCTCCGGCATCAATCATATATGCAACAAGTTCTGGCCTCCCTAGAATCCCCAAGGCTTTCAACCAGGTCTTGTTGAAACTTACAGCCTGGTCTCAGCGCTACTTGAGGGATAAGCATGGTAGAAAGTAGTGGAAGGAAGTTACCTTCTGTTTAAAAAATGTACTGAGTAGCTGCCATTTGTGGAATTCTCCTAAGGAGCTACTGGCAAAGTCCATTGCCGTCACCATATGCACGTTATTTCTTTGATTATTCATTCATTCATTTGTCGAATACTTTAATTTCTTACAGCCTGTGCTCTATGAGTTAAATACCATGAAAAATAAATAGAATAAGGTGAGAGAGTTTGAGTAAATGACCTTTTAAATGTGATCCTAAAGCAGAGCTCTAGAGGAAATGAGAAAGTCAGCCATGTTACTGTTTGATGGAGAACATTCCACGCAGAGCACGGGAGGAACAATTGCTATGCCTCTGAAACAGGTCATTACCACTTATGTCTTGGTTTGTGTGCTTACTCAAAATACTGCATATGCTTAAATGATAGAGAGATATCATTTTCATAATTTTGAGCCTGGAAGTCTTAAGGTGAAGAACTGACGGCATTGATATCTGGAGAATCTCTCTCTTTCCCCAGGATGGCACTATACTGGTAAGTCCTCTAGAAATGGTAGACACCACATCCAAACATAGACACTAAAGACTCATTCCCTGGGTCCTTTCATAAAGGCATTAGCATCACTTGTAAGAGTTCCACTTTGATGTTTAGTCAGCTTCTAAAGGCCTTACCTCTTTATGCCTTTACAGTGTGAATCTAAGTTCTACTCTGTGAATTTTGGAAGGACATATACATTAAACCATAGTACTGTGTTTGAAGAATACCAAAGAGTTGAAAAGGAGAAACGGCTCATCAGTTACTGACTGCTTGGTTCAATTCTCAGCATCTACAGGGCAGCTCACAATCATCTGTAGCTCCCAAGGTGCTGGGTTCTCTGGCAGAAAGGACAGGGGCAGAACTGGACCTGCCAGACTCTCCCTGGGGCTGAGTGGGATGGTGAGTGTTGACCCAGACCTCCCTCCTGATCACCAGGGAGAAACACATTGACTCAGGAGTCTGTCGAAGCAGAATCTCGTTTAATTGTATTAGGCAGAAACTTATATAAGGTTGTGATAAGGGGTGGGAGTCTTGAGATGGGTTGAGGTGGAGTAAGGAGTAAGGGCCAATAATATTCTTCCATGTTAGCGGTGACTGGGCAGAGGCGGGTTTAAGTCAGGCTGTGCTGAGTCACTCATATACGGAAGTCATGGCCAAAGACAGGTCTCCAAACTCGAGCTAGGCTCAGGAAGTTACACTGGGCCTCATGCCTGGGTTTTATGAGGCCCAACACCAAGGGACCTGCACTTTCTTCTGCCCACCTTGGTCACTGTATACATATTGTACATACACATACATACATGCAGGTAAAACCACCCATACATGTAAAAGCAAGACATAAAAAAAAATTAAAGAATTGGAAAGAACAAAAATAAAGACAAGAACAGGCTTGTAAGACAGGTCAGCCTCTTAGGGCATCACAAGGGTTTCTGTCAGGTGTTCTCTGGTCAAGATGGAGGCCTGTTTTTACCAAGTGATACAAACTAACTTGCATTTTAGAAGTACAGTTGGCAGAGGAATGGAAAGTGGACTGTAGGAAATATGGGAGAGCCAGAAGGCCACTGCATTCCTTTTGTAATAACCTAGATGAGGCCTGGCTTTACACCATTCTTCCATTCTCAGCCCACACTCATTCTGTTTCTCTTCACCTTCAAACCGGTTCATTTATTAGTGTTAATGCTTGTCTTACCTGCTTCCATCAGCAATAGTAGCCCCCTTTCACATACTAGATGCTCCATACAGTGTTATTAAAATGGATATAAACATATTTGTCTATGGGGAAAGGGAGTGTGATCTCCATGTAGTTCCTAAAGCTTTGAGCAGATGATCTTCAGTAGACTACATTCAACCACTAACACAGGCATGTCCTTTGCAGTGGAGAGATCTGCAGATACAACCACTCAGGAAAAAAAAATGCTTTACAGTGATAAGAATACACATCCTAGGAGATACCTGATTCAGAGTAACCTCTTACACTTCAACATGGACCAGACATTCACTGACAGTAATAAGGTGTGTGTATGTGTTGTCGGAGGTTTCTGTCCTGCCTGGTCCCTGCAGTCGTTAAGTCCCAAAGAAATCACACAGAGGTCTACATTAACTATAAACTGATTGGCCCATTAGCTCAGGCTTCTTATTAACTCTTATAACTTCTATTAGCCCATTATTCTTGTCTGTGTTAGCCATATGGCTCGGTACCTTTTTCAGTGAGGTAGTCTCATCTTGCTTCTCCTGTGGAAGGGTCACTGCTGCAGAGGAATGGCTTTCCTTCTCAGAATTCTCCTGTTCTCTTTTGATCCACCTCTACTTCCTTTCTGGTTGTCCCTCCTATACTTCCTGCCTGGCTACTGGCCAATCAGCGTTTATTTAAAACATAATTGACAGAATTCAGACAGTTATCCCACACCACCTGTGTGTACATGCCTGTGTGTGTATTATGATATCTCCCTTCTTCACTTTCTTAATTCTAGTATGTTCTTTACTTTATGGAAGTATGATAGCAATAGATGATAGTTGATATCTGTCAGTATACACAGAGTAATAAATTGGAGGCACATCATAGTGATCACTAAAGTGATTTTGGCCTCATTGTTCTGCTATTTTACTACTATGCAGATAGGAACTGCATAGTATAACAGAGAACAAAGATAAACATCTCAGTGTGGTGACCTGTGCCCATTGGCTGATGTCCCTAAGATTCTGAGTGGGTACTCAACACCAACAGGAAAGAGGCCATGGTTATGATGCCTCCTGAAGTCTCCATGTTGTTTGGATTTGTGTGATAGGAATGAGGAATAGAAATCCAAGTAATACATGCAATCCAAATGACTTTTTACTTTGCATAAGTGTATACAACAAAGACTCAGTTCTGAGAAACTGTTCCCTAGACAGGCTGTGAGCTCCCTGCAGAAAATTGCTCAGTTCTGCTCCAGGGGTGGGAATAGTAACACAGTTCGCTGAGTACTTACATGCTGGACCAAACCCTTCCCTTCAGCTTATCCCTACAAAAATGTTAGCATCTTCAGAAGAAACTGAGGTTTTCAAGGACACTCGGAACCTTTTACAAAGGCTCATCTAATTGAGAAAGTAGGATTTGAAATCACGTTGCTCTGATTTTTTTCACTCCCTGTTCATACAGTCTCAGAGTTCAACAAAGTCAAAGATGGAACTTTTTTTAAACAGTCTTTTTTCATTTTACATACAAATCCCAGTACTCACTTCCTCCCCTCCTTCCACTCCTCCCACCTTCCCAACCCTCCACCCCCATCCACTCCTCAGAGATGATAAGGTTTCCCATGGGGAGTCAAAAAAGTCTGACATATCACTTTGAGGCAGGACCAAGGCACTCCCTGCTATGTCTAGGCTAAGCAAGGTATTCCTCCAAAAAGAATGGGCTTCAAAAAGCCAGTTCAAGCTCTAGGGATACATCCTGGTCCCACTGCCAATGCTCCCACAGAATACCCCAGGCACACAACTGTCACCCATATTCAGAGGGCTTAGTTTGGTCCTATGCAGGTTCTGCCACTGTCAGTCCAGAGTCAGTGAGCTCCTACTAGCTTAGGTCAGCTGTTTCTGCGGTCTTGACCCCTTTGCTCATATTATCTCTCCTCCCTCTCTTCAACTGTACTCTGAGAGCCCTGCCCAGTGCTTAGCTGTGGATCTCTGCATCTGTTTCCATCATTTACTGGATGAATATTCTATGATGACAGTTAAGGTAGTCATCGATCTGATTACCGGGGAAGGCCAGTTCAGGTACCTTCTCCATTATTGCTTAGGGTCTTAGCTGGTGTCATCTTTGTGGATTCCTGAGAAATTCTCTAGTACCAGGTTTCTCGCTAGCCCCATAATGGCACCCTCAGTCTAGATATCTCTTTCCTTGCTCCCCTTCTCTGTCCTTCCCCCATCTCAGCCTTACTGTTTCCTCATGTTCTCCTCCTCGCCCCATCTCCTTCTCCCATCTCTCTTCCCTTCTGACTTTCCTTCCCCCCACACCAGCCCCATGCTCCCAATTTTCTCAGGAGTTCTTGTCTATTTCCTCTTCCTAGGGTGATCCATATATCTCTCTCTTGGGGTTCTTCTTATTACCTGCCTTCTCTGGGGTCATGGACTATAGGCTGGTTATCTTTTGCTGTATGTCTAACATCCACTTACGAGTGATTATATATACTGTGTTTGTCTTTCTGGGTCTAAGTTACCTCACTATTTTATTGATTTTTATTGAGCTCTACATTTTTCTCTGCTCCCCTTCCTGCCTCTCCCTCTTTTCTCTATCCATTCTTTGGTTGGGGTGCATCTAACCTGTTTCCATGTTCTGGCTATCACAAATAATGCTGCAATGAACACGGTTGAACAAATGTCCTTGTGGTTTGAGTGTATATCCTTTGAGTATATGCACAAGAGTGGTATTGCTGGATCTTGAGGTAGATTGATTCCCAATTTTCTGAGAAACAACAGAGCAGGACTTGTAATATTAAAAATGATTCCATATAAAGAAAACTACTCTTGTCACATCTCCTGAAGAATTCAAGAATCCTTAGGTAGGACACAGACAGTGAATGTATGAACTGTATTGGAGCTGACCCTAATGTATCATTTGTAATTGATATGTGTACTTAAGTCAGCAACCAGTTGACTGTTTACTCAACCTCATAGTTTCTTGGGACTTCCTTATGACTCTGTTGCCATCCTTTGTGGTTTTCTAGTTAGAGGAAACTCTTGAGGGGGGAATTGTTTATTCTTACTCTTACTATTTGCCTAGTGTCTTATTTGGGCCAGTCAGGTAAACATCTGCCTGCTAGTCCCAGATGCTCTCTGAGAGCTCCGTTAAAAGTGAGAGGAGCAGTACCCATCCATGTGTGGTGTTTCTCAAAGCTTTGTTTTTGGCCCACTCACATCAGCAGGATGTAAGGAGTTACTTAGGCAAAAATTCACCTCTTGGGTCTCTTTCAAATCTACTAGATTAGAATTTTTTTAGATGAACTAAAAATTTGAACATCCAATAACCTTTCTAGAAAAGTATGATCAGTTTTGTAGTCTTTAATGCTGCCTCTTGAGGTGGAGGGAATCTCGACTTACAATGTTACTAATTTGTCCTGATCTACTGCAAATAGAGAAGGTAGGATTAAAAAAAAAACTGATCTAAAAGGCAGTGTGGTGACTTCCTTTTTATTAAGGATTATTTTTCTTTTATTTAAGCTTATAGGTCACATTTATATTTAGTCAGCTTTGCTTTCAATGTGGGTCCTTTGTTTTAGAAAATAGACAAGTGTTTCAATTTGATAGTTGCAAAGCCCATATTTCTCTTTCCTCCTCCTGCCTTGGCCAACTCACGCCTTTTTCCGTCCATTCCTCCACCCCACCGTATCAAATAAATGTCCTCTTTCCAATGTGGGTTGTTGCTGCAGCTTCATTTTAAACATGTATTATATATTTGGGATTTCCAGGGCTTCTTCTCCATCTGCCCTTCCTCTAACGCTATTTATATAGAATGGGCTGAAAGAAATCAGGAAACAGGGGGCTGTTCCATCCTGGGAGAGGGAGGCTGCTGTTTAACACTGGCAGCTCATTAGCTCTTGGGGAGAAGAAGCTGACAATATTTTACCTCCTCCACAGAGGCGAGCACATTGCTTCTTTCACTTCAAGGCTGACCCCAGAGCCCAGGTGCAGGCCCACAGCACCTCGTCATTCTGTCACCCGAGAGCACATCTGTCATAGTCTCCACTGCAAACCTTATAATGCCAACTATTCTCCACACCTGGGGCTCATCCCTGAGCAATGATCTCAGAAAGATGATCCTGGAGTTCTTTTTATCTGTTACAAGATTATCCTTATATGTCAAGTATCCCTTTCTTTTCCCAGGGGGCAATGAGTTTAATGTCCATAGAGCCCAGTGACACAGAGTTTAAGGGTCCGATCTGAATTGAATGTCCTGGCTCATCCTGCTGTTGGACCTTAGCCAATGATCTTACTTCAGTTTTCCAGACATGAATGACAAATAGCAACCCAGCAACACCCCCTCTCAGCACACGTGCACACATTTCCTTTGTCAGTATTTTTAAAGGGTAGTAATAATATTGGGGTTGTCAGCTCTGAACGAATCCTTAAGTTGGCCTGAGAACAATACTGGAATTATTTAGTATTCCACATAAAGATTTCTGAGTTCGAGGGCTTAGATGGCACACCTGGTTTTTTCATCCTATGCAACCCAGAGAGCACCCATGTTGTTTCTAAAAATACCCGAAAATAAGTTACAATATCTTCCCCAGCATTAAAGCAGTAAGGAATTTTTAAATTGAAAATCAAGTTAATTTTGTTCTACAATATATCCTGGTCAAGGGTTTCCCTCTCTCGTCTACTCCCAGATCATCTCCACCTTTCCAACACATGACTTCTTTTTCTCTCTTTTAAGAAAAGAATCAGGCAAATAAAAAAGACAAGCAGGCATAAAACAAAACAGACTAACAAAAAGAAAGAAAAAAACAAAGAGCACAAGAAATATATACACACACACAAAGACAGACAGACAGACACACACACATTATAAAAACACAAAATCAAAAACCATTATATACAAGCAGACCAGTAAGATAAAAAAGAATATCCAGATAAAGGGATATAAGACAAAAAATGTTCAAAAGGGTTCTTTTAGTGCTGGCCATCTACCACTGAGTATGGGGCCTGCCCTTCAATTCGACTTGTCTATCCAGTGATGTTCCCTTGGAGAAATTAACATTTCCTTTGCCAGTGGTTGTCAGTTGGAGATAAGTTCTTGGTTGGGGATGGGAGCTCATTGTCTTGTGTCTACTTCTCCATCTCAGTGCTGGGATCCCAAATGGATTGGGTCTGTGCAGGCTCTGTGCGTGCTGCCAGTCTCTGTGAGTTCATTATGTGCAACAGTCCTGAAAGACATTGTTTAGAAACTGTTTTATCGCAACAAAAGCTTTCAGTTAGCCCCTTTATAATGCCTGTCTGTGTTCACAGCAAATGAAGAGGAGTAGTTGTTCACAACTGGCAAAACTATCTATCATGTGGGATAAAGGCATTCATAAATGTTTCCTTTAATCTTTTTGCATCCTAGAAGCATAGAGTAGTTCCTGATGCTGAAAAAGTACCTGGGTAAGTAAAATGAGAGCCTGCCCTGAGAATAACAGTAAAGGCGCCATAATAGTTACAATGCCAAGTGGAAATGGAAGAAAAGGATGATGGGAGTCAAGGTGGGGGGATGGTGGGGCTCAGATGGCTCAACTGGTAAAGATGCTTGCCACCAAGTCTGAGGACCTGAGTTCGATATCTGGATAGCATGTGGTGGCAGGAGGCACCCAACTTCCACAAATTGTCCTCTGACCTGTACACAAATACATATGTGCATGCCAGCACTCACACACTCAATAAATTATCATAAAATTTTAAAGAGGTGGAGTTATTAGTCTCCACGGGAGGATTTGTACATAAAAAGATAGCATGAATATGTACTCTCTATACATTTTCTAGACATCTTAATCATTAAGGTATTTTTTCCCATCAAACCCTTTCAAATTGTCTCTTTGTTGTTGAAGATGGCTTTAAATACAATATGAATAAAAAACTCTGAAGCACAGAACTCTTAAATTCTCAGTACATTTTCTCACAAGCCTCTTGGCCAAAATAATATCAAATAATTCTGCTTATTAGATCCAAGCAACTTAAAATCATTTATCACCTAAGAATTTAGTAGCTGTTTATAAAAAGTAAAACATACAAATTGCAAATTAAAAATTTATTTATTTATTTTTGTGTGTGTGAGCATTTTACTTCTGTATATGTATGTGTACCATGTGTGCGCTTCATGTCCATGGAGACCAGAAGAGGACACTGAATACCCTGGAACTGGGGTTACAGGTGGTTGCGAGTCACCATGTGGATGCTAGGAACAGAACTTGGCTCCTTTGCAATTGCAGCCAGTGTTTTTAACTGCCGAGCCATCTTTCCAGCCCTAAACTGCAACTTTTAAAATTTCAACCTTAGTTAAATGTAGTTTCTTACCCATGAGACGTGTGGTCCTTGTGGCCACCAGTACAGCTTTGTAGCCCTAGGATGCAGGTTAGATATTACCAACTCCTGTCCTGCTCACACTGATTGTCACATGATGCTTGCTTCTCATCACAGCTTCGGACAGTTATGGCATCATCGAAAGTGTAAAAGAGCTTTAATACTGTTGTGAACTGTGGTGCTCCAGAGAGATTTAGCCTGCAGGGGATTGTGGGCTTAACCATGTCAAGTAAAACAGTTAAAAAGAATATTAGTGTCAACAATGGGGAGGTGGTGTGCATGTTGGGACAGAGGGTATGTGCAATATCTCCATTTCCTCCTCTCTATTTTTGTGTAAAGCCAAAATGTCCCAAAGATTGTTTTTAAAAATAAACATTCAGTCACAAGTTAATTATCCACATTGCTCCACCAATCTTTCCCAGGTAGAACTGCCTGGCACACCCGTCCACTCACGCCCGTCCACTCACACCCGTCCACTCACGCCTGTCCACTCAAGCCCGCTCACACACACCTGCTCACTCACACCCGCTCACTCATGCCCGCTCATTCATGCCCGTTCACTTATGCTGTTCACTCATGCCTGTTCACTCACACTGTTGACTCACACCCACTCTTCACTCACGCCAGTTCACTCACGCCCAGAGAGTAAGATCGCCTTATCACAGTGTAGATAACCCCATTAAGAACAGAGTATGAATAATTAAAATATCGATTCACACTATACTTTAATCCATGATGTTGTAGATTAATCTAAGGTTACCTCTCTCTCTGCTTCTCTCCTCCCCTCTCTCCTTTCTTTCTCTTTCCTTTTATTGGTTTCATTGGTTCCTTCATTTATGTCACCATTTATATTCAGCACCTATTTTGCATCAGGCATCAAGCAAAGTGCTTGGCTCTGCACTGGGCAGGGCTGGGCTGATTCCCATCCAGAGCACTTAGGGTCCCTCGAGAGCTATTTTGAACATTTACATATCACTCTCTGAGTCCAGGCTCTCAGTTACACACAGGAGCCACAAAACCGAGTCATTGTGAAATTGCACTTGACAGATTCCAGGGGTAGATTTTTGACATCTTATTTAAAGTTTGCTCTTTACGTCTCTCAGACCTGATCATTTTGTCTGCGCTCCCTGGGACTTTTTAAGTGTTCATCTTCCTTGGAGCCCAACTCACAGCAGAGCTGCTTTTCTCCTAATTTCACACCACTGTTCAGTCAAATTGAGGAAAATAAATATTGTTTGGATCTCAGCATCTCTTAATTTACTTTTCCAAGAAGTAGCCATTGTTTGTTAGAAAACTATTGGCCCAGTTGTGATGCACACACTCTCACATGACAGCAATATTTTGCAAATAATGATATTCTTTAAAGAAAAATGAGTTGAGCCTTTTTGGTAATTAAAATATGCCATTTTATATATGGTCTAAATATAATTATTTAATATTTTTATATTATAGTCATTGATTTGTTGGGTCATTCATTGTATATTACTTAACTGTGCATCAAATACACAGGTAAACAAACTAGATTCTGTAAGCTTGTAGCCTAGTCGGAAAGGGAAAAGAAGCTTCATGTATTCAGATAAATACATGGTATATGGCCAAATGGAAATGTTTTTAGAAACTTTAGTAATTAATTAAATACTAAGCATATAATTATGTCATTACAGGGATATTTTTGATGGTACAAAGACATATTAGAGATGCATAGCGTGAAGAAATATGAAACAAAATATACTGCATAGCAACAGCCATAAATCCACTGGAAATATGTATGTCACAGCATGAGCAGTAATTACTACTGAGTGACAGAATTGTAAATCAGATTCAATTTTCCTTGTTTTGGAAAGGTTTGTCTTCTCAATCAGTGATGGCCATTAGGAACAGAATGCAAGGCAGGTGCTCATTGGCTTTTTCTAGAATTTGCAGTTCTGTAAAGTAAAAAGGAGAAAATAATTTTCACATTTTATTGAACTCAGTATCTCCAAAGCATTATCTTAGCAAATGTTCTGGTTTCATCCAGTTGCTGTGATAAAAACACTCTGTCCAAGAGCACCTGCAAGGAACAGGGTTTATTTCATCTTACACTTCCAGTCCATCATTGAGGGTAGTTAGGACAGACACTCAACAGGAGCTCGCTCCCAGACAAGGAAGTGAAGCAGAAATCTTGGATGAAGTCTGCTCATGGGCCTGCTGTCTGGCTCCCCGACAGGGCTTCTGCCTAGCTAGCTTTCAGTTTAGGAATGCCACCCTTGGTGGGCTGGGTCCTCCTACATTTAGTTGATAACGTGATTCTCCACAAGCATGCCTACAGGCCAATTTGATTAAGGCAATTTCTCAAAGGAGGCTTTCCTCTCAGATACCTCTAGGCTGTATCATCTTAGCAATTAAAGCTAACTAGGGCAGCATATAAGCAACATAACTTTTGTTAATGAGATATTTACATCATTTTTCAATACTAGGCCTTTAAATTAAGATGCACATTTTTAAGTAAGCACATTTTTACTTCAGAAAAGCTGCATAGTGTGTGTGTGTGTGTGTGTGTGTGTGTGTGTGTGTGTGTGTGTATGTTACATGTGGGTATACATGCCCATGAGCACAGCAGGAGGCCAAAGGAAGATGCTGAATGCCCTGTTCTATCACATTCTGCCTTAGTCTCTTAAGACGGTGTCTCTCATTGAATTTGAAGCTTGCTGTTTTGCTCAGCTGGCTGGCTATTAAGCTCCAGGGGTTTTCTGTCCCTGCGTGCCAAGACTGGGGTTATTAGAATATATGCCCATGTCTCACATTTTACCCAGGTCCTGGGGTTTTAAAGTTATGTCATCACACTTGTGCAGCAAGTGCTCTTATTCACTGAGCCTTCTTCTCCCTCATCCCTTTTTTTTCTGCCCCACCATGGTGATGCTGGAGAAATGATTCCTGAGCATGTACACTAGGCAAGTGCTCCGTATATCAACCCACACAGTACTTTTTTAAGCGCCCAGTAATATCCAATACCCAATGACTTCTCCATCACAGTGTAATAGAAATTGTATATATTCTGTGATGAAGTTTCATTCCTTCTCTTGTGATAAAAACACACAGAAATTAAAAGCCAAGAAATCAGTTGGGGAGGCAAAAGATAAACAAAATGACATGTGCTTTATGTTTGTAGGAGGATGAGAAGAAATGTTTGTTTGGATTGCTGTTTAGAAGTTAGATGATGCAGAGCTTGAAAGATGAATATATTTTGATGAGAAGATACAAGGTAAATAGAGTGACAAATCTAAGAGGTGATTTCTTCAAGACTATGGAGAAGAGATCAGGGAGCTTGGGGGCCAGGGATGGAGCAGAAGCAGTTTGGGGAACATGTGATAGTTATGTGTGTCCAGAATGTTGAGTAACTCTAGCAGGAGTGATGCTTCATAAGCTCACGCATGACAGATATCTGAGAACTCTGTTAGCTTCAAGGAATTTGGACTTAATGGAAAGTCGCAGTAGAGCATGAACATGGTCTACACACACACACACACACACACACACACACACAGAGGACTATACATAATAAAGGTAGAGACAAGCAAACTAATAACCAAGTTAAGGTCATGGAAAACACATTTGCAAGTCATTTTGGAGATGGGTAGCATGTTAGTGGTTGATTAAGAAGATATTCTTTCTTAGACGGGAATAATGAGGATAACCCTTAAGTTTTAGGAAATCAGCATTGAAATGGGAGTTTGGAGCTGGCTATAGTGCCTAGGAGGAAAGTGATGTCATCCACTAGACTAGAAGACCGTGGAAGCAATGAAGACTTAGGGAAAGTTAATGGGTTTGAATTTATAGTCAGTGAAGTTGGGGTGCCATTTGACATCTAGGTGGACATAATAAGGAAAAAGCTTATACAAAGAGTCAGAAGTCTGATTCCCAGTCTACCCTCATTTCCTCCCATGCCATCTACAATATGCTATTACATTTCCCCTTTTCTGCACATTCTCCTCTATCCATTCACTTCCAGTTTCCATTCATATACTAGAGGTAATAATCAGTACAATCTATTGAAAGCTTATGGTGTGATAAGCTATATTTAACTATTTTGAATCTTCACATTCATACCTTGTAACAGTCATGGGAAGGTATACTGGATGAGGAAATTTGGGTTCAGAGCACTAAGCAGTTAGGGCAAGACCTCATCTCTACTATATGTGGAGCTCAAACTCCCTCAACTTAAACTCAAGTGATCCAACTTTCTGGTAACTCTCATCTTGGTTTCATGTATTAGATAATACTGTATCAATATCTTCTCTTGGAAATCTAGATTTCTATGTCAAGGTGCTTATTGGATATTGTTACCTTTGGAGGTTACCACTGTCATCAAAACCCTTTCTTGATCTGGGAGCTCCTCAGGCATTTGGTCCTACATTTATATCCTTCTCACATTCTGTATTTGCAGGGATTGAACTTCCTATAGCTAAGCAAAACCCATGCTTAATATATTTGTTGGGAGCCAGAGACTTTTTCCGTGATACTGATGAAAGAACAAAAGGGAGCCTTGTCTTATAATCTTGCACAGGGGCACACTAGTCTGGATCTTGGGCCAGGGAGCTAAAGTTTAAATTCCAGGGAACTTGATTTTCCCCCCTGAAGAGTCCGGAGTTATCAGGCCCAAGGTGGATAAGCACTTGCTCTGTGACACTCAGGATATCCCATGTTCCCCTTGTGTAGCTTTGCTTGGTTCACTTCCTGCTGATTTTGTCCTGTTGTCTGATGAATTTTTGCTGACTCTGTCCCGTTTTTCTCCCTGAAAAAATAATATATAAGACTCCTAATAAAATTGCTTGGCATAAGATATGACTTGTGCAAGACCTTCTTCAGGAGCCTGACACTGAGCCAGATTTCAGATTTCATGGTAGCTCACATAGTTCAGTCTTTGAGATCAACACACATATACACAACCGCAAGAACTGTTCATTGTTTTAAAGCTCGCCTCTCCACCAAAGGGAGGTATCATACAACAAAGTTGCACTCCTACCTGACATGCTGCCTGTATCTTATGCTGAACACTGCAATGATTCAGGTCTAGCTACCTCTGGCTTCAGAGCATCCCTCATAGGTTGGTTGGCTTACTCGCCTGTTGGAAGGGCTCTTCAGCTTCTCCCTTTGTCTAATCCTGTTATCTTATACTCTGACAAGTGGTTATGTATATCCGTAAATCAGAATCAAATCCTTTCCATAAACATACATTCGGATCTTTACCTCACAGTCTGCTTTGTGAGATGCCTGTTCTAAAAGCATTAGCCCTGGAGTAGTTCCGGGAAGCAGTTCCAGCAAGTGATGTGGAACTGTGCCATCCCTTCGCTGCCTGGCAGTCAGAACTTGGTTACAGGTGCTAGGTGAGATTTTGATGGCCAGTGGGTGTCCTGCCACACGGCACAAATTACATCTCCTATCAGTACAAAGGGGTTGTACTAACAGTTGAGAGGTTGTAGGAAGGTAGATGGTATGAAAATCGTGGGTTCAGATGGCTTTGTGCTGTTAAGGCCTTTGAGAAAAATAATGAGGGGGTGAGATTAATTAATCTAACATTTAGGACAAGCTGTGAGACACGAAGAGCTTGTGGCTAGAGAAGCTCAGGCTGAAACCTAGGACACAATTTTAAGTGTAGCAGAGTTTCATAGAAGATGGAAGATGGAGATGCAAACCCCGACTGGTCTGCTTCATGAAGATCTGACTCTGACTGGGAAAGAACCAAGTTCTGATGCTTGGAGCACCTCATCTATGTTGGTGCATTTGAGAACAAACGTGTTTTTGGAGACAGTAGCCCACACTAGCCCAGGTTGCGTTGGAACTCAAGCTTGCCTTTCCAATGTGCACTGGATTATAGGAATTATGCTGTAATACTTGAAAATCGTGAATACTTGATTTCCTCTGAGTCCCAGAAGGGTTCTGTTCCTTCCTGCTGAAATCTATCATTGCCCCTTGGATTACAGTATTCTGATAGAACATGGACCCTCTCTCCTTTCCTTTTCTTCACCCTTCTGATTTCCACTTTTTCCTGACCACCAGACCAACCCCAAAGGCCATGTTGTTACACTGTAACTAGCAGGGGGAACATGAACTACATAGCAGGGGAGAACATGAACTACATAGCAGGGGAGAACAGGGACCACATAGCAGGGGAGAACACCAACTACATAGCAGGGGAGAACATGAACTACATAGCAGGGGAGAACATGAACTACATAGCAGGGGAGAACAGGGACTACATAGCAGGGGAGAACACCAACTACATAGCAGGGGAGAACAGGGACTACATAGCAGGGGAGAGCATGAACTACATGCCTCAAACCTAACAGACTTGGACAACATGTGCTAGTAGAACTCTGGAGAGTGTAGAAGCCAGAGGAAGTTAAAACAGAAATCTGGATGAAAGAGAATTTTAAATATAAAAGCGCTTTCTGTTGGTACAAGATTTAATGCCCTATAAAGAGCACAGTAACGCACGCAAAGGTGCAGCTAGAATGGGTCTTAGGAGTGTAGGAAAAGCTACAGGTCTTGTTGAATAGTAAAAAGTCCAAAATCATGGCTCATGATGAAAAATTAGTGGTTCCAAAGTTCTCAGAAATACTTGTACTGACAGCGACATCCTGTGTAAAGCAGAACACCTGCCTCTTAGCCATGTTTCACTTAAGGACCCACAGGGATCCATTTACCAGCTGATAAAGAAGGTACTGATGGGAGGGAAAGGGCATCCATGAGGAAGTAAGTGGTGGCTGTCCTCTGTAGACCAGGAACACCAGGAAGATGCTCTCACAGTACCGAGAACCCTGATAGAAACAAATAAGATCACGAAGCAATGGGTACTCAGGGGTAGTTTTTTTACCGTTGAATGAAATATAGTCACAATTATAAGTGGTCTGGTGGTTTGAATGAGTAATGCCTCCTCCATAGGCTTATATACTGGAATGCTTGGTCATGAACTGGTTGTACTCTTTGGGATGGTTGAAGAATCTTTAGGAGGTAGAACCTTGCTGGAGGAAGTGAGCTTCTGAGGTCAGGCTTTGAGGTTTTATAATCTTGTCTCACTTACTGTTCTCTCTCTCTTCTTCCTGTATGCAGCTCACTGCTTCCTATATACAGACTTGTGCTTCCTGTATGCAGATCTGTGCTTCCTATATACAGACCTCTGCTTCCTCTACACATACATCTACTTCCTATATACAGACCTCTGCTTCCTGTATGCAGACCTCTACTTCCTATATACAGACCTCTGCTTCCTGTATGCAGACCTTGACTTCATATATGCAGATCTCTACACAGATATTTGTCCTGTAAGCAGATCTCTGCTTCCTGACTGTGGCTAGCCTTCCATTCCTGATGTCATGCCTTTTCTGACATGATAGACGTTATCCTCTCTGGAACTGTAAACTAAATAAACACTTGTCTCTTCTAAGTTGTTTTTGGTCATGGATATTATCACAGCAATAGGAAAATAACTAATACATTGACCAATTTGAGGTATAGCCAGAAAGTTCTGACCCACACTGGCCCATGGAAATGAATAAGAGGGAACTTATATGAAACCATGAAATTTATGTTTGATCAGTTAAAGATAAGTAATCAGAATTTTGAGAGTATTTTTCTTGAGGTCAAAATCCTGTGTCCAGTTTCAGAAAACCAAGTCAGTGAAATTTTAGATGTCTAAGTTAGGTGTCTAAGAAAAAGGAATGTATAACCTCATGTTAAGTGTTTGTTAAGTATAGGCACTTGGTTCTTTCTCAAGGAGCTTGCAACCAGTGATTATACCTTGGCTAAAAGAGAATATGCAATTATTTTGACTAGTGTTCAAAAAGTCAAAATTGACAATGATTTCTGGGGACATGCAGTGGGCATCTATGAGAGCCAATTAATAATTGGGTATCTGAACCACTCCCTTTTACAGTGGGTTCACCAACTTCATTCAGTCAGTAAGTGGCCCTTTACTAGTCATCAAATATAAAATCAGAGTGAGTCTATTTGGTACTTGGTAGAGTGCTGTGTTTGCTTGTTAGCCATTGAACCAATAAGTCCCTCTTCTGGCTGAATGAGACTACTCTCAATTCCTTAGAGACACCTGATGAATCCACTGGCATTTACACTGAATCGTTCACCCCTCTCATCAACATCGTTTCTAGAACAAGTGGGTAGATCATTGCAGATGGTAGTGCTCTGCTCAAAACACTGAAGCAATGGACCTATTTACAACTGCTATGCTACTCTAATACTGTTAGAGATGATTATCAGCCCCAGATCTGGAAATTCAGATCTTCCCCCATCCTTTGCAGGAAGATGCATCAGTATCAAAGGGTGTTCATTGGAATGAGCGTAGTGCCACATGTTCTTGCCTTGAACTGTTTTGACTTTTCTGCCCTTTGTCACTATAGTTCAAAGAGTATGGATGCTTGCTTAGATAATTTTCTTCCTCTTTTTGTATTGGGGAAGTGAAATCCTTCTATACGGACCTTATAGAAGATAGGCAGTACCCTAACCCCGAAGTACCCTCCAAACTGTATCTCTTGTTTTTCGTTTGAAGAACATGATTGTGATAACACTCACTGTTTAACTAAACTGGATAAGGAAGATGTGAGAAGTACTTGGGGGCCCTAGTAAAACACACATACTTCAAAAAATGGAAGATAAATGTCATGCTCATTCAGGACTGTGACATGCAGTTTTAAGGAATACAGTTATTTTGAACATGTCTGGATTTCCTATAGTTTGGATGAGGTTTAAATTTCTTACTTTTCTGAAGAAAAGAAGAGAATATTGCGTTACACATTTTTCCAGTTTTAAGGCCTCTGTGGTTTCTGAGGATAGCATATTTCATACTTGGCACAGGCTGCAACCCATGCCCCAAGCAACAGAGATGACTAACTTTAATTAAAACTCAGAATAAGAAAAGGTTCTGCAAAATGTCTGGAGCATATGGTCTTGAAGAACTAATGTTATGTATATGTATAATGTGAAAAATGTCTGAAAGTTTTGGAAAACCCCAGTAGGCAAATTACAATGTGAACTCTTATGATTCTCAAGCAAGGCAGTGTTATCTATAGGAGAGAGCTAAAGTCCAACATATTATCGGTAAGTATTCCTGCAGTGTTACTGGGACTTGACATATCAATTGATCTTGCATCAAAAAATTGCCCTTGTGAGCCATCTGATACATCAAGTTATAAGGTTGGGCTGAACCAATAGCAAATCATTGTGAAATGGAAGGACTACATGTGGGCTTGCATATGAGCAGAGGAGGAAGGCACACATGGGTGGCAATTTTCACAGATACCCACGATAGCTACCATGTTCCATGACTCATCTCCCTCAGCTCGCTCTTGAGGCCACATAAACATACATGGTTTGCCTCTATACATGCCTGTAAAAAACCACTGTGATGACTCTCTAGTCTCACAGACTCCGAATGAATAGTGTTGGGAGATCACAGCTGTTGCCTCTTTTTGCAAATAAAGAGGAATCATTAGAAGTTAGAATAAAAAGGACATACAGGAAGTTTCCTGCAGTTTGGATGAGGTTTAAATCTCTTTGCAGCTCACGATAATGCCCACTAGAGACTGTTCATCAAGGAAGAGACATTAAATAGCTAAGTAGACAAAAATGACTCAGCCAGCTGATGTCACCCAACTTCTGTCATCGATCACCACAGTGTTAATATAATGGATACATTACATTAAATCCTTGCCAATGATGACTAAATGTCTTTGGTCCTCACTAACCAGGTCTTGATGCCACCTACTTTCAGATGGATTCAGTCTCTCCCAACCTCCAGCATCTGTCACTGTCCCACCTATCAGTCCCCTCTAGATATACCTTGTGGACACACAAATCTTTGTGTCTGGCAACAACACAGATAATTACTGAGTCTTGGATACAATTTCATCATTCAAGGACACCAAACAGCCAGCTATGGGCAAGCTGATTATTTTGGAACCCATTTATCTTAAAAATGGTAGTGATTCATGTTGGCTGGGAAAAACACATATTCAGGTGTCAATTTCCTTTTCTTTGTGACTGGGTCTCATCCATCACCACCACCAGAAGGTTTCCCGGAACATCTACTGATACCATACATTCGAAACAATTCGATATCTTCCCAAATGTTTGTTTCTGAAAGTGTTCAGTATTCATATGACCTCATAGAGTTAGTCCCAGCTATCACCCCAAAGAAAGATTAGAAACCAAAATGGAAACATTGGAAGATAAATAAGGAAGCACAGCAGGAAAAAGGAAGGAACTGCAAAGACAGGGAGAAAGATGGCCCAGAGATGAGAAAAGATTCCTGCTGTAAGCAGGAGGAGATGTCGAGCTGCTCAGGTGGAGTTCTCTCTTCACTATCCCCCTTCATCACTTCAACTATCTTTTGGAAAGAGCATGTGGTCTTTCAGCATTGTATATTTTTAAAACCACTCTGTTGAAGATTCTTTTCCTTCTCTTGAGAACTTGAGTTGGGGAAACACAAGAAAGGGAGAGTTCACTATTGGAAGGGGGCTGCGACTACACAGTTAGCCGACAGGTTGAGCCTAGCCAGGGATACCAGGGGCTGTGACTCCAATAAATAGCAAACGACTGTTATTTGTTAGACCAAAGTGAATCAAGTAGTTTGGAGAGAAGACTGAAGCGGAAACGACAGAGTGGCGGCCCAGTGTGAGATACATTTTTACAGTAGATGAGAAAGTCAGCGGTGGGAGAGAGGTCCCCTGAAACTGCTCTCTCCCAGACCCAGGCAGTTTCCTAGTTGCTAGTCCTCTTCTCCGTGTAAGCTGAATGAGATGTTTTGCAAACAGAAGACCATATGGTACAGACGCTTGCCACTTAAAAACTCATGCTTTCACCCGGCCGTGGTGGGGCAAGCCTTTAATTCCAGCACTTGGGAGGCAAAGGCAGGCGGATCTCTGTGAGTTCAAGGCCAGCCTGGTCTACAAGAGCTAGTTCCAGGACACGATCCAAAGCCACAGAGAAACCCTGTTTCGAAAAACAAAATAAACAAACAAACAAAAACCCACAAAACTCAAGCTTTCTTTTTAAAAAATATTTTGAAAAATTTGATTTTATAATTTAATTACATCATTTTCTCTTTACCTTTTCTCCCTCTGAACCCTCCCATATACGTGCCCTTGCTCTTTTTCAAATTATAGTCCTTTGATCTTTAGTTATTAATATGTATATGCAAATAAAACCTGCATATACATATATATGTAAATTGTAAGAAAAAATAAACCTTTCTTCCTTTAAAGCTTTTTAATCTCAAGCAGTTTGTCACAATGATGAAACAGCTAAATCTGAGAATTCTCAGCCTGTTCCTCTTGATATTCTTCCTTGTCAATCTCAGAACTCTAGCAATATAAATATAAATACAACCTGGTCAGACTGTTTACTATACAATGGTACTTGTATGTGTCTGTTTCCAGGACCTGCTCCCAATGCAGTGATCTTCTGTCATCTTTGCACCTGCCTAGCCCTTCTTTATGTACATCCCAATCAGTTTTCTCTATTCAACCTTCACTGGGATGAAGAGAGTCAAAAGTCCCCCAAGATGTGATTCATAGAACCTATATTGCTTTTTATTCTTTCTATTATTAAAAAGGTTCTCATGAACTGATTATTTAGACATTGTCATCTTGTCAATACGTTTTTAAATTCCACAATTAATTTTTTTAACTTCATAAAATTTTTTAATTTTTAAAATTATTAAAAAATTTATTCAAAAAATTTTAAAAAATTCTCATTAAACATCTTATCAGTTCTCTTACTTTCATAGTATGTCCAAGTTTCTTTTTATCTCTATTATACATGTCTAAAACAAGTAGAAATGAGCCATAACTGTTAGGGTTGACTCTAGCAGGTGATTGACAACTTGCTCCTCTTTGGGATCTTACAATAGAATATTTCCAACTCATCACTGTGTCAGTCAAGGTTCAATCAGAAAAGGAGAGGAGTAGTATACCGAATTAACACATTTAGTTCAATAGTTTTAGAAATTGGCTTGTAGGGGCTTGCTCCACAAATCTGAGGTTAATAGGGCAGGAGATGTATCATGTAAAAGCTTTGAATCCTCAGATATAGATTCACTATTGCTGTGATATATTGCTTGAGATAAAAAATTTTCAAGAAAAAAAGGTTTATTTTGTCTTACAATTTTAGAGGTTTCAGTCCACGGTCAGTAAGCGCTATTGCTTTGGACTTGTGATAAGGCACTGTGCTGTGTCAGGAATACATGGAGGATCAGAGCTACTCACCTAATGGTGGCCAGAAAGCAGAGACACAGAGGGGAATAAAGTCTCAACATATACTTAAAGGCATATTTCAATGACCTAAATCCCTCTTCCTACATCCCACCTCTAAAGTATTCTATCATTACCAAATAGTGCCATGGCGGATGCCAAGGTTTAAGTACGTGGGACACTGAGACCCATTTTACCATAGCAAGACTGAAGCTGTTGTTCACTGGTATACTATCTGTATCAGAGAAGCTTTATCTCAGAGCATATGATCCTTCAATTACCCCAAATATATAGGAAAATATCCATTATAATATTTCTGCAGTCAACTTATCATATACTTCAATGGCAAGGTTCTATTAGTGTTAAGATGGATAATTAGGGACCACGGCCTGACAATTTGATACATCAAAAGATCAACAAAAGCACCATGGAAGAGGGCCACTATACGAATCCAGAATGGAGATATGATAAGCAATACCAACCAATTTTATTTCTCTAAGTTTCAGTTTTCTCTGGGAAAAGAAAGAAAATTAAATTTGGCTAATTTTATAATTCGGTGGATGTCTATTTGTCCTTGTGCCAGTCACCCACCATCCTAGCCACTTGGCATTCATCTCATCGGTAAATACTATGATTTTTGTCTTCAGAATGTGTTTCCTAGTTTTCCTGCTATTATTGTCCTGCTACAAGTGCATATCTTGTCTCACGAATGGTTGTAATAGCCCTTAACGGACCGCTCTGTGTGTCCTTCAGTGTCCAGTACAAGTCAATCTGCGCATTTCAGCTATCGTCATCTTCCCACAACTCAAGAGAGATCGCATTCTTCACCTGATTAAGAGTTCTCTATTATTAAAGGTAAAATCCAAGTTCTTCTTATGCATTGTGCATTTGTACATGACCAAAGCGATGTCCATGACTCTTGTCATGCTCCTTTACTCTCTTCTGGTATCACAGGCTTCCTTGAATGTGCTCCATTACCAAAACACACCCCTATACAAGGCTTTTGCACAAGTAATTCTGTGTGTATAATATAAAAAGAAATCACTGGTGAGCTGGCTTATCATGGAATGATGCTTGCTGCCAAGACTGATTCCTGGGATCTACACTGTGGGAGGAGAGAGTGGATTTCTTCAAGTCCTTTTCTAACCATGTTACACTTGCTACAGCTCACCCGCCCTCTCCTCTCATGAAAAAAAAAAAAACATAAGATTTTAAGGAAAAAAATGAATTTACTCGATTTCCCCAGTGCCTTCATGTCACAGTTAAGTTATGATCTTCTTCTCATGGAAGTCTTTTTGCTCACTCCTTAACCACGCCCTCCTGTTATTTGCTATCAGTATGCCATTTCTCCCATCCCTGCTCTCGTCTTCTTTGCCCCCTCCCTTTCTTACACAGTGAGTATTTACTTACTATTTGTGTCCCCATTTGACAACAGAACCCCGGACCACTGCTATGTTTACTGCAGTGCTTAAAACACTACCTGGGATGCGACTGGAATTCTAAACATTTGCTGAGTGGATGAAAGGTAAATAATGTCTATGTTTGTGAAAGTAAACAAACAAACAAAACAAAACAATAACAAAAAACCTCAATATACCTCCTCTGAATATTATACAATGCTTTTGTGTTGAGGGAAAAATCCTTTTCTATATCAAATTTGGCAAGGAATTCTGTCTGCTTTTTTTCTATCTTGAATGGAATTGTGCTGTCATTTCTCCCATGGCCATTCACTGAATGGGTGTTTCTATGGTTACCATGTTATTTCTAGTCAGAATCCTGTTGAGGAGAAACCTGAATTTGGTATCTCAGGAAGTCAAGATTCCCTTGACATCCTATAAAGATTCCAATGAATTTCCACAAATCAGCTTCATGCCTTATTCAGTAAATTAGTTGGGGCAATGGACTGGAAGACATCTTTGGGGTTCAACTCCAGAGTTCTAAAAAAAATGCACCACAGAAAATAAATAAAATGAGTTACCAATATGTTTGTGTGGCAGTGATGGTCCCAGTGAAATCAATCCAATTTTTCTTTGCCTGTCACAAAGGGGGCCCTGGCATTCTAAGAGTCACCATGCCCTCGCTGTACCTAATCATTCTGTAGATGCAGTATGCTGTTTGTTCTTTGTGTTTTATTCTGGGAGCAGAAATACAATTTCAAATGAATATATCTCTACAGTCTCATTTGTTAGTTCACCCCAGAAAACAAATGAACTATGCCTAATGATTACTATTCAATGAGAACACCAGGAACTGGCTGAGCTACATCCCAGAGCAGATAGCCACATGAGTTAGAAACATGCCTTACTCCATATGCTCAATTTCTACATGCCTACAGAGTCACTAAGAAGACAAAATTTTATTTCCCCCCATTTTCTTTTTGTGTCCCTTCTTTGATCCTGTCTGATACTCATTCCATTTGTCTCTAACCTGACTTCTATTACTCCTAATCTGCCCAGGGCAAACCACATGCAGCTGTGTCTTTATTGAATTATGAAAATGCAAAAGCACTTCGGTAACTATGCAGGTATCTCTATATAATCTTTAGAAGAAGGAATATGGCAGAATGCAAATTAATTTGCATATTCATAATGCAAATAAGAGAAATCTTTTATGCACAATGCCAACTTTATAAGGAACTCAAAGTCAGGGTCAACATAATCTGCAAAATGCAATTTAACTTTTATTGTAGTCTTTCCAAAATATGGCATGGAAAATTACATTTTAGGTCCTACAGCAATATACACATTCCCTCTGTAGTTTCTGTTTTCTAGCTTTCCTCCATAAGCTGACTCTGTTGATCCATGTACATAGCAACCTTGAAATAACAGCTTTCATTCACTTACATCCCCCAAGGTTTATTAAGCTTATGTTATATGCTGTGTACTCTGCTAGGAATGATAACTGGTTGCGCCTCCCTCTATTCCTTCTGCTCCCCTCCCCTCTCCCACATATCTACCTCTCTTCTGTTTCCCTTCAGAAAAGGACAGACCCCCAGAGTTATCACCTGAACTCAGCATACCACAATGCAGTAAGATTAGGTACAACCCCTCATATCAAGACTGGACAAGGCAACCAAGTAAGAGGAAAATGATCCCAAGAGAAGGCAAAGAGTCAGAGACACACACCCACTCCTACTGTTAGGAGTCCCACAAAAACCTAATACCACATCACTTATGCAGAGGACCTAGTGCAGACCCATACCGATTCTATGATTGCCTTCTCAGTCTCTGTAAGCCCCTATGAGCTCTGCTTAGTTGATGCTGTGGGCCGTGTTCTTCTGGTGTCCTCAACCTCTCTGGCTCTTACAGTTCTTTCTCCCCATCTTCCACATGGTTCCTGGAGCTCCAACTAATGTTTGGCTGTCATCTGCTCTCATCAGTTACCAGATGAAGCCTCTCTGAAGACGATTGGGGTAGGCACTGATCATAATGGCAGAATACCATTAGGAGTCATTTGATTCTACACCAAGTGTCTATTCCTGACATTGCCTGGATATCTAAGAACTGGAAGCTGGCTAACCCCTTGGTCTCTAATTTTAAGAGCAGCAAACATATAATTCAATACCCCAAAGTAACAAAAAGATGATGGAGCAATCATATCATTAGGCAAGATGTTGTCAATTCCCTGAAACAAATAGCATCATTGACATGAAATCATTGCTGAGCTCTCTGGATATCTCTGTCCCCCATTTCCTTGGTGAATAGCCTCATTAATGCCTCATCATTAAAATTTTCCCTAAACTACCTTTCTAAATCCCAAATAACCTAAAGCATGGCTCCAGCCTTGCTTAAAATCTCCTTCTTGCAGCTGTATCTTATAACCAAATGGCTCTGTCTGTCTGGCAGAGTTCATTAGCTTCGTGACTCAGATCTATGCCTTGTTCTGGGTCTATCTCTGCACTAAGTACCTGCTACTTCACAAATAATACACAAAATCTTGTGGTGACTTCTTGAGTCTTCATGGTCTTCCCACTGGATTCTAAACCATGTCTTTCAATTTTGCCTCCCAGGGAAATGGCAAATACATGTCAGAGTAATCGAATAGGTTAGTTTGGCAGTTTTTAGCCAACTTGTTTTCCTGAGATTGAATAAGAGTGGACATTATCAATGATTAGATGATGGGATTTCCTGGGTCTGGAGGGACAGGAAAATACAACGCCTTATGTGGGCCAAAGGATAGTGCAGCTGTTTGCATCCTTATTCAATCAAATATGGATGAAAAGGAAATTTTCATCTAATAATAATTCAGCTACTAAAATGGACGGAATCGTGCACAGTTGGCTCTGAGGTAAATCTCCTTTTGAATGTGACTAGGGAGCTACATTTGTGATTTCTCTCAGCCAAAACGGCCTCAGACTTCCAATTCCTATGAGGAACTCACCTAATTTATTTCCGTGATACCGAAATGAAAATGCTAAAGTGCTGGCGAGCTCATGGCTGAGTCCCCTGCGGCTTGGCACTCTGACAACTTGAGCTGCACCAAGATCTCACAGCGTAGTCTGAGCAAGACTCGGCATACACTCTGATCATCTTGTGTAATGTCACATTGACTTTGATATTATATTTACTTCACTATGAGGTCTTGATTATTGATTAGAGTACTATATAAAGCCATAACCATGAATACTGAGATACTAGCATGACAAACACTGTAGTTTGTTTGGGGAAGATTTATTTTAATGTGTGTGTGTGTGTGTGTGTGTGTGTGTATGTGTGTGTGTGTGTGTGTGTGCATGTGTGTGTTTATGCCTTGTGTGCAGGTACCCGTGGGGCCAGAAGAGGCTGTCAGCTTCTCTGGAGCTGAGTTACCGGTGGTTGTGAGCTGTACACCATGAAGCTAGCAACTGAACTGCTCTGAACGAGCAGCAAGCGCTCCTAACCACTGAATAACCTCTCTAGACTCCTTATTGAAAGCTTGACTGGACATCAGAGACTCACATTTAGGGCTTATTTCCTGGGAAGTTACAGAACCCTAAGAGGAGACTTACTGGAAATTGTTAGGACATTTGGGACACATCCTTGAAGAGGATATCATGACCCCAGAGCTTCCTCTTTCTCCTTTTGTTTTCACTGGAATTCTTCCTTTTTTTAAAATCTTCCCCACTCCACCTCCATTTCTGGGTTTCTGAGCATACAAACAATCAAAACTCCATAATACTTATATTCATCCAGCTTCATAATTAACCAATTAGATAATACACCTCAGGTATTTGTTGCAACAACAGTAAGTTGACTGCTATAGCTAATATACAGTCAGAAAGTCAAATGTTCAGGTTTATAGAAATAAAATTTAAGTTATAAAATACATTAGATATACTTATTTGTTTCTAAACGAATGTTTGGCATCAAACATTCAAACATCATTTAACTTTCAACTTTCTCTCTAATTCAATTTATTCCGTCAGCTTCGTTCCAGTAAGCATTGTTCACGCTGGAATTCGTCCTTGTATTTATTTTTCTATTTTTGGATATTTGACTATGCTTACCATTTCAACTCCATGTATGTTTACATCTACACAGTATTCTTCATAATCTGACCAAATAGATGAACACATAAGTAGCATAAAAAGATGAACTTAAAAATATCTTACTTTCCAAATGAAATCAAATTACATTAAGATTTGAGGTACTCTATATTGATTTTGGAAGTTAAAAGTTATAATCTTACTCTATTTCTAGTTTATAGATAGTAATTTGTAGAGTGAATAGAACTTAGATCTACAGACATACAGTAATAATTAATGCTATAGAACTTCATGCATGTAGGTATAGTGAGACAATAATTGAATTACTGACAGTAAGAGGCTTCCTGTGGAACATTTGATGCTGGACCAAGAGCACACACTTGCTACCTGTGTGTTACTAAGTGTTTATTTTTTCTTTGATGTGAGCTCTTGTGTGGAGTACTTATGAGCCACCGGTTACAGCAGAAAAAGCAAGTATCTGAAAGATCAGCCTTCAAAGCAAGGTATTCTCTGAATTTGGGGATTTGTGCTTTAACATCATGCTGTAGATTACTATGGACTGGTATGTTTCGTGGATACTTGGATATTCTCATTCAGTTTATGGGTGATGAAGGAGTCACAGTGGAATAGTGTACTTGTTTCCAAACTAAAGACAAGTGTGATAGCTTCTTAGGTTGAGAACAACCACAGGGTATACAAGAAGAATTATGTTAATAGCTTCCACATCAATAGAAACAGCCCATTACAGAGATGCAATGGAAGGGGCATTATGGCAATAGTTACATATAGCAAAAATCAGTTTCCCCCCCAAAAAAATCAGTTCCAAACAATTTTCTCCATTCAGTTGCACAGCTGTGCTGTCTGTGATAGTGACGTTTGTTGCATTTACTTTGTTTGAACTTGGCTCAAACTATTCTAAATTTTAAAAGTTTTATGTGTGTGAGTGTTTTGCCTCAAATATGTCTGCACACCACTTGTATGCCTGGTGCCCACAGAGGCTAGAGGAAGGCACTGGATTCCCTGAAACTGGAGTTTCAGATGGTGGGGAGCTACAATATGGGTGCTAGAAGTTAAATAGGGGCCCTCTGGGAAAACAGCCAGTGCTCTTAACTGCTGAGCTATCTCTCCAGGTCCAACAGTAACTTAAGAGAAAAACTTTACCAGTGTAGTTTGAGAATGCGCACAGAAGATAACCTCAATGAAGCTCTCCAGTTTTTCTACTTACTAATACCCATCTGCTGAAAACAAAACCAAAACCAAAAAAAAAAAAAAACAACCCTGAACTAATTTTCATGTCCCAGTAATTCTTATTACCTGCTAATTTAACACTTTTGTTTGGGAGCCTAGCCAAAAGCCAAAATATATTAAATATGTCAAATTTGTATAGTGTTGTAAATTCATAGCTTATTACTACCAAGGATCTGTAATATGTAGTTAATTTTAAAAATAGTACTTGCAGCTGATCCTATCAAATAATGGGACACTGGCCAGCATTTCCTTTCCAAGTCTACCATGGTCGTGGCCTGGAGAACATTTCAGGATTCCCAGGACATATGAAATGTAATTTAATCTTATTGTTATCTCCCAGAAAGTTCTTGGACTTATTCATTTATTAAACCAACATTATTGAGCATGAGACCCTGAGAATACCCTGCTGAGCAAAGTGTACGTTTCTCTACCCTCTTGGACATCTACTCCAGCAGGAATTTGAGTGAAACCGGCTTTCACAGACTTCCCAGAACTGACTGGACCATGCAGCAGGCCTGCTTAGAATTCTCACCCAAGTTCAATAAACGACAAACCAGCTGGTCTAAATTCCAGCTTTATTTTCCTGGCGTGTGGGGGCTCTGGGATTGTCTAGAAGTTGAGAACCCTTTCTTATGATGAGGCTTCCTTGTTGAGGACTCAGGAAGGTTTCCTGCTCTTTGCTGCTCTTGCCATTTCAGCTAAGTGGATCTCGATGTGAGGTCACTCATCCCACATAAAATAAAGAGCAACAAAACAGCAAAACGAGAGCAGAACAGTCTATTTCTCATTAGAGCTCAGTGTAATATGAGAATCCTGTGACGATTTTGTCTTTGCCATCTATGATTTTAGAAAACACTAGTTTTGGTCCAATTCTGCACAGACGGTGAGGCTTGGAAAACTATACAGAGACCTAAACAATTTCTTTGTTTAGCCTCTGCCATAAAACTGATCATTGGCTGTAGGGCCTCTTGTACATGGGACTTGCTGGGTGTTCCTAGGTAAAAATGAAATAGGGCTTTGGTCTACTCCTCCAATGATAATTCTAAATTAAGTTTGTAGGCCATCTTCATTATGTATATTGATACAAGAGATTTCTTCTAAAAAGTTTGTTTTATTTTAACATTTAGAAGAGCAGATTCTCAAAGGATTGGGGTTTTAAAGTTGATTAAGATTGTCTTTTAGAAACACCTGAGAGGTAACTAAAGTTTAAGGCAAAAGTTTCCTTTCGTTCTGAATAGCTTACATTGATTAAAGCACTGATCTCTAGTAAATATGAAAACTGACATATTGAAAAAGATTAGGAACAGCTTGAGACCAAACTGTGAGCAGTTTTGCTCCGTAGATGATAATGACAGGATAAAGTCAATGATGAACAGCTGATGAATCGACAAGACTGTGTACAGAGATGCAGGGTGGGTCAGCTGGTACCCAGGTAACTTCTGAAGAAGAAGGAGAAAGCCTCATAAACCAGTGTTACCTGGCAAGATTTTTTGACACACTGGGAATATGGGGACACTGGAAAGAACTTGTAAAGGGTGGGAATGTCCAAGTTTTAAATATATAGTGTGACCATTGCCCTGATCCACAACTTGAAACGTGCTTGTTGCAGACATTTAAATTGTAGATGAACTAACAGCATTACCACTTCCCAGTCAAAACTCTGCTTACCATTGAGGTCCAGAGTACCACTCCGCTGTTGCCCCGATAGGCGGTCCAAGCTTTCTGGTGGATGGGGCTTTGCAAAGAGGTAGGTGTGTGTGTGTGTGTGTGTGTGTGTGTGTGTGTGTGTGTGTGTGTGTGTGTATGTGTGTGTGTATGTTTTGTCCACCCCCCACCCCAGGAATGAGTGACACCTAGCTACCCCAAGATTCTCCACTGTTCAGTCTTGCCTCTATTAGTGTCTCCTCTTTGGGGGTTTGGAAGATAACTGCCCCATGACTGTGCAAGAAATCAGCCTGTAATGACCTTCTCTAGAAGCCGGAACTGCGCTCCTGTGGCCAACTAATTATACCACAGGCTAGACAGGGCAACTCATATTGACTCTGGTGGAGAGTCCAGAATGCAGCATGATAAATCTTTATGATGAATCCTGATTGTTGGATAGAGGGAAAAGAGACCCCTAACCCTACCCCAATTTTCTATTTCATTAGCCTCCTGATACTATCTTCTGAATAACATTAAAAGTAAGCAGCCTATAAATATTGCACAAGCTCCCAATACTAAAAGCTGATAAAGTTTATTGTACTTATAAAATAAATAGAAGGGAATGCTTTCACTTTCCTCTTTACAGGTCTGTGGGGAGATCCTAGGTATAATTTATTGCTTCAATTTTAAAAATGTAGTCTCCCTTCATGCATGCTCCTCTCTCTCTCTCTCTCTCTCTCTCTCTCTCTCTCTCTCTCTCTCTCTCTCTGTATGTCCCAAGCAAAAGTACATGTGAATACGCTCTCTTAGACACTGTCAAGACTTTTGCTTCAGACTCTAATTTCCATTGTAATTCTTTAATGAGATCTTTAAAAGTAATTCAAGTTTACCATGGCCACCTATATTTCTTTTCCTATTTCTCTAGTACTCCTTTGGTTAACATAGTAACCATTCTTTGACTGAATATAAGCTACCCCCTGTTCTGATTTTGTTCTTTAGTACTTGTCAATGAAGCCATTTCATTATAAACACATAAAATGGATATTGGGCTGCAACTGCATGTGTAAAATTCCTTCCAGGGATGCACATACAGACTTTGCCATTATTGAATGTTGAAGCTTCTTCTGAGGTATTGATGTACAGGATCTGAATGTCAAAGGCTCCCCAAATGCAGAGATAGAAAGGAGGCCAAGGCAACTTCTGGGCCTATACATGATCTTTTTTATTATCTTATACTGTTTGCAGGTTCTGGAAACCCAGGCTTTATTGGGGATAAAAATGGCAAGGACTGTGGGCATCATCTGGTGTGGTATCTCTTCCATTCACACTACTCATGGCTCCTCTCTTTCTGAGGGGTTGTATTGTGAAAGCGAGTTTGGACTTGAATAACCACCTTATAGTTTTGGAATCAAAATGCATGTAAACCCTTCCTTCTGTTAATACACACTGCATAATACAAGGCAGAGGCAGTGCTAGCCTATTTATTCCAGGATGAGATGGGACAATAATATTGACTTCCTTCATCATCAGATCGACCAACCTAAAATAATATCATCCAGGAATTCCACTTAAAGATTATAGAAGGTATAGCCTTCCAAAGAGAGACATAAAGTGTAGACAAGTCTTTAACAAGGTCTGCTACAAGAAGGTTATTTATACTCATACATAGGAGGGCTTATTACAAAGGTTGTATTCTGTTTTTGACCATTAGGAAAACACCTTGTTAAGTTTTATTTAAATAACAATTCCAGATCTTTATTAGGGCTTACTGTGGTACAGGAATTCAGGTTGTTTATCCCTTAATTTTTATAATAAAACTGAAAAACTATTTGTCTCAAGATAGAGAAGAGAAAAATTATTTTCAAGCAGGTGAAGTAATAGCCACAAGTGGGGGATTTAAAAACCTGTGTTTTCTGTAGTTTATGCTGGTGCTTTAACCAAGTGTAATTTTGAAAGATCTGAGTTCCTGAGGTTAGCACTCTGGTCTCTAGAAGATTTAAGTCACTACACAGTCATGTCTTTGATTTTTTAAAAAAGATATAGGGAACATCAAAGTCATTTGCTTTTTTATCTTTTGATTTGTTACAGTAAAAAAAAAAAAACCCTACAGAACATCTGGCCACATTTGATCTTTCACTAAAAAGGTCCTACAGGGTCTAGGTATGTGGCTCAGTGACCAAAGTACTTTCCATGGACGTGGGTTCAGATCTCTAGCACTTACATTAAAATGTGGGTGCAGCTTCACATATTTGCAAGCCCAGTTCCAGAGAAACAGAGACAAGAGGATCCCTGGAACTTGTTGGTTGAGCAGTCTAGCCAAATTGGTGAGCTCAAGGTTTGATGGGAGACCCTGTTTTTATTATTTATTATTATTATTACAAATTTTCACCTCTTCCCCTTCTCCCATAACCCTCCCCCTCCCCCTATTTCCCCTCCTCTTCCCTCTCCAATCCAAAGAACAGTCAGGGTTCCCTGCCCTGTGGGAAGCCCAAGGTCCTCCCCCCTCCATCCAGGTCTAGGAAGGTGAGGATCCAAACAGACTAGGTTCCCACAAAGCCAGTACATGCAGTAGAATCAAAACCCAGTGCTATTGTTTTTGGCTTCTCAGTCAGCCCTCCTTGTCAGAGAGTCCGGTTTTATCACATGCTCCATCAGTCCCAATCCAGCTGACCTTCCCATTAGATCAGCCCTACTGTCACAGTGGGTGGGCACACCCCTCGTGGCCCTGACTTCCTTGCTCATGTTCTCTCTCCTTCTGCTACTCATTTGGACCTTAGGAGCTAAGTCCAATGCTCCATCCCTGACTTCAAAACTCTATTACAGAGCTACAGTAATGAAAACAGCTTGGTACTGGCATAAAAACAGAAGTCAATCAATGGAATCAAATAGAAGACCCGGATATTAACCCACAAACCTATGAACACCTCATTTTTGACAAAGGAGCTAAAGGTATACAATGGAAGAAAGAAAGCATCTTCAACAAATGGTGCTGGCAGAACTGGATGTCAACCTTTAGAAGAATGAAAATAGTACCTTATCTATCGCCATGAACAAAACTCAAGTCCAAATCGATTAAAGACCTCAATATCAATCTGAACACACTGAACCTGATAGAAGAGAAAGTGGGAAATAGTCTACAACATATGGGCACAGCAGACCACTTCCTACGTATAGCCCCAGTAGCACAGACAATAAGGGAGACCCTGTTTTTTAATCAATAAGATGGATAATGATAGAATAAGATACTTAATGTTAATCTCTGGCTTCCACACACAAGTGCATACATGTATATGCATCCCTCACACCTGTGCACAAACACAAAGGAATACATACGCACACACCACACACCTACACCCATGCACAAAAACAAAGGAATACATATGCACCATACCACACACCTACACACATGCACAAAGACAAAGGAATATGTATGCACACACCTACACACATGTACAAACACAAAGAAATATACGTGCACACACTATACACCTACAAATTAAAAGGGTATCTTACAAAAAGTGGTGAAATAGGAAACATTCAGGACTAAACACATTATATATAGACAATATTATCCTGAAATTATATATCTCTAAAGTAAACCCTTTTCCCCATAGCTTTGGAGGGAAAAAATCTTTATAACCAACATCAAAGTATTTCACTCTGTTCAGTATTATTTTAATAGATTTTTCCAAGTTTACTTGAAAAAAATACTCTACAAACTATTGGTCTTAAAATGTTTATGGGGAGTACAAAAGCATCAATTTTTGACAAATTACCAAGCTTTTAAGTAGACACTCAAATCTATTTCTGTTTCTACTGCACAGCATCAGACAAATTGGTCTTCTGTCCAATTTTCTGTGCTTTTTTTCCCTTTTAAATGTCTCCTTTCCTCCTAATCATTAACCTTTTGTATTAGTCCAGATTCTCCTGCGGAGAACCAACAGACAGAGAAGAACAAAAGATTTATTAGCGAAGTTGGTCTGGATGGTTATGGAGGCTAAGAATTCTCCCCTAAAGAACACATCTGTAGCATAGAGGTCATGCCAGTAGCATGGCTGAGTACAAAGCTGGAACCTCGGAACAAGGCAAATTGATGATGCCGCTCTCAGCCAAGACCAGAGGTCTGAAGACCTGGGAGTGCCTGGTGTAAATCATCACTTTTGGAGACTCTCACAAACACTCCCAGAGACACTATACCTGTCTTCTAGGTATTATTTAATCTACTTAAACTGGTACCTAAAAGGAAACATCATTGTGTCCTTGCTTCGTGTATTTTGTGCTGTTTTCTACCCTGTGTATAAAGAACCATCTTGTTCTATCGTCTAATAGATTTTCTTAGCAGTAATAAACATCATTGTGTGAAAACTAGGCTAGTTCTCTTCTCGTTGAAGTGTTTAACTAATTTCATTCACTTACGTCATCACATCGGAACAGATTTAGTTCTAAAGCCAGATTTTGAAAAGAGACTTTGAAAGAATAGCTTTAGGAGCCATCTCCTGATGGCTCCTTGGCCTGGAGAGGGAGGGGGGGGGATAGGGGTGAAGGGGAGGGGAGGGAAGGGGGAGGAGGAGGGGAGAAGATGGAAATTTTTAAATATAAAAAATAAACCATAAAAAAGAAAAAAAAGAAAAAGAAAGACAAAAGAAAGAATAGCTTTAGATATACAGAGAAATTAATAAGCTAGAACAGAGAATTCCTCCACAGCCTGTACTCCGTCTCCGCTATTAGCCTTGCGTGTCATTGTATGATGTACCTTGTCATATCAACTCACCAATACGATCTGTGGTTATTAGCTGAAATGCACCTCTATTCATATGTCCTTAGATTTTACCAAATGTCTGCTCTGTACCATCACATCTGTCCTCGTGACTTGCTAGACTCCTGTCGACTGTGACAGTTTCTCTTGTTTCTGTTCACCTTGAAAGGTCTGAAAATTGGACAAGTGTTTGACAGGATTCTCCACTTCTGACATTTTGGGCTTTCTTGGTTAGACGGAGGTTATGAATCTTTAAGAGAAAATGCTAAGCCAAAGAATGCCATTTCGATCACATCATATCAAAGGTGTCCATAGGAAGGAGACTGTTGTTGCTCACCTTACCTTGAGGAGTGTTCTCAGGTTTGTCTGTCACCAGGTCCCTCCCCTGCTTCCTGTCCAGTCTGTGCTATTTCAAAGGAGGTCATCAGGAGTCATAACTAGACAACAAGGATTAGTAGTTTCCCTCCTTGGGGACAGAGGAGCAACATAAATAATTAGGAATTCTGCAAATAGTGTTAACTTATTTGATGTCATTTATCATTTATTTTAATGTTTGTTGACATAAGTTTAGAATTACAGATATTTGCTTTATATTTTGTATTATAATTTCCAGATATTTAGGTTTTGCCCTCAGATTGCTCTGCCTTTGGGTGCTGGTCTTTGGCTTGATTACTGAATCTTTTTTGAAACAACGTATTGATAGAAGAATTATTTTATTTGATTGGTTATACTGGATATTTTTAATAAGTCTCTTTCTTAATCTCTTCATACATTTTCTTAATACTGTAGAATAATCCAAGATTTGTGTTATATATTTTGTGCCTCAGGACAAGACAACCTTTTCTCCTTAAGTTTCTTATTAGAAAATGGTACTGGTGTCTGCTGTGAATGCTGTTATTCACTGCTACCAGGATGGTGTTGTTTCTAGACTCTGTTTGCTGACATAGCAGAGAAGTACACACATATATACTCATAAGTATGCACATATCAGTAAATGTTTCTATAGTGTGAAGATCTATGTCTTTATTAAGCTACACAGAGCTCATACCAATGTCTATGATTCTGATTTATTACTACGTGAATCAATCTTGCTTCCTCCTTCTGTGTATCTGTAAATTCACACTCGACTAGTAAAACACCTGGTTCCTACCAACTGCCATCTGCTATATATACAATGTTTTCTGAATTGTTAATCCAGACACCCGTGAACACAGGACTTCTGTGTAGTTCCTTTTGCCTTTAGTCATAAAGGCTTCACATCAATTACCTTTTAATTCTCTTAGAGCATTTTTAAGGAATAATTTTATTTTCATTGCTATATAAAATTCATAAATTAATAGATTAACATGATAATTCAATACATGGATATGTTGTGTTATGTTTTGACCAGATTAAACCCAACCATCTCTGCAAACATTCATCTTTCCTGTATGGTCAAACCTTTCAAAACCCTTTCTTCTTGCTTTTTCAAATGTACTATCTATGATTGCTATCTCTGCTTCTGTACTCTACTCCCCTCTCAGCCCTTCAGTATGTCCTTACACACATGTAATGCAGTTAAGTGCTGTTGTCATAGTTAACCTTCCTTTATGGGCTAATACAATTTTTCTGAATAGCTTTAAATTTTTCAAAAATAATTGTAAAGTTACATAAGTTTGAAGAAAATACATAATGTTTGGCATATAGGATAGTTTAATTCCTGTAAACTGCTTTACCCCGTCAATATTTTCCTCTTTGCCCAAATGCCTATTAATCAACAATGTTTTTCATGCCTATGATTTTTACCTTTTCCACAATGATATGTGTAGAATTGTGAAGTATGCAATATTCCCAAACTGACTGCCTTCAGTTAGCCATATCCGTTTAAGGTTCACTCATATATTTTGATATCTTCATATATCACTTGTTTTTATTGCTGCATCATATTCCATTGTATAACTGTACTGTAGGGTTTTTTGTTAATTCCTCACTTGAAAGATATCTTGCTTGTTCTAGTTCTTTGGAACTTAGAAATTATTATATATATATATATATATATATATATATATATATATACCTGTGTGAATATAAGTTTTCAAAGCAATTAGGTAAATATGTAGGAATGTAATTGCTGGATCTTATGGTAAGAGTAACTTTGTGAAAAACTATGAGGTGCTATTCCCAGTATTTGATCATTATATCTGTATCTTAAATCTTGAGGTTGGATAGGATTGATCTTCTAATAGATTCTGTTTCAATATTATATTGAATATTCAGGATCTGTTGTCTTTCTTTATGTAATGATTTTAATATGTCTTCCCAAATTTGTATGTTATAAACTTAATTTCAAAGCAGGAGTGTTGGGCAACTAGGCATATCAGGTGGCATTTAGGTCATAAGTGTCTACTATCATAAATCTATCAACATCATTAGAAAAATAACTCACAGGAATTTGCTTGCTCGCCTATGTACGTATTTTTCTGCCTATTGCCATGTGACAGTGTAAGAGGCCCCTCACTAGTTTCTGTTGTCTCTGCCTTAAACCAAGAAAACACATGTCTTAATTCCTTATAAATAATCTAGTCTTTTATCTCCTGTTATGCCAACACAAAGTGGAATAAGTGACCATATTAACTAAAGCACATGTGCACGGATAGCTACAAAGTAGCTTGTGGACAATTGAATGTGGAGAGTGTTGGACGGGTGTATGAACAGGGAAGAATTGGTATCTTAACAATACTGTCTTTTAATCTGTAAACACCCAATCTCCTTCCTACCTTCAGATCTCCATAGGTTTCTTTCATCAGAGTTCCATAGTTTTCTACATGTGACTACGCATTTATTTCACTCTATTTATATTTTGAAAATTGCAACTTTTTTCTCTCTGTGTGTGTATATATGCATGATGTATGTGTGTGTTGCACGTGTGCTGGTCAAAATGTGTATGCATGCATATAATGCTTTAAGGTTGAAACTGGGCGTCTTCACCCTGTATATTGAGACAGGGTTTCTCACTTGAACCCAGAAATCACCACTCACTTCAGCTAGTCTGACTGGTTAGCTTGTTCTGAGGATCCCTTGTCTCGCTGGGATTACAGCCACTACCTCTGGCATTTATGTGGGCAACAGAGATCTGAACTCTGACCCGCACATTTGCATAATAACTACTTTATCTGATAAACCAGCCAGACACCACCACACTGCATCTTTTTTTGGGGGGGGGGGGTGTCTATTTTAATTGGTATTGTTTTATGTTGTTAATTTTAAACTATAATTGTCTATAGACAGTTTATTTTTATTTTCTGTTATTTCAAAGCGTTTTTCTTTATTTTTTTCTTTTCATTTGCGATGTCTCCTTTGGCTTAAGTGTCATTTATATGTATTGTCAAACTGACAAAGATTTTGGGATTTCCCAACCGTCTTTCTGTCACTGACTTCTTTATTGATTGTTTGTATCAGAGAACATACTTTGTAGGATTGCCATTGTTTTAAACATGTCAGGGTGCATCTTGAGGGCCAGAGCATGATCTATCATGATGAATTTCCCATGAGATCCTAAGAACAATGTTTATTCTGAGGCTGGATAGGGACTTCCATAAATGTCACTGAGATCAGGTTGACTGATGAGGCTGTTCGGATGAGCTCTATCTGCACTGATTTTCAGTCTAACAACGACTGTAAAAAGGGTGTTGACGCTCTGACTGGAGTGGTGCACCTGTCTTGTTCCCCTTGTTCTATTACAGCTTTCCTCACATATTTTGGCACTCAGGTGCACACCCTTAACGGCTGTTATGTCTTTTGGGAGAGCTGACCTTTCGTTGTTGTAATGCCAGCAATAACCTTCCTTTCCAGATGCCCTCTTTGTTTAAAACTAATACAGTCCCTCACTTCCTGATATTTTTCTGAACGATTTTATTTGTTTAAAACATCTTTGTGTGTGTGTGTGTGTGTGTTTAATTTAGAGTAAGTTTGTTCTAGAGAATATATAGTTGAAAGCTAATTTTTGCTGTCTGTTTTCACACTCTGTCCATTAGTAAATTTAGATTGATACCTGGTATGTCTGTACAGTCTTTTGTATTCTTATTGGCTTCTTTTGTTTTCTTTCTCTATTGTTTTCCTCCTCTGAGCATAATTGAATATCTTATATGATTTATTTGCTTTTTCCTCTGAATACAGAAACTACACAAGTAATATTTTAGTATTTGTCTTGAAGTTTGAAATATGCATGTACAAGATTCTAAATATGCCCTCAAACACGCCACAATGCACACTTTGCATGGTGTCTCATCAATCCTCTCTTCTAACCTTCACAGCGTTTGCTTCTCGTTCCTTCCACGCCCTTCAGTCTCCAGCACATTGTTGTTGCCGGTACTTGTAAGACTCATTGTTGAGATTAACCAAGAACAAGAAAATATAAACTTTTATTATACCTTTATTTCTTTTCTGTTTCTCTTCTTTTCTCTACTATGTAGGTCCAGATTTCTGACCTATACCATTCTTCTTTTCCCAGAAGAACTCTTGTAACATGTTATTTTATATTGTCTGTGGCTCTAGCAATGAAACGCAGAACACTCACAATGCCAGGCAGGTGCTCTCCGAAGATAGACCCGCAGTCGCCTCCACTCCTAACGATTTATATAGAGCTGCTTTACTCGCCATCCATTCTCTCCCATTTTGTTAACTGAAAACGCTTTAATTTCCTGTACTTTATATACTTCCATGGGATAGTGAATTCCAGGTTTGCCATTCATTGATTTTTTTAATACTTTTAATATGTTCTATTCTTTTAATGCTTACATGGTCTCTGATGAAATCTCTTTAGAAATTTTTGAAATAGTTACTTTTTTCCTTCGTAAGTAAGATGTTCTCATTGCACCATTGGCTTTCAAAATATTCTTCTTTGGTTTTCTGCAATAAAAATATATATCTTTGTGCGCTTTTCAATATGTATATTTTGTGGTTAGCTTTGAGCTTCCTAGATTTAGAGTTGGTCGTCCATCAGCATTTTTAAAGTACTAAGTCATTAATTGACATAAATTTTCATTTTTGGTATTCTAGTTGAACATGTTTATACCTTTGGCAACTATTAACATTTCTATAAAATGATTTTAGTTTGTATTTTAGTCTATAACCTTCTATTAGCACATCTTTCAATTCATTCCTTTTGTCCCCAGTTGTCCAGTCTGCTAACAATTGCATTGGACTCTTTCTCCATTTCTTTATCAATGGCTTGTTGGTTTGTTTTTCACTATTTTCAGAATTTGCATCTAAAAAGATGGGGTATTACCAGCCTGTTCTTGCTTGGTGTCTACCTTTTCATTAACCCTCACTACACTAAGTACTCACACGTGTTCTAAGTTGCCAGTTCTGGGTATCTGAGTCTACTTGGGATGCTTTCCCTCTGCAGACTGTGTGTTAACTTACCCTTTTGTGGTTTGTATGTTTTTCTGCTTGTTTGTTGGTTTTTGTTTTTTCAGATAATGTTTTCCTATATAGCCCTGGCTGTCCTAGAATTTGCTCGGTAGACCAGGCTTGTCTTAAACTTAGAGATGACTGTGCTTCTACCTCCTGAGTACTGGGATTAAAGGCATGTGACACCCTTGATGGGATTCCCCTCTGTATGCTGTGAATACCATTGGTTGATAAAGAAACTGCCTTGGCCTGTTGATAGGGCAGAACATAGGTAGCTGGGGAAAACTAAACTGCTGGAAGAAAGAAGGTCGAGTCAGAGAGAAGCCATGGAGCCTCCTCCGGAGACAGAGAAACTTTGCTGGTAATCCATGACCTTGTGGTGGTGCACAGATTAATGGAGATGGGTTAAATTAAGATGTAAGTTAGCCAATAAAAAGCTAGGGCTAATGGGCCAAGCAGTGATTTAAATAATATAGTTTCTATGTGATTATTTCAGATCTGAGCTCCAGGGCAGCCAGGAAACTAACGGCCTAACTCCCAACATACCCCACCTCCATCTTGTATGGCTTGGTTTGTTTTTTTTTTTTTTATTATTCTATCATATATTACATCCTGACCACAGTTGCACCTACCCCTCTCTTCTCAGTACCTCTCTCCTTCCTCCCTCTCCCCTAGACCACTCTTCTGTTTACCTGCAGGAAACAACAGTCTTCCCAAGGATATCAGGCAAACATGACTTAAAAAGATTAGGCACAAACCCTCATACCAAGGTTGAACAAGGCAACACAGAAGGAGGAAAATGGCCTCCAAATAGGCAAAGGAATCAAAGACACACCTATTGCTAGGAATGCCACAAGAACAACAAACTATACAACCATAACATATACACAGAAGACCTAGGTCAGACATATACAGGCTTCCTGATTATTGATTCAGTTTCTGTGAGCCCCTATGAGCTCTAGTTAGTTGATTCTGTAGGCCATGTTTTTTTTTAATTGTAAGCCAGACAAAATATATTGGGAAATTTTTCTGTGATCAAGTTTGCCCTGAAACATCCTTTTTTTTTTGTTTTTTTGGATAGGCCTGTTTTAAAAATATCTATTTTCAGTCTTCAGTCTTTTCCTTGTTGTAAGATTAAAGAACAGGATCTCATCTCTTTTCAGGTATTCTTCTAATATACCTGTATTAGAAGGGTTACTTAGTATTAGTGGTGTTAGCAAGTGTTTACTGAAGCATAAGTTTTAAAGTAATATGCAACTGTGTTTACTTTTTACAAGTTCAAACATTATATAAGCATAAAGATTAAGAAGTAAAAATAACCCATCAGCCCATCAGTCAGTTTTCCCTTCCAACTAGTGTTTTAATTTTAAAAATACTACTCTAATAAAGTTCTCTAGCATTATGTGCATGCTTCTCTGAACTCTTACTTTTTAGCTGACAAATGTTTGCTATGTGCTTATTAATTATCAGTGCTGTTCCAGATGCTGGAACATGTTGGAGTATGACAGTGGGCAAAACAAAGGTGCTGACTTGGCAGATCATATAAATAAAAATAATATACACAAGGAAGTGAATATATAATACACCGCAGAAAGTCACACTGTTGATGAAAACTTAAGGCCAGAGTGGTCAGGAAAGACTTTATACTTTCATTCTTTAAAAATTTCCTTTCAATTTCTCAGGTACTATATATGCCAGTATATCCCAGTGGCTTAAATATTATTGGCCTTAGCTCCATACTATTGAAATACTTCCTAGACATTATTAAACAATTATGGTCACTTACTATTTGGTTTGTTTCCTATTCAATAGCCCACCATGTGTCAGACACTCTTCTATATGCTGAAGAATGGGAGATGGTGCTACATGCCTGGGAGTACTGGTAGATGTCAGCATTCAGATAATCTCAGATGGAAGTCACCTGATATCGGGCTATTCTATGATGTTCAGGTATTTATTTCAGTCATTCTTTTTATCATAGCCTTCTATAATTTAACCCAATGTGAATTCCAGTTCCCTGTCCAAGATTATCTGTTCTTTCCTTCCCAAAGCAGAAATCAAATAGAAGAGGTTACAATGTGTCCATAGAGTATAAGAGTAGACACATAACTAGATGGTTTCTAATCTAGATGGAGATAACAAATATTTATATCACCAAAGGACAAAGCCACGCCACCTCAATACTGCCCTTTGCTACAGGAATCAATGTGATTTATTTTATGTAGTCTACACTTGCTGTTTCTCTTGTTTTACAGAAATCTTTCTCAAGAGTTTTCTTGAGAACAGGACTCTTGAAAGAAACTTTAATCTCTCAAACAAGACCAGTTTGAACAAGTATTCTAAAGGAATTGGATTGATTTAGTCAGAACAGCTTGTAACATTAAACAAGGAGGGAGGCAAACCCACCCCCATCCAAAGTAAAGTAAGACATCATTGAGAAAAATACACTGAATAAGCAGAATACATGCTCTCTTACTTCTGAAATCCTGCTGTGCATGTTTTGAATAAGAAAAATAGATGACTTTTAAAAGTGTGAGAGTCAATACTACTGCCAAATGTTTCAGAAAGTGACTGAAGAGTTAATAATGGTACTCAAATTTCTCTAGTTTAAAAGTTATAACTAAGTTGGGTGCCAGGCAAAAGACACAGTAGGCACTTTACCAAAGAAAGTTACACAGAGCGAATAGTAGAACCAAATAATTTGCATTATGATTAGTTACTATGAAAATGAAAGTTTAAACCATGAGACATCACTATATACCTATAGAAAGTAGATACATCAGAATGTGTGTGTGTGTGTGTGTGTATGTGTGTGTGTGTGTGTGTAATGAGACTAAATGAGTACAAGGATTTAGAAATCATAGATTACTAACAAATTTACCTGTAGAAATACAAAAAAATACAGTCATTCAATTTTGAAGTTTCTTAAAAATACTGTGTAATTACATGTGACCCAGAAATTGTGCCCCTGGGTATTCATCCCAGAGAAATAAAAATGTTTACATAAAACCTTAATCCTACTGATTATTGGAGCTTTTGTTCACAATAGTCCAAATGTAAACAGTCCAGGTAGCGAATGATAAACAAACTGCAGTATTCATACTACAAAATACCTCTCAACAGTAGAAAGAAATGAAAATGGTTTGTACTTAGCTCCTTCACTGTCAATCTTCTAAAATGTTAAGTATACAAAAATTTGTAATGTCGGTATCATATCATATGTTCCAAATTCCCAATTGAAATATGCTCTTCTTGGGCAGACACATGGAATTTCAGGTGACACAGACTACTGAATTCTTGGGATGCACTCAAGGCTTCAGCCAATCATTAGGACGTCTTTTCAGAAGCCCTTCTTGGTTTCTGAGCTTGAGAGATCTGTAATCACAGCAGCTTACACTCAGCTCCTTGTACTTCTTCACAGCTCTCTAGCACCCGACTCTTTGAAATCCTTTTTCTTATCTTCTGTGATACGCCAATATTTTGATTTCCCTGTTTCATTTATTTTTATCACCTGTTATCTACTGATAAATATAAACATTATTTAAGTTATTTTATCTACAGCTGGGGAGTTGTCTTACTTGGTAAAGTGTTGGTTAGCTAAGCATGAAGACCCAGTTATGTCTCCAGCACCAAGGTAAAAAGCTGGGCCTAGCAGTGCTGACCTGTAACACCATTGCTGGGTGAGGGAAGAGAGGGAACTATCCCTGAGGTTTGCTAGGCAGCTAGTTAGGCAATCAGGGAGGTCTCTATTGAGTGGGTGATAGAGGAAAATACCCTACATTGACCCTTACCCTCCACACATAGTGTTATGGTTTTGGTCCCTTTCCCTTTAAGAGACAAGCCACGCCCATTCCCTCCCCATTCGCTGAGGCAGGCTGATCTTCAGCTTCCAGCCTGAGCTTGCTCTCTTTTCCATCTTCCTCTCGGAGAGGCAGCTTCGCTTCTGCCTCTCTCCCCACTTCAGTGCTTCTCCTCTCTCTTTCTCTTAACCCCTCTCCCTTCCCCCCTTCTCTTCTTCTTCCTCTTTTCCTGTCCTCCTCCTGTCCCTTCACCCCACTGTGGAACACCTCTTTCCCTAATAAACAACCTTTCCACGCATGTGGTCGAGTCCTGGGTTCCTCCCTCCGACTCCGTGGTAAACACAAGCCGCAGGAAGAAACACAACCCATAGGATATGTACCACACACATACCTGTGCACACACCAACACACAAACATCATGCATCTTGACTATAAGCCTTTTATAAGCCTTTTTCCTTTCTTTTAGCATAGTTTTTAAGCTAAGCTAAATTTGAAAAACAATGCTGTCTTAATTTGTCTGAGGCTCTTCCAAACAATTCTCTAAGGAGGGCACATTATCTTTTCTCATCTGTTTTCTGAATATCTTCCTTATTTTGTACTCCTTATGGTTTTGGTTTTGGTTTTGGTTTTTTTAGAGACAGGGTTTCTCTGTGTAGCCCTGGCTTTCTTGGAACTCACTCTGTAGACCAGGCTGTCCTTGAACTCACAGAGATCTGCCTACCTCTGCCTCCCTGAGCGCTGGGATTAAAGGTATGTGCCACACCCACTCGGTTTATGTTTTATAAGGGCCCCACAAATATCAGTAATGTATACTCTGTATGATCAGTCTTGAGAATAACCAAGAAAACTTCTGAAATTTGCCCGAGAAGGTAGCACACTGGAAAGAGCCTCTCCTTCAGTAGCTTTATCTCTAACCTCCCTGCATTATGTTGACTCATCTGGTCACCGCCACAATACCCGTACACAGCCACAGGCAGACAGCTCTTCAGGTCAGCTGATTTTACTCTCTGATTTTGGGCTGTTATACTTAGGTCATTTCACGAAAAACCCACTTAAATGTTCTAACACACCATATGGGGCAACCTTTGACCAGTAGAGTAAGAGACTGAAACCTTAAGCATAAATTGCACCGATTCGACCCATCCGGTGTGTATTTATGAAGCCTATTCATCATGGGGTCTCCAGCAGGATTGGAGCAGCCCTCAGTTTCACCTGCCACAGATCCCTCAGCAGCACTTCCATGAATTGGCATGTCCATGTGCTTCTTTCAATGTTCCCACAATCCAGTTAAGATGTCTTTTCAAAACATGCTGCATGATTCTAAACCTTTGTTCAGACTTCTGTTTTTAGAGGGAAGAAAAAACTCGGAAATGCCGGGGTAAGTTACTTGAATTTCATTCATAGGAAATGAAAAGTCACTGAAACTTTAGTGGCTGTAATTTAGTAAGATCAATGTATTTCCAGGTTTAAGATAAAACGAATAGTGGTTTTTATTAGTTCAGGGGATAGTGAAGAAAATCCAAAGCCCTGAATTAAAATCTGTATTAAGGTATTGTATAAGACTTCAGATGATCTGATAGTTTGTGCATTTGGATGCTCCACAACGTGCTCATATGACTTTATCTGGGTATTAGAGTTTGAGGTGTGTTCCCACCCTCTTCCAGGTTCATGTGTTGATGTCATGACCTTCAGTATCTTGGAATGTAACCTTATTTGGGAATAGGGTCATTGAAAGTGAACTTATTTAAAATGCTGCTATGTTGGAATAGGATTGGCCCCTAATCATATGATTGCTTCCCTAGAGAGAAGATGAATGTAGGTATACACAAGGAGACCACCATGTGAGCATGAAAAGCAGAGGTTAGAGGAGTGTTAACTCCCAGTCTACTGCATCCTTGATTTTCACCTCCAAAACTTCTAACCATTAAGACCACAAATTTCTGTATTTTAAGCCATCTAGTCCATGATGATCCACTAGGACAGCCCCAAGAAACTAACATACTAAAATGGGTTACTAGAAAATCATTAATACAAGAAGCCAAGAGGGGAAATCTACTGCGGTGAAGAGGAAAGTGGCAGCAGACAGTGCTTCAAGATTTTGGCATATTTGGTTCACTGAAAGAGATGTGTAAGAGACATGCGCACAAATTGGAATTTTTGTGTGATGGGGCAAGAAACATGGTCCCCGTTAATTGAGTTGGCAAGCAGGGCATTGTGTGAAAAGGACAGGACTCACCTTCTGCATGTGACTAATGAATCTGGACTTGAAAAGCCTTAGGTGCAGAGAGGACCCAATTAGGCAAATTGAGTGAAATTCAGATAAGGAATTTATGAGAACGGAAGACTAGCTTTGAAAAAAGATGAAAGGGAAGACATGTACTTAGCTAGACTAAGTGATGATTAAGTGGAATTGGTCAATAAGGGATACATGTTGTAAAGAGGAGGCATCAAAGAAGAAGCAAAGTGATACAGAGAAAGATGCAAGCCCTGCACCAATTTTATTTTTATAAACAGGAAAGCATATTAGTGATACACTCTGAGGAATCATCTCTAACAAGATAACAAACGCTGAAGTCACAAAAATGAATAAATTAGATTACTGAATGTTTTAAAGTTTTGAACAAATTTTAAATATGCTTTAAAAGCAAAAAGAAGTAAAAATGAGAAAAAGTTTATCTATGACTTGTATGCAGTTAAGAGATAGCATTTTTGAAGCAATCTTATGAGTAAAGCTTTAGAATATTTAATTTTAATTTAGGAAATTTATAGGAAATGTTAATACATTAAGGTAGACAAATAGTTGAAGAGAGGCTTCAAGTAACTATCTCTCATATCATATAAATCTGTATTTTTCTTGTGCTAAGACCTGAAATATTGTTCAGCACACAGTAAAACTGGTATTCTTGTATATAGCTCCTTTCAATATAACTTTGAAATTATTTCTAAGAATTTAAATGTGCTTATGCTTTATTTCAGCCAATCAACTTGTAGGCAATTATTCTACAAAACCTCTCAAAATGTCATGGAGGAATGTGTAGCACGATGCTTTCTTGAATAGTGATTTGGGTTGTGAAAAATTAGAAACAACCCAAGTGTCACTACTAATAAAGAAATGTCTAAGAGGTAATAAATAGCAAAGGATACCTAATGGGGATGGCGCCGATGAATGCCAGGCCATCACTGCAACAATGACGTTTTCTAATTGTTAGGACCTGGGAAGACATTTGTGACATATTTTTTTATTTGGTTTTTTGAGACAGGGTTTCCCTGTAGTTTCTAGAGCCTGTCCTGGAACTAGCTCTTGTAGACCAGGCTGGCATCGAACTCAAGAGATCCGCCCGCTTCTGCCTCCAGAGTGCTGGGATTAAAGGCGTGCGCCACTACTGCCCGGCCTTGTGACATATTTTTTAAGTGTAAAAAAATTAGGAGCCAGGTTGTGGTAGTAAGCAAACAGTTATGAAAATGGTTGTTTAAAGGCCTTACTAATATTTACCACAGGTGAGTGAGAGTGGAAATAACTTTTATTTCATTTTGAACACATATGAGTCATTTGAAATAATTTCAGGGTGCATAAAGTTCTTTTTTTGACCATAGCTTGTCATAAAAGAATAAAGAAATCCCAATTAAGGTCAAAGATATCCTATGACTGTTGGAAGAAAACAAGAGAACCATCTAAAAACACTTCCAGTTTGAGATGGCTAACTGCTAATGTCCTTATAAGCTGGTATTTTATTTCTCAAGATCAGTAAACTCAAATTTTCCTAGATAAATTCATTTCAATATATCTTTAGATATTACAGATTTAAGTTTGGCATTTCATTGAGAGTTTTATGATGCAAAGCAAATTTTCGTATCTCCAGCATGCTAGCTTAAGTTAGATGCTGAAAAACTAGATGAGGGCGGAGACTCGCTCACAAGCTTGCAAAATGATGAGTATATTCATATCAATAAGGCATTGATTCCTTTCTAATTTCATTACTGTTGCTGGGTGATATAACACCTCACTTTATTTTGAAAAAAAAAAAAAAGACCAATAATGGATACAAAAGGCATATTTACCAGCACTCGGGAGGCAGAGGCAGGCAGATCTCTGAGTTCGAGGCCAGCCTGGTCTACAAGAGCTAGTTCCAGGACAGGCTCTAGAAACTACAGGGAAACCCTGTCTCGAAAAACCAAACAAACAAACAAAAAAAGGCATATATAGGTAAGACTATTCCCTGAGAAAAGATCAGGATATTTCAGCTTGTAACACTTTGTATATTCAGGGAAAAGCCATGTTGTATGTGGATTAGCTCTTATCTTAGTGTATCTAACACTTGCCTGCTCTCCTTGACTCCTGGTGACTTGCTCTTTTCCTTCTGGCTTCAGGCGTGAACAGGTTACCAAGGTCACAGCGCTTAGCTATGGATTAGGACAACCAGATTCTCCGATTCAGTACTGCCAAAGAGCCGTGGTACGGAGAGGGATGCAAAAGTGATTTACTAGGAAATGCACCCAAGAAAAACAATGTAGATGAAAGCTGAGAAGGAAGGGAGACAACTGATAGAGAAGAGGCAAGCCAGGGCACAGTGGGCGGATGTGTCCTGGGTCCTCCCACCCATTGTGAGTTCCAAAGCTTGCTGGGAGGAATACCATATACTTGTACCATGGCTATACTTTATTACAGCAGCCGAATACCAAGTGACATCAGAAAAAAGAAAGAGCACGTGGGAGAAGCTAAAAGAAAGCTATATGCTTTTAAGGCCACCTCCCAGAGGAATCCCACAGGATATGTTTCATTCCCACATTACAGGAATTGTGACCAAGTATGGATGCTGCCAATCAAAAAAGCTCAGTAGGGGCCATCACATGGGTGGTCTCTGCCCAGCACACACCCAAATTCCAAATGCCCTAAGAAAAGCAGGTATTCAGCATCAACCATATCATTTGTGCTAAAGGATTAGGTACAGTGACTTTTTAATCAGAGAATGGTAAACAATCTACTGATGTCCACATCCTTAAATGCCAACCTATGGCCAACCTCCCTTGAGTAGTCCTCCCTAAAGCTGGAAATTTCCTCCAGCTACGCTCACTCTTTGCTGAACAGATACTGTGGGTTCATTCCCTAGGAGGGCTCTGAAGGCCATTCACGCTACAATCCACTTTTAAGAAAGGCAGCTAAGAGTCTATTTCCACACCTGTCTGTCATTGCTTAAAGGACACCTGCCAGGGACAAATTTCTAGGCACTTTCAGACATCTAGAAGAGTATCCAAGTGGTTCCAGTTGCCTGAGGGCAAGTCCTCCAACAAAGAGATGTAGTGGCTTATTGTCACGAGTGACAGCTCACAGTGAGAGTCAAGCCTAGAAGATGGACCTGGGCCTGAGGGGATGTAGGTGAAGGGTTGACAGCATCTGTTCTGTCACCCACCCTGGGACTGTGTGTCTTCAACTGAAAATAGAGAATGGCCTTTCTTGAGATGAGCGAACCTGCAGAGTGTGAGCCTCACGCTGCCTGGAGCCAGATTTCCCACCAGGTGTAAAAGAGCTTTCTGTGGTGGCTAAGGAAGACATCTGCACATAGGGAGAAGACAGCAGAAGATAGATTTTAAAAAGCCACACACTGAGGGAAAAACAAGCTGTTGACTATGCTCTAGGCTCCCCTCGAAGCCAGCAGCTCTGCCATCTCTCCTTTGTTTTGATCAATGTGAATATCTCTTCCCTTCCCTGTGTATTTTGCATCTGCTCATTTAATTTATCTTTGTGACTTGTAACTGCTTGACAAGGTCTTACTTCTGTAAAATAGACTGTTTTATTATGTAATGAAGCAACTATACCATGGGAACCTGATTCAGAGACATTTGAGGGTAAATTTTATTTCTTTTGAAGGTAGGAATGAGAATTCATAAGTCCGGTCTATTTTCTTTTCTTCCTTCCTTCCTTCCTTCCTTCCTTCCTTCCTTCCTTCCTTCCTTCCTTCTTTCTTTCTTTCTTTCTTTCTTTCTTTCTTTCTTTCTTTCTTTCTTTCTTTCTTTCTTTCTTTCTTTCTTTCTTTCTTTCTTTCTTTTTTTGAGACAGGGTTTCTTGGTAACTTTGGAGCCTGTCCTGGAAACTAGCTCTTTTAGTCCAGGTTGGCCTGGAACTCATAGAAATCCACCCTGCCTCTGCTTCACAATTGCTAGGATTAAAGGTGTACATCCCCACTGTCCAGCTTTTTTGTTTTATGTTTCTTTGTTTGTTCTGTTGGTTTATTTTCTAACAGAGACCTTGAAAATCTACAACTGGATCCACCATTCCCACACATCCCACCGATAGCTTCTCTTCCAGTCTGTTTTTATAAGAACTGTTTGCATCTTAAAATTAATTAGGAATGAGAAAGTTCTCATTTCAGTATCCATAAACATGTTTTTAGTTTCATGGATAGATTGTACGTGGAAGTTTCCACTCTTTTATCTATACACCTACACAATACCCTCGATTTTGTCTTTTGGCCAACATAACCTGAGAGCTTTATAATCCTGACCTTTTCCAAAAGTGTTTGCCAATTCCAATGCTTCAAAATAGTAAGAGAAATAAAACAGATTTCTGAGGGAAAGAACTGCCTAAGCATTATTATTTCTAACAATCTTGTGTAATATTGCATGTAAATCATCTTAAAAAGTAAAAATTCCATCTGGATAGGCATACATAGGTGGCTGAGCTGAGAAAACCACAATGACATGCAGTAGCAGATGTGGGTTAATGGCAGTGACTGAGTCTCTGAGTGGACCCCGTCACGGAGTGTTTGAAATCCGTTCATGCTGTTATCTGCTTGCCCATCAGAGAACAGTGTGCACCAAACCTCCTCCTTATGATGGAGCTGAGAGGGGCTGTTTGTCTATTGAAAAAATCATAAGATGTACACATCTAAGATTCTGACATTTCAAACTCAATTAACAAACATCGTTAGAGCATTTTTTTTTTTTTTTTTTGGCGAGGCTCATACTCCAGTGGGCACAGAGTTTGCCATGATCATCATGGGGAATTTTGGTAAGTTGATGCAGGAATTGTTGCTGTTTAAGCAAATGAGAAATTTAAAAGTGAGAGAATTGTGATCCTGGACTCTGAAACCCTAGGAGACCATGAGCCTATGGATGTCACTCTCTTGGGTATCCTGAGAACCGTGTGTTAAATGAGACAGGAGAGTTACCTTTCAGGAGCAGAAAAAGGTCCTGAAAGATATGCAGAAGACACGATGGAGAAATGTTTCACTTTACATTTCTGTCTCAGGACTAGACCTTGCTGTCTACATACATTTGGAAAAGCAAAGAAAAATGTATTTTTATTAATGTCTGGTGTGGGAGGTCCTTCTGTCTATATGTTACTTTTATTGGTTAATGAATAAGGAAACTGCCTTGGCCTGTTGATAAGGCAGAACTTAGGTAGGTGGGGAAAACTGGACTGAATGCTGGGAGAAGGAAGGCAGTGAGGGAGAAGCCATGGACTGCTGAGACAGACGTGCTGAAACTTTGCTGGTAGACCATGACCTCATGGTGATGCACAGATTACTTGAAATGGGTTAAACTGAGATGTAAGAGTTAGCCAATAAGAAGTTAGAGCTAATGGACCAAGCAGTGTTTTAATTAATATAGTTTCTGTGTGGTTATTTTGGTTCTGGGTGGCTAGGATGAACAAGCAGCCTCCTCCAATAAATGTTAATGTTGGAGGTAATTTAATTGACGAGGAGTGTTACAAAACAAAGATCTGTCATATAAATTTCAATGATTAAATCATGTCTTCTCTTAAGCTACTACTTGAAGCACCAGTGCTGGATTGTGTTTTTAAGGAGAATCACTTATCCATGTGCTGTAGAAGAAAGAGGCCAAGTTAGGGATGAAGATCCAAAACCACAGTGATTTCTCTTTCCTGCTCGGTCTCCACTGTGAAGTGCTCTTTTGGATCCAAAATGAGAAGGAACCCTAGAGTTGTGCGTCCTTTGACTTAGAAGTTTACTATTCATATGCCTTAATGTGAAGAGTTTATTGAGTCTTAAATTCAAGTTCCTCACTTGAGGATTCTGTGGAGTTTGTGTAATACATTATATATATAAAGCACCACTAATGCCCCTGTCATTCTACCTAGATACAACTGCAGGTAAATAGAGGGAGAGAGCCTGCCCTGTGATACCATCATCTGCCTGATAACATTTCCATATATGACTTGCCTGTCCCCAGCAAGTCATTACATCCAGCACAGATTGTGTTCAGTCTCCAGTGCATGATTGTTGCAATGTTCATTCCCACAAGGAATGATCCATCAACTAAACATTCTATAAAGCTGGGTTCAGCATGGTGAAGGAAGATACACTGGAAATTATGACAGCTAAGGTTACTGAGGACTCACTGGGGTTGGTTCTATGCTAAGTGTTTCACATGTATTATTCTATGTGTTTAACAAACCCTAAGTGATAGTTCATGTACTTTTCTCATTTTTTATATGAGGGAAAGGGATCCCAGAATGGCTAAGTCTCTTTCCCTAAATAAACTCAAAGTGGATATCAAAACAGAGCTAATAACTCTTACTCATGCTGAGTTCTTGACCAATGGGATACAGAAACTCCTGTAAAATCACTGATTATTTTCAGCCATAGTTGACTGTCAGTAGCCACACAGCAAAGCATTCCATGTAAAAAGAATGGCCACAAACCAGAGATGTAGAACTGCACTAAGGATAGGAGTAGTATTATATTCACAGTGGACAGTCTTTTGAACAGCAGTGATGATCCACATTGAAGAATCATAAAAACCAAGATTAGGCTGATGGTAAAAGCAGAAAATCTTGAATGTCCTTAATGCAGCTCTTGCTGAAGTTTCATAGCTATCCAACTCAAGTCATGGTTGGTCGAATGGATTTGAGTTGTTTGAATGTTTGAGTAGGCTGGCTTTAAGTGATAACATTTAGTGAAGATGTAGAGTGCATGCATTAGTCAGATTTTCTAGAGAAACAGAACCAACAGTAGATAGATTGGCAGGCAGATGGATGTAAGATAGACAAATAGATATAGATAGATAGGGACAGACAATGGATAGTATATTAGTCAGGGTTTTCTAGAGTCATAAAATTTATGGAATGACTCTCTATATATAATATATATGGGAATTTATTGGAATAACTTACAGGTTGCAGTCCAACAATGGCTACTTGTGAGTGGAAAGTCCAAGAATCTAGTAGCTTCTCAATCCTGTGAGGCTGGGTGTCTCAGCTGGACAGCCAGAATCTCAAAAGAGGAATGGATGGGCTGAGGGAGGGGAAGACAAGCAGGTGAAAAACACCCCTTTCTTCTTCCATTGTCCTTATACAACATCCCAACAAAAGGTATGACCAGATGAAAGGTGCGCCTTCCAGGCTCAAGGTCTGGATTAAAGCCATGTGTCATCCAGCCTCAAGATTCGGATTGAAGGCATGTTGTCTTTCTAACTCAAGATCTGCATCACAAGTGTGTTCCTCCATTTCCAAATTATAATTCATTACAGATATAGTCAAGTTGACAACCATGAATAGCCATGATAGATAGATAGATAGATAGATAGATAGATAGATAGATAGATAGATAGATAGATACTGAGATAGACTTTGGAGTACTATCATAGCTAACCATGGATGCTGAGAAATGCCATGATTTGCTGTCTGCAAAGGAGAAACTTCAAATCAGATGAAGGAAATCCTGTCCTATTACAAAGTCCCAAGAGCCAGAGAAACCTTAATATTAAGTCCTAGGTAGGGCTAAGAATGGCGAGTAATAATGACAGGAGAAGATATATGCTATAGTTATAGAAGAGAGAAAATCCACTTTCTTCCTTTGTATGGTATATTTAGAACCTCTACAGACTGGATGGTGTTCACTTATCTTTGTGAGTGTGGTCTTATTTATTTCTTATTTATTTAAATCAAAATTAATTTTAATTAAATTTACCACCTATATGATAAACTATTGTCTCTACCAAGCAGCACACACACACACACACACACACACACACACAGAGTCATTGCAATGTAGCGAGAGGGAGGAGGAAGTAACCAACTTAATTTTGAGTACACAGAAATGCTAAGATGTTGGTTACTGGTTAACTGTGCAAATATTGGATATTTGAATTTTGATAGAGTCTGGATGAACGTCTTGGGGAATGGTAACTGACTGTTAAAGGTCAGATGATCAAATAAATGATCGAATAAATGATCAAGAAGAGCAGAAACCTAAAAGTTTAGCTCTTACAGCAACCCACAGTTTGATAGTGGAAGGAGGGGAAAGGGGCAGCAATAAAGCAAGAGAACCCTTCACCAGGGTGATAGAACTAAAGAGAGCAGTGTCTGTCTTGCAGCCAAGAGAAGACTGGGCATGAAGGGGCTAGTGGGGGACAGCGCTGACATCAGAAGTCAGAAAAGAACTGAGCAGAGGAAGGACTTGATGAACTGAGGTTGCTGGGGTCAGGTAAAAAAGGTTGAATGTGAAAGGGCAGGGTGGACTTCAGGGACCACTCAACCAGAATGTGAAGATAATTAGCGTGAATGAGCACCTTAAGGATACGGCCATCAAAAGAAGAGAAACTGATGTGTTGGTAACGCACTGTTCATTCATGTTTAAAAACAATGGAGGCATGAACAATTTCATCTGAGAACATTTCACTTCCCAACAATATTTTCTGGAGCTTTCTCATCTTTTGTGGAAGATAAGCTGGTGGTAGAAATATGTCTTTCTACTACCACAAACCGAAATGCACAGCTCCCCCGGTTGCCTTCCAAGCAGTGTTAACTTTACATTTTCCTGAGCTTGTCATCTTTCTGTGCTGACAGGAAGAAGAGAAGGAAACATGCTAATTGACTGAAATGAAAGTGGAATTTCTAAGGCTGCCTATCTACATCGTTTCTCTGCTGGCTTTTCATGGGTAACAGAGTGTCTAATGTTCAGGGACAAGAGGATTCAGACCACAGGGTGCCTGCCAGCTCTCCAGAGGGCAGAAACCCACATCTGCATGCATAGAAATGAGGCCAGAAATAGGTTTCCAGATAAAAATGGAGCAGTGTGGTAGAGCTGTGCACTGTGCAAAGAAACCCAGACTCCGGATGAAGGGGAAACTTAGGCACTGGGTAGGTGGAGTGCATAAACGGCATTAGAGAAGAGCTAGTCAGTGACATGATGTATCTTCCCAGTATGCTCTGCCGAGGCAGCACGTTACTTAATTGTGTGAAGTATGAGACCCAATACCTCTTCTCTGCTCACCTCCCAAACCACTTAGGCTTGCAGAAGGAAAATTGGGCACCCCTTTCCATTCATTTCGAAGGATGAAAGAAAAGGCCAGCATAGAGATGTATTGATCTTTGGAAAGGGCAGGTGCAGATTCAAAGGTCAAGGTGCTACTTCTGGACAGTTAAGATACGATGTGAAGGGCTGATCCATGGGAAAAATAATAAAATAAAAACCAAGGAATATTCCATGCACACAGTCAATTCAACATCATTTTGTAAGCCTTTTAAATAAAGTAACATAGTATTATATATGTATATATCCATATTATGTACGTATATATTTGTGTGTACATATACATCTCTATATATGTACATATATGTAGAAATTAATCATTATTAACTTTAAAATAGAAGTCAATTCCAGAAAAAAATTTATTAACTGTAAAAATTGGAAGTATATGCATTTCCCTGTGTAGCCTTAAAATTAGAAAGAGAAATATACATCAAGAAAATTAAGGAGAGATGGAAAATAAGAATGAAAAGAATGATAAACAAGACATAAAGCGGAAAGTAGGTGCGTAAAGGGGAAATTAAGAAAAAATGAGGGAGAAGGACTAAAACCTGGGTATGGCAGAAAATTCCATACTGACACTGAACCCATGTCTCGTGCCTATGTCCCCACAGTCGGGAAAAGAGCTAAGAGGGCAGATGAGGACAGGACAGTGGACTGGAGGACTGAGGATGACCAAACCTTCTGAGATGAGCATGCTGTGTGCAGATCTCCCATTCTTTTACACACTGCTCTGTGTGGTTAAGAGAATACATCCATACAGGGACCTTACATCATCCTTTCAAATGAGAACCATCAGTCTAGAACAGTTCCTTCAGAATTTGAAATCGGTTCTGTTTCATTTTCACAGCAAAGTTTTGAAATGAAATCTTTGTTTCTTTTGGGCTCTTTGATGTCTCTCTTTCTGATTTTTGTTTTATTTTGTTTTGATTTTGGTTTCTTTCGAGACAGGGTTTCTCTGTGTAGCCTTGGATGTCCTGGAACCTACTTTGTAGACCAAGTTGACATTGAACTCACAGAGATCCGCCTGCCTTTGCTTCCTGAGTGCTGGGACTAAAGGCATGTGCCACCACTGCCGGCCAAATGTCTCTTCTTACTCGTGAAGGAATGGCCACTTTTCAGAGGGTAGTCCCAGAATCGTAGTGACTCCGAATGTCATGTAGAAGATAGCCACAGTTGGTTCATTCTGTTGGTTTCCTTTTAGATCTCTGTACTTTGTGTATGTCTATGTGGGAATTATACATTATCGGATCCAACCGTCCTTGCTCCCATCCTCCCTGCATCAGGCCTCCTATGTAGGCCATAACTCCATAAATACTTTTTTGTACAATGCCTCAGACTCTGAAAGAAGGCTGTTGTCTCCAATCTGCCACCTAAAATAACCTTCACTGAAACAAACTAAATCCATTAGCATGGTGCATACTGTCTCAATGCTAGCCAAAAACTGTGTTTACCTTTTTTATATAACTACACAATACCTGGGTCTTTCTAAATAGGTTACATGCTGACCACAAACTTCTGAACAATTAAATATCCTTATGCTACATGTATGTAATTAATTTTTGCCATTTTAAGTACATCTGAATTATATTTTCCATGAGCATAAATAACCTTCTCTCTCTTAGATGACTCCCACAAAGTACAACAAACATGTTCGCAAAGGGCCAATCCAACACAGTGTGTCTCCCAAACAACTTCTGAGAAACAATTTGGATGCCTATTCAACACACTCTGCATATTCATATATGCATCTACGCTTTAGAGATGAACTCTTTCTTGGCCATTGAGAGCTAGCACTTTGTGTTCTTGGCTAGTGACATTAGCACATTTTTCTACAAATGCTATTAATACATGTTCATACACAGATTTTTTAAGATGATGTTTTCTTAACCCTGGTCTTACTTCCTGCCATTATTTTATCTTCTGGGCTACAGTTTGGGACTATCCTAGACAACAGAACCAGTGCCCGTACTGGGTTGACACATTAAATTGTCACACAGGCTGAAGCAGTCATAGTGATTTTAAGATACCACCAAGAACAGAGGACAACAAGCAATTTGAATTGTTAGAACACTAACCTTAGGAATTTTGCCACGAATTCTGTGAAATTCTATAGAGTCAACCAACAGTTGTATGTTACAGAGAGCTGGAAGGAACACTGGGAAAGCCTGGAGTGGAAGTGACAGCTTGAGAAGAAGGGTGAAGAACACTTATCTTCAAAGGGACTAAGTTACAGTGATGGGCTCTTTTTTCTACCTTGTTTTGTGCAGGAAAGTGCTCCTAGCTCCACAAATGCTACATGCTCCTACACAGAGTGTGTGTCTAGAGTAGACACAGACAAAGTATGGACTGAATTTGGTTTTCATATAAAAATGTTTTATTGGAACATAAAACATCTAATGCCTGGGCATGTGGCGGGGGGGTGGGGGAAGGGTGCTTTTCTTTTAAAACAATGAAGGTAGGAATTGTGGCAAAGACTCCATGGTCCATAAAGCATATAGGTTTTACCATCTGGCCCTTCATTCTGAAAGTTTGCCAGTCCTTAAGGTACAAATCAGTATTAAATGTTTTACTAAAGAAGCTAAAGGCTTCTGAGTGCTAGGGAAAAAAATCAAGTTTTGCTGTACCTTACCTAAAACATCTTAGTGTTATACAGGATCTTAGATGTCAGGAAGCTCACCTCCCAGCTAACCAGAATGCAGGTAGGATGTTGTCTTCCTACTTCATGGAGAGGCTGAGCTGATGAGACTGAAAACAATAAAGTCATTTGCTTATTGAGGGACTCATTTGTCCTCTTAGGAGAGCTGAGAATGTAGCTGGCCTATAACTAAGGGTGACCGAGATACCAAGGAAAGCCACAGGTGCTTCTGCTGAAGTCTACATGTTCATGGCCCAGTGCTCTTCAGCCATAATTCATGAGAAAGTAGACATCACACATTGTATCTTGAGTTGTAATCTTTCCTCAGAGTAGCCAGCTGTGTGCTGGGCAATACTGTGTCTTGATGCTGGCTAATGACAAAGAACCAGAGCACCCATCAGCCAAGCAGTCACAAAGATAGCCAACTTCACAGTACAGTGTTCATAAACTATGGCATTTGACAGGTGTACTAAGGATATTTTTGCCTTATGATATTGGGATGCTAACTCATCCCAAGTTTAGAAGCCTTACACACACACACACACACACACACACACACACACACACAAACACACACGGTTTAGTAGAAAAAGAATTTCCTTTTAAAATAGTTATACATTGACTTTATTTATTTGAGTCTCTCATGTTCAAATTTTTCATTGTATATAATCCTATGGTAAATAACATTTTCATACAAGTATCTATTGTTCATTGATTATATTCACCCAACATTCTCCTTTTTCACCATTCCTGTTAGTCCCTGTTTTCCTCTATAATATTTTCACTTTAATGCCACATACACACATGATTTTATTTCTCTATTTAAAATCTAAGAACTATAATGAGGAAAACATATAATATTTGATTTTCTGAGACTGGCTTAATTTACTTAAAAGTATTATCTTTAGTTGTATCAAATTTTCTGTGACTGATATAACTTTATTGTCTGTGATGATGAATACATGTTCTTTATTGCTCTGTGGCTGAACACCTAGGCTGGCCCCACAACTTTCCTGTCCACAGTGTCATATAAACATTGCCATGAAAGTATTTTTGTGACAGGCTGACATAGAGCCCTGTGAGTGAAGACCTAAGTGTGATAATCTGTAAATTAGTGAGCATTTTTTTAGTGGGAAGGTAATTCACAAAGAAAGAAGTTTAAAAAGAGAGAAAACACAGGTCCTGAATCACTGACCCATGATGTTTAAAGAATACAGTTCCTTTCACAGGTCAGTCACTACCTTTATGTTCTATTTCTGTTCATTTTTATTATGTTCCTTACTGAGTTCTCACTTATTTAGGATATACCTTTCCATTTCCGATCTCATTTTAAAATAGACCAGTTTTCTTACGTGTGCTAATTGAAGTAGAGGACTCCAACATAGACAAGGAAAAACAACAATAAAAATAAACAACAAAATGAAACAAAACAAAAAACCAAGAATGACAACAAAAACACACACATAATATTTTACAAAAAGATCCTCTGTGTGCGCATATGTGTGTGTATGTATGTGGGGGGGATTTGTGGGGGACTTATTGGAATGGTTTATAAACAGCAGTCCAGTTGATCCAACAATTGCTAGCTGTTAATGGAAAGTCCAAGAATCTAATAGTTGCTTAGTCCCACAAGGCTGGATGTCTCCACTGGTCTTCTGTATATTCTGAAATTCTGAAGAAGTAGGCTCCCATGTGGGTGAAAGAATGGATGGATGTACTAGCAAGATGAGGGCAAGCAGGCAAAGAACAAAAGTTTTCTTATGTGTCCTTATATAGACTTCCAGCAGAAGATATGGTCCATATTTAAGGTATGTATTTGTGCCTCAAGAGTTGGATTAAAGGCTTGTGTCTTCACCCGTCAAGATTTGGATCAAAGGTGAGTATCTTCCTATCTCAAAGGTCCAGAATAAAAGTAGATTCACCCACTTCAGACAAAGTACAAAATCTCTCACTCTTGTGCCCTCCATTTCTGGATCGCAGTTCATGCCAGATACAGTCAAGTTGACAGCCAAGAATACCCTTCATGCCTCATCAGAAGCTAATCCTGCACATTTTCTCTGATAACTCAGAAGATGGAACAAACCCAGTGGTGCCAGTTGTCACTGAGCAAACATAGAAATTTACTAGACTTGGTCTTAGGCTGTCTTTTTGTGTTTAATCCAGCCAAGTTTCCAGTTGGATTTTGTTGTCATCCATGTAAAGATGGTCCTCGCCTACACTCAGTGCCAGGTGGAACAGTGGTCTGCTGTTTTTCATCTTTGTAAGTCCAATACAAGTCAAGGTACTGACTTTGTTTTTGTATGAATACACTTTCAGCCCTATATATTAATATTTGTCTTCTAGGATGGAAAGTAAACACCTTATGAAACACTAATGATTCATTTGTTAGCAGACAGTCTCCAGAAGAATTTGTTTTGTCTGGACTAATCAATAAAAATGTCTGAAAATTATACACTATTTGATGTAGGTGTAGGAACTGGTTATAATATTGAGAGAATTCCATGGGTAAATTGAGATAGATATCACAAAATTGATTGCATAAATAATTATTGTTATCTTTTATTGCTAAGCTCTCAGAATGCAAAACGGAACAAGACTCATGGAAGATGTGGGCTAGTGAGAAAAAATTAAAAGTGACTAAAATAACTACAAAGTAGGATAAATGTTAAGATAAATTTGTTGAATATTAATAATAAAGGAGTGCAGGGATGCCCCTTTGGGTGGGTTAGTTTTATAAGACCTTTCTGAGAAAATGAGATCAAAAAGATCTCGTCCTGGGAAAAGTGGGTATGACAAGTAGTTTTGGCTGAAGAAAATGGATGTGTAGACGTTCTGAGATGTGTCAAGGCACTGAAAGAAGCCCAACATCTTTTGGACGTTGTGATCAAAAGCATGAGAACCAAAAGATGAGGTTCTAGCTTGGGGCAGGTGGTGTAGAACCTTCTGGAGGACAAGGCCATGAGTTGTCAGGCAAAAGGGTATATGTTCTCTGGTTTCTGTCTTCAGAAGATCCTTTCTGATTCTGCTAATATGTGATGTGGTGAATAGTCGCATGGAAACAAGATGGCGGCAAGAAGCTGTGTCAAGTGAGCACTGTTGGGGCTGTTCACTAGGCTGGAAGGACACAAAGTGGAGAAACAAGGGATGTTTAGATTAGAGATGGGATTATGATGTCTGAAGAAAGAAGCAGAAAGCATCTAGCTGAGCAAGTCCCTGAAGAACTAGTTGTGTGTGTGTGTGTGTGTGTGTGTGTGTGTGTGTGTGTGTAAATTATGCATTGTTTCCCACTATTGTTACTTTGTTTTACTCTTGTTTTTAATAAATAGCTTTGTATTTTATAAGAGATAGAAGCTTCCTGTTCTATTAATTTATTTTCTTATCTAAAGGAAGACAGTTTGACTCTATAAGCATATTGATTTGAGGTTTTATTAGGCTTGAAACTTTGTAACCTCTTTAATTACATCATGTCATTAAAAAGAGCTGGCACATTTTGCTTGAATGAAGTGAGTGTTTCATTCATAGTAGTTGGCATGTATCTGACCTATCTCTTCAGAAAACTGCTTAGATATCTTACATCTAGTGTTTATCTTTTATATAAGACTTCATATGTTTCATGATCATAATCTTCAATCTTTATGTTTCACAGTCTCTGGTAAAACAGATACAAATTTAAAATGGCACTTTCTACATCTTTGTCTATCCATTTTCAGAATAGATGTATATAATATGATAATACAGATTCTACTATATTTTCTTGTTCAGATGTTAGAAAAAATGCTCAAAGACTTTGCCATAATATTTGCATCAGTTTGAAATTTTGTTTAAGATATGTACTTGAAGGCATTAATAATAAAGGTTCTGAAGCATATGTTGTCTGTGTAAGTATGAAATATTTAGGATGCTTGTGCATATCATCTCTAATTCCCTGCCTTTAGGAAGAGTTTCTGCCTGAAACTGTTCTTAATATAATGTAGGTGCTTTCCCGATGTTCATGGAACAAATCAGTGATTTTCTTTTGGTAGTGATTACACATGGATATTTACTAGCCACTTCTTTGTGCTGATGCTAAAATTCTAAAAGGCCTTCGGATCTAAAAAAGGTTAGACATAAAAACACAATCTAGTATGGTCTACCTAATGGAATACTGTTCTTCAATAAAAGAAACAATGTACAAACAACTTCTAAAAGTCAACAAAGCAAGCATCATAATTTCAAAAGGGGCAAAGAACTAAAGCATAAATATCTTTAAAGAAGATAACCCCAGATAGCCAAGAAGTGCGTAAAAAGGTGACTGATGACACTCATCATTTGGGAGAAGCTAAATGAGATGAAATCTCATTATACATTAGGATGAGTACTATCAAATGACATGAAATAATGTTGGCAAAGATAGAGAAGTTGTACAAACATTTTTGGTAGAATATAAAATGTTGAAAGCATGGTGAAGACCTGTTTGATAGTTTCTTAAAAATCAAAATTAGAATGGTCTTAGAGCTCATTCTGCTTTGCCCTGAAGTTTCCATGAAGGCTGGAGGGAATAGGCACTCTGTTTCTCATTTTTACTTCTCAGCTCTTTCCTACTCACTTAAGACTTGGTGAAAAGAGTAGAAACTTGTCCAACAGTTTAGTGCTGCTCTCAACCTCTGTCAGAGAATGATTTTTGTTGTTGTTGCTTTGTTTTTTACAGTGGACAGCAGTCAATGAAGAGACAAAAGTGGTCAAAGTGCTGGGAATAACTCACTGTTGAGTTTTCAGCCATACATGCCACATCTATATTAATTTCATCGAGGCTTGGCTAACAACATTAAGGGGTGGGTGGGAAAAATGTAAGAACAGAGGACAGGGAAGAGTGTTCTGAAATTCTGTCTTCTGAATGTGGCACGATCACAGTACTGGTGAGTTCATAGCAGTTACAGTTGCCTGTAAGACTGTACTAGATCAATTCCCGCAATGATGGGGAAGGGACCCATAAGCCTTGACTCCAGATGAAGACCTATTGGCAACTGACAGCCACTGTGGATGAGAGACACTTTTGGGAAAGTGCCCACTGGCAGTTTACCCATGTTCGTGGAGGTAGTACTGATGTGGGAGTCCCTTCTGTGTGTTGTAATTACCATTAATGAATAAAGAAACTGCCTTGGCCTGTTGATAGAGCAAAACTTAAGTAGGTGGGGAGACAAAACTGAATGCAAGGAAAAGGAAAGAGTCAGAGAGATACCATGGAGCCACCTCCAGAGTCAGACATGCTGAATCTTTGCAGGTAAGCCACTACCATATGGCTTAATTAATTATTCATACAGATTAATAGAAATGGGTTAAATTAATATGAGTTAACCAATAAGAAGCTAGAGCTAATGGGCCAAGCAGTGATTTAATTAATACAGCTTCTGTGTGGTTATTTCGGGGCTAAGCTAGCCTGGCGGCCAGGACAAACAAGTGGGCCCTCCTCCTACATAGTACTCATTGTACTCAGTGTGCTAAAATGAAAAGAAGAAAAGATGATGTGAAGGCAGAAAAGGAATGTGTTGAAGGATCGCGGGAAGAGGACCGGGGGTGTTATATTGATTTAGTCAAAATACATTGTACATATTTATAAAACTGTCAAAAGATAAATAAAATATTAATTGAAAAAATATGGTAAATTAACAACGAAGAAGGAAGAACAGCAAAAAGAAGGAACAAAAACAAACCACACAGTAGAGAGGTAGTTAACCTTTTTCCTTTGCAAAAACAGCTTTCTATTATTGACTGGAGTGACACAGCTATTGCTTGTCATATTTAACATAAGGATCTTAATGACATAATAGTATCAACAGAACCAGATTCAAATCCATTAAATTACACACAGGTAGGAATACTGGAGAGGGTGAGAGAATGAGAATGAAAATCAGAAATCAAAGACCAGAACTACTAATGGCCATTCCTAGGAAATACATTATCCCACAGCTCACTGCTTCTTTAAAATTCAACGTCTTTTCACCCCAATGATTCTAAAACATTAAGCACTTCTTCCTTTGTCTTTCATATTATCAACATCTTCCATGTTTCCAACTTCCGGTTTGAAGAGACCACTCTTTATTCATGCGTTTCCCATGAGTCCTCTTCATTAGGAAGTGGATTGCACCTTCAGCTTGCTCTTTTTCCATCCAGTGTCTTTTCGAGCTTTCCCTCTCAAAGCTGGATCCACATGAGGAATGACTTCACAGTCTCTCCTTATAACTGACAGGCCATCACTCCTCTGCAATACCCTGCCTTCTCTCTCCAAGGTTGTTTGCGTTGCCACCTTTAGAAAGAAAGACGTGACTACTCCGTGGAGCTCCGTGGGGGCAGAATAAAGATTAATAGTGGAGAATAAGAGGGAGAAAAATTGTGTCAGTTTGTGGAGGCCCTCTCTAATAACTAAAACTACACAGCAGTCCCTGGAAGTATCCAGGTAGGAGCTGGTCATTTGTCATGGCTGCTAGCAAAAGGATGATGGATACTGTAGTGTCATAGCAGAAGACTTAGTCTTCCCAGGTCCCTCCCAGCTATATGAGTTCATCATTCAGAGAGGATATTTTTTTCTCAGGATTTTTCATTTTTAAAATCTAAGCAAAAGGGCTAAAAATAAAAAAATAATAAATAAAAAACCTCTTTGGCATGGTCCCCAAGAGACCCCTACCCAGACCTTCATGCACTTCGCAGTTTGCAGGCATCAGTGCTTCCACAGTTCGGGGCAATGAAGGATTCTAGATGTGTCTCTAGGTCTCATTTTCATTTTCTACTTTAAAAACATTTAAGACAAATTGACATGAAAAGCTAAAGGATCACATTGGTGTTAAAGGAGACAAAAGTGAATTTTATGGTGTTCTAATTTCTCATTCTTTTCTCATGTGCCTTCACATCAAGTTGAAACTCAATTTCTTCTGTATCTCTACAACTCTATTGAATTTTACATTTGTGGGTTAAAGGCTCTTCTAGATTAGACAATATTAGATGTATTCCTGCATGCACTTCTCCTGTTTTAGTTTATAGGAGTCATCTGTTTTTCTTTCCCTTTGGAAATTTTCTGCTATGCTAACCATCTTAACAGAAGCTCTGTTCTAGAAAGCTTTTTTCCTTTTTTAAATTCTGCATGATTTAATTCTCAACCTTATAGCTAATATGGAATAATAAGAAGACTGAAAATTCTTCCCAGACAGTGTAAAATGCAGAATAAGACTGAAGCATTCTTTCTGTGCTGACCTAAGATAGATGTTAATGTTTCAAAGGTGGAAATTATATGCTCTTGCAAAGATTTAATGCATGGTGTGAGGGTGCGTATATGACCTAGGATAATCCTAAAAGCTGTGGGATGGGAGGGGCTTGCTCACTCAGTGTCAAAATGACCTCAGTTGTTCATTAGGCACAGAATAAATTCCCTGGATGTTAAACACTAACCTCATAAAGGCTTTCATAGCCAATGTCACATCTAGATTGTTATTGCTAGAACATCCTTTGTGGAATCATGCATGCCCTTTACCAGCTTAGTCATTACAGGACAAAGGTCATTATCCATGCAAAGTACCAGGGCAATAACAGGCATGCTGAAGACATTCAAGACAAATCAAGCCTTCCCTCCCCTCCCCTACAACTAACTCACTATCTTTCTATTTTGCTTAAGCTCTTCTGCAATAAATAAGCATGAGCTAAAATAGAAACGTCACCCTTGCCATTTCCATTCCTTTGAGGTGGAATATGAATTGAGCTTTTCTTGATAGGTTTATTCCACACTATCTGTTCAATCGCAAGGGCTGTGAGAGGGACCCATAACACAACACACACACATATACAATGCTGTATCAGCCTTTTATATAGTTTTATAAAATCATTAAACCTTTAACAAAACTGCACAGACTATTTGCATTTTTTAGCACTGCCATTTTTCAGCTTCTTTCTTTCCCAGGAGTCAAATGTACAGTTCTCTACTCCCTTAATGTCTCTGTGAAATAAAAAGCAGCGAGCATGCACACAGCACTTTCCATCGTCACTATAGCATACATGCTCCTACCTACCTACTTGTAACAAAGGTTGCCTTATATATTTTTACCCCTGGTATCCAACATCTTCACTCACTTCCAAGGCTACTTATTTGACTGAAGATCAAAACCTGAGAACAAAGTTGTGATTTCTGTGACTGTCTTGGGAGGGGGAGGGGAGGTTGAATACTACTAAACTAGTCTTGGCTAGCACCAACCTGCATGCTAGCACCTCTCAAGCTCCAACAGCGAGTTACAGCTCTATTCTCTTGATTACAGACCTAAGGAAGCTATGTGTCCCACTTTCCCTGTCCTGATAGCCAAAAACCAACAGAGTCAGAGACAGCTCGTTCTCCCTCTGCCAGGAGTCCCACAAGAAGACCACCTGAAGGCATACAATTTTCTAAAGTAAAGGGATAGTGAGTGGGTGGAGAGAGACTGGGGAGGAACTGGGAGGAGAAGGGGGGGGACTGAGACTGAGTTTAAAATTAATTAATTGATTAATAAAATTTTTAAGTTTACTATTTTAAAATTAATAAAATTTTTTAAAAAGTGAACTGAGTCAAGTGTGAAACAGCTGAAATTGTCTCAAGGATGAGCAAGTGGTGCCGCTTCCTATCATCCACTGGTATAAAGTTGATTATTTTGAAATGGGATGGATATTTCTTAACAAACATAGTAAATACTCAAATAAGACAATGAACCAAAGTAAGAAGTGGAAAGTAACTCCTGTTTCAGAAGGGGAGGGAAGGGTGGCGCCTCACTCCAACTGGTACTTGGACACACTGACACCTTCCATTGTTTGATCTTTGTTACTACATGTACATTGAAGATCAGAAGGACAGGGACCAGACTGCAAAAGGTGTGGAATGGTAACAGTAACCCACATATTCCCCAGTCCTGATATCTGGTGATTGTTTTTGAAAGTTAAACATGAAGAGTCTAGAGCCTGCAAGATCTTCTAGAAACTTTGAAATGAGGAAATTTCATTTTACTTCTACCCCATTTATCTTCTGATCTTGCTTTGTGTTTATAAAATCCTCACCTCTTTTGGAGACTCCCTTATAGAGATGTCCTAGCCAGGTAGCTTGCCACCAGCTACCAATATGCAAAAGCTGCTAATGACCTCTCCTTTCTAGAGTTAATCATAAATAAAACCCAGGTCTCAGAGGCAGTACTTTTCACTAAGACACTCATTTACACTCAAGTACATTCATTCGATTATGAAAGCTGCAATGAACCAATTCCTGTGTATATATGTATAACGTTCTTCCTCTCCTCTTCCCTCCAACCCTTCTCATGCCTCTCCTCTCATTCCTTTTCAAATCTACGGCCTCTTTTCTTTAATATTATTTTTATATAATATATACAGAAATGTACCCTGCTCAGTCAGTTTAGTTGCTCGTATATACAGAATTTCAAGGCTGTCCACTTTCTATTGAATACCTATTCAGGGTGCTCATCATTGGGAAAGACTAATTCTCCCTTGCTCAGAAGTTGTTAGGTGCCTATAGCTGTTGATCTAGGTGCTGAGCCCTGTGAGACTTCCCTCATCCACATTAGATTGTCAACTGTTGCCATTTGTAATCTTTAACCTAACTGAAACACTGTTTAAAAGTCTGATTGTCCTACAGATATTGGAGAGAAGACCTTTCACAGGGTTCTGACTTCCCTCCCACCCCTACTCCTCCTCCTGTAACAAACCATCAATTGACCTAGCTTTGCTTCATCTAAGCACCATTTTGAACTCTTGTAAAATTCTGCGTTCCACGGTGCTCAGTGATGTAGAGGGAAGGTACATCAATAAAACATGTGAATCAGAAATCAAAATGTGGATCATGTTCTCTTTTTTATAAAATGATAATTTACTCACACACCTCAGCTTTTAGAGATGGAAGGACTCTACCAGCCCATTTAGTAGACAGTTTTTATGCTTACAGAAAAAAACAAAGAAAAAACAAAAAACAAAAAAAACAAAAAACAAAACAATACAAAGCAAAATAAAAAACCCAGATGAAATTTAAAATCTACTCAGTTTAACAGTTAAATAACCAAAGACCATTATCTTTTTGCTTCAATATCTTCATCTAGCCCCACAAATGTCATTCTTTTATTTATTAAGTATGTATGCATTTTTTATAGAGAGCACCACACACTTATACCGTTGAGTGAGCTGGATTTTAAGTAACTTCAGAAAAGCACATTCTCTTGTCAGTGCTTTGAATATATTTAAGCTTTGATTAATATATGAGAAATTAATAAAATCCAATTTTACATTATTTTTAGGGAATGAATTCCTACATATCTTCAGTATGTGTCTAACAGGCTCCTCTACATGGTGAACCAGGCTCAGGGTCGTATTTGGTGCCTGTTTTCATATTGATTTTGCAGTCACTTATGCATAGAATGTTAGCATGGAAGCCACTATGCACTGTTGGTACATCTAATGCTCATTACATAGAAGATATTAATGTATAGCAAGATATTAAAATAAATTTCTTTAAACTCATTGTTTAGGCTGAATCCCTAAAGGTCAGGCCAAAATAAAATAAGCATTCTCCCAATTTGTATTGTAACGTAAGATGACTCATCAAGGAAGCTTGATGAATAGTTTTATGGCTGTTAACTAATCATATAAAGTGACAGATAAAGGGTCAGGGAAAGGAAGTGGGAAATTTGAAAAATTACTTCCTAAGAAGATATTCAGATAATGCACATTCATATGCCTTGCCTTGCCCAATATGGAACGTGGAACTTAATCCACACTTTACAGGTATGAGAGCTTTATTAGGACTCATTAGAGAGTTTTCATTTTCATGCAGTATGAAAGAGTAACTTACATTTGATGAAAACTAGAGAACCAATCAAGGGGCTATGTCCATAGCCATTTGCTTCTGGAATAAATAAGCAGGTCAATTTGATGGATCCATCTGCATGTCCCCAAATTGGTAGGTCCAACATGCAGGGATATTTTTCATGGGCCTGAAGGGACTCTGCAAGAACCTGCTCATGGCTGCCCAAGGAAAGAAAAAAGGAATGACTTGGAAGGGCACAGTTGTGCTATCCAGGTAACTTCAGGTGGGGGATTTTCAACAGCTAAGTGGAAGGTGTGTGAGATCAGTCCACAGTATACCTCACTAATGGAGTGAGTAGTACCACAGTCGGACAAAACCAAGGGCAGATAATAAGAATGACAAAAGTTCTATATAATCATTCTATATAATTACACATGGACAACAGACACAGAGGTGTGCACATGTACATGCACACACATATGTATGCACATGTGCACAATACAATACACACACACACACACTCCCACCCCAAGAGGATTCACAGATAAAAACATTTAATTTTATTTTATTTACTTATTTTGAGACAGGGATTCAAAAACCCAAAATTTCTTCTCCTACCCCAGCCTCTCAAGTGCTAGAATTACCAGTGTTGCCACTATGCCTGTCTATACAATGACCTTTTAGATATTTAGACATAAATCATAGTAATAAATAAATAAATTTTGTAAAGTGCAGATGTTTTAGAAAACCTTTAATTTAATACAAGAAAATCAGGACAATTAATTAGAAAATGAATGAACCAGTTGTTCATCCACTTCCATCATAAATATCTGGCTTATTTTAAATGGAAAATATATCTTAATTATTTAGTAATAAGAATATAATAAATATACTTTAAATGGGACATTTCTGATAATCAATCTTGGCCCAAATCAGAATCCTTAATATCTATTTATTTGCTGAATCCTCCCAGAAATAATATGCAATAGATTTTTAGCAAGAGTTCTATTTGCTGAAAAATCCCGACTTGTGAACAGGAAAGCATTTACATGGGTATCTGTGTTGATATCCTCATCAGAAGCCAAAAGAGAAGATGATGTGAAGAATGGTTGGAAGTCAGATGTGGTATGCCCCAGGTTTGCTCTTGTAGAATTCGTTGTGATGCCTGTCCCATAGTGGCACAAGACCACCATCCCACCCCTAGAGATAAATGGCCTGTGTTCTAAACATGTGATCTCTTTGCCTCTAAGAGATTTTTATGATTCAGCTGTTACTTAATTGGAACACTCAGTTCAATTATATTTGATTAGCCCCTATTCACTGATGGGCCATTTGTAGACTCAACCTAAATTTGTGCCATGCATTTTAGCTTATTTTTCAAGAGTTGCCGTAATAGGATTTCTAAGACTGGATAATGATTCAAATCACTTTATTACGATAATTGTATTAGTTACTTTTCTCATTTCTGTGACAAAATACCTAGTGAAAGCTACTGAAGGGAAAAAGGCTGTATTTGGCTCATGGTTTGAGGGCACAGTCCATCCAAACATGGCGGCAGGAACGTGAGGCAGCTGGTCAGTTGCATCTGCAGTCACGAAGTAGAGTGAGGCATGCTGACTCTCAGCTCCCTTTCTCCTTCAGTGCCTGGATCTCAGTCTATGATATGGTGCCACTGACATGGAAAGTGAGTCTTCCCTCCTCTGTTAAACATTTCTGGAAACATTGTAGACATTCACAGCAGTGTGTTCCCTCAGCAATTCAAAGGCCCAACAAGTTTATAACAAAAAGTAACCATCACAAGAGTCTTAGTGTCTGGACCACTTTAGTGTTTTTCCTCCTAGATAAAAGATATTCTATTCCATTCTCTTTTCAAGTTTCTAGATGGGGCCAATAAATACCCAGGAAAAAGAAGAAGCAATTGGTGTAGGGCTTGGTTTGGTCCAGGAGAGTAATCATTGTCTGTTACTTCTTAACCTGATCCTTCAGAATTTTCTACTACCATATGCCCAAAATAAGATATAGAATGCATCTATGAGACTAAGATTGTACATTTACTAATTCAAATAACTTATGCTCATAAAAATATTTTTATTGCAACCAAACATAAGTTAAAATTTATAAGTTCTATTAGTCATTAATGTATCGAAATACCTGAGAAAGCCACTTAAAACAGGAAGGTCATGTTTTGATCCATAGTTTCAAGTGTTGTAGTCTACAGTTAGCTGGCACCCTTGCTTTGGATCTGCTATGGTGGAGCCATGATGATTTAAAGGCATGACTAGTTAAGTAAAGCTGCTTACCTCAGGATAGGCAGGAAGTAGAGAAACAGAGGGGAGGTGACTCAGAAGAAGATATGCCTTACAAAATCAGAGGCCTAGTAATCTGCTTCCTTCAATGAGGCCCCACTTCCTGATTACCCATTAAATTATAGATTATTCTGTTGATCCAGTCACCTCTCAATAGTTCCCTCAGCTGGGAAACCAACATTCAGTAGCATTGACCTTTTGATGAGCTATTTCATCCCCAAATAGTACTGTATCATTATGAATTTGATACAATGACATAACATCACATTAATAATGTCATTCATTTTATTTTAAAGCATTTATATATAATATTTTGAAAAGCTCTTACTATTCTTTAAATCTACTTAAGAATTATTAATGTACATTTAAGCTGAGCAAAACTGCTAATTCTAATTTTGTTATTTGGGTTCAGGGTTAAGTTACATGCATTTCATCAAGAATAATCAATTCTAGCATTGATAATTTATAAATTATTAAGTTAAACATATGGACTTGGAATTTATTAACGTCTGTAGAGATGTTTGCCAAACATTTGATAAGTTCAGTAGTTCCAGAGAAGACAAGGTATGCCATGTATTCTCTGTGCATTTTCTGCTGACATACAAGTGAGAAACTATCACCAGAACTGAGTCTCATGTTCATTTAAACAGTTCTTTAAATTCAGTATTCAGACATCATTATAAGTGAACAAATCAGTTGAAAGAATCACTTGTAGTGAAATGTTAGAACATATATGGATCACCAAACACATAACTGGTAACTAATTGTTGATCACTGTTCTAATACAAAACTCCTATATAGTGTGAGAAGGGGGCATTGCATTCAGTGAACTTAGGAGGGGGAAGCCAAGTATAACTACATGAGACTTACCAGAAAAATTCAAACCCTGCTTGAAAAGACAACTACAAATGATAGTCCAAGAGGACTATCCAATAGTAACAACTGCCAAAATAATCAAACAATCTAAATATTCTTTTCAGGAGAAACTGTTTAGTATTCCCCACAACTGATGAGGTGAGTTCAATGTCTGTACTTTAAAACATGCATCGCAAATTTTTGATAATTAATCTTGGCTCTCTTAATTTTGATATTTTGGCAGCATGTCAGCATAGGACAATCTAAGTGATGAAATGCACATTTGAATACATTAACTAAGAAATTATGTGTTATTGAGAACATTCTAGTCTGAAATAAAAGGTGTTTTTTCCTTTGGATATTATGCAGAAGGATTCAATAAAAATTGTGCTTAATATAAGAGGAGAAATCATTTGGCTGGGTAGGGATGAAGATGACCAACTAACTAAATAGGCTTTCTAATTTTGTGGATTTCAAAATTTCACACAGGGAACATCACAGGAAACTACAGTCAATAAAAATGCTTAAGTTGTAAAGCCAAGGTTCAAGGGATACATCTAAAACAAAACAAAAAACAACAAAAAACAAAAACAAAACCAACAACAACAAAAACTCCTGCACCTAAGACCCAGGGAACATTGTAGAAGTGGGGTTAACAAGACTGTAAGAGCCAAAGGATCAAGGACTTTGCTGTGACACTGTGTCTTCTAGTAATGACAGAAGCTATAATCATAAAGTCTCTCTGACATGACTGCCTAAACATGATCTGAATGAGGATAACAAGACCTTTACGTCTAAGTGGATTGGGAAAGCTCAGGAGGCTTCAACCAGACAGAAAGAACTACAAGCACCTAGCTGAGAGTAGGAGAAATAGTCTTACCCAGAGAAGAGTGTAACAATTGGTTGTGAAGTAGTAAATGATCAGCCCTGAAAACATACATACAAGCAACATTATGCAGGCTGATCAAATTATATTTAGGTATATGTATGTATATATGTATATACAGCAGTAATTACTGAAAAAAACGAGGCCATGAATTTGAAAACGAGCAAGAGTATGTGGAAGGTTTAGAGGAAGAAGAGAAGGGGGAAATGGTGTGACTATATTATACTCTCAAAAATAAAAGAAATAACTTAAAAGTAAACAAAACAAAAATTTGAAAGCTTTTAAAAAAGAAATGGGTAACAAGGGTATGTATTGGTGGTGTTGTTACTGTGGTAGAGAGAGTGAGACTGTTGCCTGTAATCAAAGATTTAAGCTCTATCTATTCTATTAATGAATTCAGATCAAACAGCATCTTCTTTCCTGCCTCCCCCTTTTGACATCATTTATCACAACAAAAGGAGACAAGAGACAGGGTCTCATGTACCAAAAGTTATCATATTTAACTGAGGATGGTCTTGGATTTCTAGTGACTTGGGACTTCTGATGACCTTAGACTTCTGACGAACTTGGAATTCTGATAACCTTAGGATATCTGATGAATTTAGATTTCTGATGGCATTGGACTTCTGTTGACCTTGTGATATGGGATGTCTTTCTGTGTCGCTTTTATTGATTAATGAATAAAGTTATTTTGGCTAATGGCTAAGCAGATTAATTAGGTAGGAAATCTGAACACAGAGAGAGAGAGAGAGAGAGAGACAGAGACAGAGACAGAGACAGAGACAGAGAAAGACAGACAGACAGACAGAGAGAGAGAGAGAGAGAGAGAGAGAGAGAGAGAGAGAGAGAAATTAGGCAGAGTTGAAGAAAACTCCATGTAGCCTCCAAAGGAGAAAGATGCCAGAACATTACTGGTAAATCACAACGTTGTGATGATATGTATATGAATAGAAATGGGTTAATTTAATATGTAAGAGCTAGTTAGGAGTATAACTGAGCCATTAGCCAACCAATGCTTTATTAAACCAATACAAGTGACAAATCATTGCAGTGTCCAAGAGCATTATGCCACAGCATCCTGATGGCCTCGGGCTTCTGGTGACCTTGGAATTCTGATGGTTTTGGACATCTGATGGCCTCAGACTTCTAATGGTCTTCTGATGACCTTGGATTTATGATGACCTTGAAATTCTGATGGCTTTGGATTTATGATGACCTTGGAATTCTGATGGCTTTGGACTTCTGATGAACTTACACTCTGATGGTTTTGGACTTCTAGTGGCCTTAGAATTCTGATGGCCTTGGAATTCTAATAACTTTGGGCTTCTGATGTCCTTGGACTTCTGATGGCATTTACTTCTGGTGGCCTTGGACTTCTGATGGCATTGGACTTCTGATGGTCTTGAACTTTGGATCCTTCTGCTTCTACTGTCTGAGTGCTGGGATTACAGGCACTCACTCATCATCAGTTGCAGTTTATGATATGTTGTGGACTGAACTGGTCTGTGAATAATAGGTAAATGCTCTACCAACTGAGCTACAATCTTGCACTCAGTTTCACTCCCTCTTTGTACTTAATTGTCTTTTTAAACTATCTTTATCTAGTGGTGTTTATACATTATGACATTGCATAATGTTGCACTATGGCATATTCTATTGCAACGGGAGTGGCTATTTTACTTTAATTTAAAGGAATCTGAAGGTTTGACTTATAATTAATTGTATCAAATAAATTATAGTTACATATTAGTCTACCAAATATTTTCTCTGAGCTTTGTAAGTCAAAACTCCAGTCACAGCCTTATCCCTTTCTGTAGTCCTTTATTAAGAGACCATTTTATAACCTAATTTAAATAGAATTTCCACCGGGTAGTGGTGATACACACCTTTAATGCCAGTACTTGGGAGTCAGAGGCAGGTGGATCCCTGTGAGTTCAAGGCCAATCTGGTCTACTACACAGAGAAACCCTGTATTAAACAACAACAACAACAAAGTTTGGGGAGATAGAGTAATAGATCCGCGTAGATAGAATAATGGTTCAGCAGTTAATAACACTGACTTCTCTTTTAGAGGTCCTGAGTTCAGTTCCCAGCACATACATGGTGGTTCATGGTTATCCATAACTGTAGCCTCAGGGGAACAGATGACTTCTGATGTGTAGATAGATGTACATGAAGACAAAACATCCATACACACATACACACACATATAATAAACAAACCTTACAAAAACAGTATTTCCAACGTTTCTGTAGTTTATATTAGGAAATTTAAGAAATTATGTTTCAAGCAAGGGAGATGGAGCAATGAATACTTTTCTGTGCAAGCATGAGGACCTGAGTTCAATCCCCAGAACCCACATCAAATCTGGGTAGGTATGGCTGCCTATATACAATCCCAACTCACAAGAGGTAGAGATAGGAAGTTTCCTAAGCAAACTCTCTAGATCAATTAGCTTAACCAATGAGCTCTGGGTTCAGGAAGAGACTTTGGCTCAGTAAATAAAGTAGAAAGTGATGGATAAAAATCTGAAAACAACCACTGGCCTCTACTCAGGCATGTGCACAAGTGTGAAAACATACATACAAGGTGAAGAGGAAAATTACCTTTCAAAATACACATACTGCTTTGTAGTATTCTAAATGTAAAAATAGCATGTTATCTAGTTCATCTCATTAAATATAAAATGAGATAAGAAATCTCTGACAGTAATAGGATAATCACCGTGCCAGTCTGTATCATTCCTCTTGTCATTGGTACACCAACATTTCACCTGTCACCTAGTGCTAACTTATACACATTTCAGGATCGACTGTAGAAGAACTCACCCACACTATACTGGAATGAGATTTTCAGGCATGTGGTATCAACTCAGACAATCTGGTATTTGGGATTTTTATCAAGTAAAAGAAACTGAAAACCAGATGTGGATAGCCATTATTTAACTGCTAAAAACAGGTTTACTCAATATCATAATGGGTTGCTTTGTGAGTAGACTCCCAAATTAATGAATCATTAATCACTAAGAATGGGACAAAAATGTTTTTCTATCATTTCTAAGTGCTTATTTTCTCCAATCTGGGAATAAATGGAGGAACTTGGTGCATGAAAATTGCTAATGCTGGGAGAAGTAGTTGCTAAGCTTGGGGCATTTTCCCTCATCCCCTTTCCATAACACATATCTTGGGGGAATTAAAAAAAAAACCCTCAAACCTTTCTTTCATTTTTTTCTTACAGCTTTCATTTTCTACTATCCTGGGCACCTGGCTGCCATTTCTTAAATGCCAGTGTGATTAATGAGTGCCAGAGATAGCAGATGGGAAGGTAAGTTCCCCTGTCTGACTCTTACATTAGTCAGTAGGATTTCTTTGTACTTTCCATACTACTCCATTCGACTGATCACTAAACAATTAGATACAGTGTGAGGGGCATTTGTATTTATTCAATACAAATGCAATACATTTATTCAATACAAATGCAATGTATTTATTCAATACAAAGTTTGCAACCAGACTTAGCTGAACACACTTGCGAATTCGTTTACTAATCTCAGTCAAACCTCAACCATGAAAATACTTTCTAGCCCCACGTGATAGACTGCCTCTGCAGCTCATCTCTGTTTTGTCCCCAGACCTACCTATTAGACCCTCACTAGATAGTGTGAAACTTCACAATAGATTTTCCTAACATTGATATGAAAATTGACTTCATTATGCTATAGACTGTGGTAAATTCCTACTGGGTTTATAAAGAAATCCATGCTTCCAATTGTGCAGAGTCCTGAATTGTGGCAGGCATGCTCCCTGGAGCAGCTCCCATTATTCAGGGACTATTTTCAAGTCAGAAACTAGTGGTGTCTTTAGGTTGTTCTTTTCTTCCTGTGGCAGTGTGCCTTTTGGTCATTTTGCTTCTCACTAGAGCCCAGCATGTGGCCATGGCAAAATGAGTAAAAATCAATTCTATTTTGGTGGTTGTGGGCAATAAAATAAGCTATTGTGATGATGGAGAGGTCATAGAAGTTCCTGGCTGTAATGAGGTTTATGGATTATCTGTGCCTGGGTGATCAAGGCTCACTTTTAGCTGTGGGAGCTGGGAGATGTCTACAAGGAAACAAATCCCGCTTTACAAATTTGTTTTGCTATCACCTTGACTGTTCATTTTTTCTTTAATAATAAAATCAGTGGTAATAAAAGCCGAAGCACGATAGGTAGGTATGAAATAAGAACAAACCTTTCCCTACTCCCAAGAGGTAACCTGGTTTGGGATTTTTCTATTTTTAAGTTTCTGGTTAATGATCTCTATTGACATCAATAATAATCTTATATCTTAACTGGTAACCAAAGAATTCATCCCACTAACACGATCCTGTTCTTTTAATATTTTACATTAAATTATTATTTTATCACTTTCTTTCTACTTTTGCAATTTTAAACAGATACTTTTAATGCTTAAGTATATATACTTAATTTATATTCATCTATATACTAGCTACCTATAAACTACCTGCCTATATCTACTATAGGTTATTTTTGACTCTGTACAATGTAAGGGAAATAATGATTATTTATTACCTATCTATCACGTGGGGCTAGAAAGTATTTTCATGGTTGAGGTTTGACTGAGATTAGTAAACAAATTTGCAAGTATGTTCAGCTAAGTCTGGTTGCAAACTTTGTATTGAATAAATACAAATGTCAATTTTCTCAGGAGGTCTTGTCTATTCCCCTTCCCAGGGGTATCTATGTATGTCTCTCTTAGGGTTCTCCTTGTTACCTAGCTTCTTTGGGATTATGGACTATAGGCTGGCTATCCTTTGCTTTATGTTTAATATCCACTTATGAGTGAGTTCATGCCATGTTTGTCTATCTCAGTCTGGGTTATGGGTTACCTCACTCAGGATGGTTTTCTCTAGTTCCATCCATTTGCACACAAATTTCAAAATGTCATTGTTTTTTAACACAGAGTAGTATTCCATTGTGTAAATGTACCCACCATATTTTCTTTATCCATTGATAAAGTTGAGAGGCATCTAGGTTTTTTCCAGGGTCTGGCTATTATGAATAATGCTGTTATGAACACAGTTGAGCAAACATACTTGTGTTATAAGTATGCATCCTTTGGGTATATTCCAAAGAATGGTATTGCTGGGTCTTGAAGTAGCTTGATTCCAAATATTCTGAGAAACTAACACACTGATTTTCAAAGTGGCTGTACAAGTTTGCACTCTCACCAGCAATGGAGAATTGTTCCCCTTATTCCACATCCTCTCCAGCATAAGCTATCATTGATGTTTTTGATCATAGCCATTCTGACTGATGACTATCTTATTTATCATCATAAAACCTCCATCAAGCAATTGCTGGAAGCAGATACAGACCCACAGCAAAGCACTGACCTGAGTTTCTGGAGACTAGTCCAAGAGTGGGAGGAGCAATAATATGAGCAAAGGGGTCAAGACCATGATGGTGATACCTACAGAAACAATTGACCTGAGCTAGTGAGAGCTCACTGATTCTGGACTGATAGCAGGGGAACCTGCATAGGCCTAAACTAGGCCCATTGAGTGTGGGGGACAGGTGTGAAGCTTGGGTAGTCTGTGGGGGTACAGGTAGTGGGATCAGAATTTATCCCTAGTATTTGAACTGGTGTCTTAGAACACATTATATTTGGAAAGGCACCTTTCTGAGCCTAGATATAAGGGGGAGGGCTTTGGTCCTGCCTTGAAGTGATGTGTCAGACTTTGGGTAGCCTTATCCTTTCTGAGGAGTGGATAGGGAGGGGTGGAGCAAAAGAAGGGGAGGGAGTGGGAATGAGGATAGCTATGTAAAACGAGAAAAGAATGTATTAAAAAAATTCTTACATCCAAAAAAGAAAAAAAAAATCCATCACACTGGAAACCAAGCATCCAGCATATCAACTTTGCTGGACCTTTGCTTAAAATTTTTATAAAGACAGTTATACTTTAAATTTCCCAAAACTCTTTTGTTGTAGTCTGATTGAAATAGCAATATTTTTATCTTTTACAATTAACACTTTGTGAATCTCTCTGAACACACTAAATAAAATATTCTAAAATTGGAATCATTCCTTATTAAGACCAGTGGTTTTAGTCCTCTTGCTTCTTCTATTTTGGTAGTTTGCTATAGTTGGGTTTTTTTCCTCAAAATCTAAATCCCATGAACTCTAATATATCTATTCTGGACAGCAAGATTTTAATAATTCTAGAATCAAGATATATCTTTGAATTAATAATATTTCACACTGTAATTGAACTGTATTCTTCTCAAATGGCTTATAAAATATGTTTTATAATGGATATTACTTTTGTTATAATTAAACATATTAAATGACAATTTGTACTTGGATATTATATCCATATATCGTTTGTCACCTGCTCTGTGTTTTTGTGCACATATTTAGGTTGCCTACCCTGGGGATTTGAGCTATTGATCCTGGGTTTTGTTTGACAATGTCAGTTTGGATTGCATAAGAGAGAAAGCATAAGAGTAGATGGAGAAACTTACTCTAGAATATGAGACATAAGAGAGCCTAGCCATTCATTTTTTTAAAATACAGTCTTTTTAGTCTCATAATAAGCTATTCTACTAAATTCTGGGGCAGGGGTTATAAATTAGATATTATTATTATTATTATTATTATTATTATTATTATTATTATTATTAATTATCCAGGATGCTTGCTATCAGGACTTTTGCCTCACTCCCTGTGATGATTCATCTTGTCAACTAGAAAAGATTTAGAAGCACCTACGATTTCTTGAATATTTGTAAGGGTATTTCCAAAGAGGTTAAATAAGGAGTGGGTAAACCAACCCTGAATGTGGGTAGCACTGCTCCATAGGCTAATGTCCCTGACTGGCAAAAAGGAAAAGGTAAACACAGGCCCATAATTCACCTCTCTCTCTCCTTTCTGACTGTGTATGCAATGTGAATGACTGCTTCACACTACTGTCATGGCTAGAGATACTGTCTTTCCCACCAGGAGTCAAATGACCTTTCATTCCTTCTTCTCGCCCTCCACCCCTTCCATAAGATCTTTAGCTACAATAAGAACAGTAAGCACACTTCCCATTCTTGAGTCTACACCAATTAATTGTCTTTAGATGTTTTGAATTCCACCAGATCTCCCACCAAAGCAACAGCATTTTCTTGTACTATTTTGACTCATGCTGTCCACTTTGATTTACCCATCGATATGATAAGAATGACTTGTGCTCCTTCCTCGGTTAGCTTAGATCAGCAGTTATCAAACTTGTCTGCACATTGCAATCATGAGTGTTTCAAAAAACACTGACCTCTGTATCTAGCCTTCCAGGGATTTTTTTTTCTAGGCTGGCCGGGCTAAATCTAAATTGTAGCAAAGTTTGAAAGCTATCAGCCTAGAGCAGCTCTGAAATTGAAAACTTCAAGAGGAAGTGGAATGTAGTATTGATTGCAACTCTGTAGCCAAATAGCCTAAGTTTATTTCCCAGTTTCTTCACTTAATATTGTGTGACTACAGGCAACTATATTTCTGTGTGCATCAGATTTAAATCCTTGCTGTAACTGCAGTTTACCTGCAATTTGGGGAAACTACAAATTGGGCTGTAACTATAATAATAACTATAAGATCATTTTGTAGGTTTAATAAATCAATATTAAACAATACTTAGATCATAATGTTATATAAGTGTAAAATAAATATATCAGCTACTGAACATTATTCTCATCTATTAAAAATCTCAGCCTCTTACTCGTCAACATTCTGAACACTTTCTTTTCTCAGTCCATCTGTAGCTTTCTTCATTTTCATAAGTATCTTTGAATCTGTAGTCCATACCCTTTGATGCATCCAGGAGATTTTAATCCTGTTGTTTTTCTGAAGATACAGCCATCCATTAATTCATCCCTTTTTTTCCTCTTTTCCTCAGACTATTGGACAACATTGAGAAACCACGGTGTCATTACAAATGTAGTGTTTCATACCCTGTGCTACACAGGACAGCCACATCACCCTGACACTATTTTTTTTCACATGCCTTCAGTGGATTCTTCCATGGCAAACAGATTATTTCAAACCTCCTGTTTTCCTACAACCTACTCACTAGGATTCCTCTTCATCTTAACAAGAGTCTTTGCCTTCTATTTCATGAACAAAGACTCTCAATGATTGAGACGGTCTTTCTGCAAACAGATCAATTTGTGCTCTCAGCCTTTCTTCTAGACCTATAGAGCAGACGTACCTTCTGCTCAGAAGGAATTTATTCTCTTCCTCTCTTCCCACCCTCCGTGTTTTCACATTCTTTCACCTGGATTATTTTTCATCTTAATGTATAAGCATGTTTCTCCTTCTCATGGAGAAACCATCCTCTCCAAGAACTGTCATCTCTGTACCCTGCTCCTCACAGCTAAATTATTCAAGAAACAGTGTACACATCCTCCCTTGCCTGAGTCTCTCTCTCTTTGTTTCACTGAAATTAAATGAATCTGTTATGAGTCAATTCAGTTTTACGATGACATAACTTTCAAATGTATTGGTTTTTTCCCAACTTTCATCTTCATGGGCTTGTGTACAGCATGGGTAAAATGTACATTTTCCTGTCAAATGGTCTTCTGCTATGTCTTTTGAAACATTGTTCTCCTCTGATATTTTCTCTTGAAAGTTCCTTCTTAGACTTCTCAGAAGCTTCTTTGTTTGACCTTATTTGCTACTGGTGTGCCACTTCACATGGCCTTGACTTCCTGACTCTGGATGTCTCCGCTAGGGAATTCTTTTCAGTAACTGCTATAAATACGTTGGGTCTATAGCCTCAAACTTGCCCTAACCTTGTATTTGTTCAGATACAAATGACTAACATGACTTTTCCATCTGGAAATTATGAGCAATTTCTGAAATTGAGCTTTTTTTTCTTCACCCAAATACTGTCTTCCGTTAAGTATTATTGAGTAATTGCATTAATTAGCAAATGACTAGTGAGTACCTCCTAAGACCAAGTTCCAGAACCACTCTGTACACCCATCCATGCTTTCCCTTCACACACTAGAGAAGTTTCCACACCACTTGCTTCTACTTCTGTCGACATTCTCTTCTGCTTCCTGGCCTGACACCTCTCTCCAGTATTGCTATGTAATCAGAGCATGTGGATACGCCTGTCTCTAACTGGTTTTCTTGCTTTTCCTTGTGCCTTCCGATATTTCCTTTATTAGGGAATTCTTCCCAAGACTTGTGAAAAAGGAAATGGACATTGGATTGTTCTATGATTCATGGTACACTCATTTTGCTATGTCGCGTAAACCATTTTGAAGAGTGATGTGTCCCAGTGTGAGGAAAGAGAGTGATGGGTTCCATCAACTGCTCTACAGTTACAGCTCATCCTGCACTGGAAGAAAAGCAGGCTGCACTTCCTCACACTGACAGGCTGAAGCCATGGAGTTGGCTGTTGTCAAAGAACAATAAAAGAACATCAAGTTTCAAGAGAACACAAAGCCAAACATATCTCTTTTATTTCTAGTACATAGAATTAGGGCTCCGGAGATATATCCCAGGCCAGCATGGTTGTCACTTGAACCTCATCAGGAGCACAGATTCTTGGGTCCTTCTCCAGATGTGTAGATGTGCTGACTTGATGGACAGATGCTGGGGACTCACTCTGAACAGTTCTCATGCAAGTGACAGTTGGAGAATTTCTGGCCTAGATTCATAACTCCTATATAGTTGTAGTGAGAAATTGTTTGTCAAAAATAACAATAAATATTTATACAAAATATAAAAGAGCTAGATTGTAACGGAAAAATTTCTTGGAAACTTGTTAAATCAAAATTATTTCCAGATAGTCACCCTCTTCCTGCCAGAGGAATTTTTGGGGCCCGAGTCCCCTGCTAGTCATTAAGAGCATGGCTTCTCTTTCCATTTGCGTCTAGTACTTTTCATTTCACAGACTTCCAAAGCAGTCGTAACTCCAAAGTGAATCCCCAGAGACCAACTAGAGAGCTTGATTGGTCTAGAGGGCAAGCTTACAAGAACTTGGCTTGCCGTAGCTATGAGGACTCTGAACATGAGCAGGAAATGATGAATATTCTAATTAAATATAGGCAGCATTGATGGCAATGTAAATATGTAGGTCTGGCTGTAACTTCTGCTGTGTCCCATATGTGGCATATATGAACCAGCACCCAGCACTTTCTTCCATACCACTCTTGATTCTATATGGGGCTCGATGGCCAACAACATGGTTTAGGAGGATAGAGAGATGCCATACCCACATCCTTAGAGTGGTATGGTGAGCTGCAGCCTGTGATTCAGAACAGAAGATGGCCGGCACCATAACATCTGTATTCAAATTCACAATGAATGTATTTCTCATGTTTAGCACACCATAAGAGAAGTGATTCTAATGTAATGTTTATAAAGTTCCCCAGTCAACTGACCCCAACTGATTTCCTTAAGAAGGCCATGACATGAAACCCAGCCCCTTCAGCCACAAAAGTATGACCTCATTTCTGAAAGGATAGACCTCAACACTGGACGACATAGTAAATGTAGTTGACAAGATGGGTTCTATTTTCAGTTAAAAGCGTCTCTTACCGTTGCTCTTACAGCATAATTTCCCTTCTGCATCTAAGAGACATGATTGTGGGGAACTGAGGTTTGGAGAGAAACTGTTTTGTTTTTTTTCTAACTGCCAGTGAAGCAGTTAAGTCTGCACTAGCATGGGTCACTAAAGCCATAGAAAGCACCAGGCTCAGAAGCCTAGGAAGTGCTGGAGGCAAGTGATATGTGACAGAGCCATTACGTGTCCAGCTGCAGAGGTCGGGGTTAGTGGAATGCCCACATTGGTTAGAGTTTCAGTCTTTGTAATCCCTGACTACAATTTTCTGCTCAAGTCTTTGCACAAGAAGGAAACTAGAGCAATGGTCAGGCAACCTGCCTCATGTCTGTGAGGTTATTGGGAAGGACACTGCATATATCCCAACGCTGGAGAACCAATTCAGAGAACACCTTCCAGGGAAGCTTTAAGAAGAAGCGGTTACTGAAAGCCACAAGGTATCGGTGTGGGATGGGTTTCTCAGTGATTTTTTTTTTCCATCCTCAACTGCTAAAAATGAAACACTTTGCTTGAATCTGATGAATGTCAGCCAGGGTAGAGGAAAAAGAAGGAAATGTAACTATTTCCTGAAAAACAAAATTACCCACCTACTCTGCCATGGGAACTAGTGTGAAAGAAGATATCACAATAGCAGAAAACTTCAAACACAGATTTATGGAGTTTCCGGAAGTCAACTGCTTGTATACTCCACTACAGGCTGTTAGCTGCTGATCTCAGGGGAGCCCAGTATCCCACAAAGAAAGCATGCGCCTAGCCTATTATCACTGGCATAGTCGAGCACAGTCACAATAAGAAAGAGGGAAGAAAGGCCCAGTGTCCCACAAGTCTTTCCTGGACAACTTTAGAGGGAGTCTTTCAAGTTTAAAGATTTCCCAGCATTATACTGAGGCCTCTCAGTGGAAGTCACAGGGCTGGGATCAGGAAGTGCATTTTGGTATCAGGTATTGAACTACCAGAGATCATTGTTTGAACAATGTTTATAGACAATATGTATTCTGGAGGTAAATTTCCCTAGACCAAGAATAGTCTTGGGCAAGATTGTCTTCTTTCATCTTTCATTCCTCTCTCTCTCTCTATCTGTCTCTCTCTCTGTGTCTGTCTCTCCCCCCCCTCTCTCTGTGTGTGTGTGTGTGTGTGCATGTGTGCATGTAAGTGTGGTATGTGGTATTAGTGATTGAACCCAAGGCTTTGTACATGCTAGACAAATGCTCTGCCATTGAGCTATATCCGCAGTTCTCCTTTTACTTTCTTTTGACAAAGGATTTCGCTAAATCGCCCAGACTGGCCTTTATCTCACTCTCTAGAAAAGGTTAGCTTTGGACATGATATCATCTAGCCTCTACCTCTCAAGTAGTTTGGGTCACAGACTTTATCCATAAGGCCTGACTGGCTCTGGAATTACTTGAAATGAAAATGACTAGTGGTCAGTTAAATAAAATCATTGAGTTAGTAAGAGCCCAAATCAAAAGGAAGCATGGAGTCCGGCTGTGAATTGGAAACAAGTGTGACTTGTTTAAAATGACATGGGTACCCTGAGGAGGTCATGCCATCTGGAGGTCTTCTGTGTTTTCCTTCTTCATGGTCAGGCTGTTGGTGCCTACAGAGGATTCAAGACACACTGTGATATTCTATCTCTTTTTCAGAGTCTGTGCCTTGGCCATTGGTAAGTCAATAAGACGATGAAATGAGAACTGACGAGGTGGCTCGCCAGGTAAAGGCACTTGTCACGATGCTTGACAACCCAACTTTGATCCTCAGAACCCACATGATGGAAAGAGAGAGCCAACACCCGCAAGTGATCTTCTGACCTCATCTGTACATATGGCATGGCTTTACCCATTCACCCACAAAATAAGTAAATAAAAATCAATTAAAAATAAGTAATTTTTTTGAAAACAAAAATGAAGTGAAGTAAAAAAGAATTAGAGAACAGAAATTTAAACGAAGTTCTATTTTCTGAATTTTACTGAAATATAGAATGTAGGACACATTCAGGATGAGAACACAGAGATGTGATGACCCTGACTGTTTGGATCTGGAACTGTCACATCGTGTGAAGAATTAGAAGGCGAAGAAGTCACCAAGCATTAGCATATCTCTGAATGGATGCATTCCCTTTGGGTTCCTCACCATAGTGCTGGGTAGGAAAGCAATTCTGAGAACTGATCCTGTGATCCTCAACCCACAGTCTTCAGACCTGCAGACCAAAGACCTATGCACGGCAGGCATATAAGGTCCCCTAAAATTGAAACCTTGAGAACCTCTGTGGTCTTCACTTCCAACAAATCTGTGCTTTCCCAAATGTGCACAAACCACGGGAGAGCATAAAATACAAAGGTTTGCAAAACAATGTCTACTATCTGAATTACAGTTTCTGAAAATCCTCTCCTATTTCCAGAGACAGAAGAGTTAATGGCATCCAGCCATTTGAGTCCCTTGTACAAAAACCAGGCCCTTCTCCTAGATTTCTATGGTCGATAGTCTGAAGTATCCACGAAGCACTCATTACACATGGAATGAATAAATGAATGAATGAACAACTGGAAAGCTGAAATACAACAAATAGAATTTCTTTACCAAGAGGATTTTGTAGAGCGAGACCAGGGCTGATAATTAAATATAGAAAGTTTGCCCCCCTGTCTCCTCAACAGCCTGCCACGGATTCTACCTCAGATGAATATTTTTTCTCTTTGTTTTGCATCGAATATCTCTAGCTATATATAAAGTGAACGCCTGGTGAGTGGGCGGAGGATGGTGTGCACTCTTATTTAGTGGAATGTGAATATGTCAGAATCACAGAAAATAGAAGGAAGGAGGTTTATGCAAAGCTGTCAGTTTCCATGCCTGCCTATAAAATCTGAGATGGTGCCGAGATGGTTCAAACTTAATATTCACATCCATTTTATCACATCAAATATGATCATTAGCAAACAGTGTTTGAATGGTAGCTATTTCCTGACTGACAATAGCCATCCGGCGGTGCCCACTTCCCCACATGCTTGGGACTGATAGAATTCTGGTAGTCTAAAAAACAGTGGGAGGAAGGAAGTCATTAAAACTGAAGGGGAAGTTGCGGGCAGGGCATAGACACCAATTTTATCTCCCACAAGAATATCCCTATACCTATTCTTTCAAAATGCATGGGTGGGGCAGTAATGTTATTTTTAAGCCTATTTTCTATTCTTAAGTTAGTGAGCAGTCTTCTCCATAGGATATGTCAGGAAAGCCTGAAGGTGGGCACTGGTGTTTAAAATAAGCTTAAATTGTGGATTAAGAAAACAGGAAGATGTTGGGCCTGAATACTACAAGCACAGAGGAAGATGGGAAGGCAGACAGTGTAAAACTGTGTTGTGTATCCCAACCTTGCAGTAAGTTCCCTGCTTCCCACCCACCCAAGCACTACTTCCCTGTCAGCAGCAGATCCCTTTACTTAGTCTGACAGGGTAGGGTGTGGAGAGTGGGAGGGAGGCCTGACCTCAGAATCTCCAAGTACTGCAGAATCTTCTGGGGCAGCAAACATTGCTGAGCAAGAGGGAAAAAAAGAAGGTAAAGAAGGTGTGCATTGGAATGGCAAAGCAAGATGCTTTAAATTACATTATACGTGCATGGTGGGGCATGTTGTGTGTGCGTATGTGTATCGTAGTGTGTTGTGTGTGTTGTGTATCGTAGTATGTTGTGTGTGTTGTGTATCGTAGTGTGTTGTGTGTGCGTGTGTGTATCGTAGTGTGTTGTGTGTGTTGCATCCAGTTTTCACACAGGCTTTCTCACTGACCTGAAAACTCCCGGACAGAGCTAGGCTGGCAGGCCGGAGCCCTCTGAAGAGCTGCTGGTCTCCGTCACCCAATGGAGTGCCCTGTACTTAGGTAGAAGGTGTGACAACATGCAACTGGTTTAATAATGGGCAGAAGGGATGGGTACGGTCTTCAGGATTCCGTGGTGTTCTATTCTTTGTGCACAGACCGAGTGGAGAGAGAGCTAATCCTATAGAAGGAAGGTGCCCCAAGATCATGTTTGGGTCCTCATAAGAACCAATCATGGTGTCCTACTTCTACTTCTATGCCTTTTGGGTTTTGTATCTTTCTACAAAGCCCCTGAGATTTTGGAGTTTACCTGTTACTGCAGAGACATAGCTACTGCTTCCAAACCTTCCACAAATGTGAGTCAGATGATCCTATGTGTCGTGGTGTTGAAAGCTCTCTGCCATTCTTGGAGCATCTTCATGACATTACTCCTTCCATTTGGGGCATGCAAAAATCTATTCATTTAGGATGTCAAAAATGCACTCGTAATGACATTTGAATAACTAAGTGATCAACAGAGGGTTTTTTTTTGAGAAAAGGTAAAAGAATTGAAGGAACACAATGAACAATGTGTTTAGTCATTATGACACTTTTTCATACCAGTGATACATACCTGTATTTTTAATTAAATTTCAGGGTCCAAGTTCACGTACCCTTCATTATTGCTCTTGAAAATACTTAGAATTAATTAGAATAATGTGGCAATTTAAACAGCTTTGAAATCTCAATCTAGTCCTGGGAATTTGGAATATTAATACATAGATAAGTAATGCATCCCTGCATGTCTAGATTATGAACTTGGAAGCTGAACAATGACTAAGGACTAGAGAAGAAATAAATCAGCCTTTCCAGGGGAGAATGTACTTATGTTTTATTGTTTACTTGATTTTCAGTATTTTGACTGTTTTTTTTGTTTGTTTGTTTGCTTGTTTTGGTGGTACTAGGAACTGAACTGAGAACTTCATATATGCTAAGCAAACACTCTACCCCTGAGCTACATACCCAGCCCCTTCGACTTTTTATTTTGAGATGGAGTCTTACTCAAGCTGGACTTTCACTCATTGTGTAGCCTAAGCAAGCACTGAGTGGTGGTTCCCTTGTATCTGCCTCCCTGTGTCAAGATTACAGGGCTGCGTCACCAAGTCCACTGCATATCTGAATGTTTTGCTACACAGCCCTCTCATCTACCTGGGTAATGAATGAACTAGGACACTGTATCCCACCTCAGAGTCGCAAGAGCCACCTCTGAAAGACTAATAATGACCTCCCAGGTATGTTTTCCCCATCAAAACATTGTTGGCGATCTACCTCTTCTATTGCCTCTACCCAATGACCAAAGAGGGATCCTTTCTTCAACAAAGATGAACTTCTGCCTTCCACATTTTCTCACATTTATGCTGCCTCTGTGGTAACCCTGGTTATGCAGCAAAAATCCATTTAAGGATAAGATTGCTAAGGCATGCTAAGTGAAAGGAATTGGTGACTGTGTGCATGGAGCTGAGCCTCAGGAACACAGTCAGCTATAAAACAGTGAGGGACTGGTTCAGGTAGAAACAAACAAACATATCTGGTGAACTATTATGAATCAGAAAAACCAATTTCCAGAGCCTCCCCAACTTGTGATATTTTCAGAGATATTCTCCCAATTGTTCTGGATGACACATCTTCTACAACATGTGAGCCATCACAGGCAGTTGCTAAGCCATGCCTTTGACTTGCTCCTCTGCCTTCCTTAGATATCTGTTATTTAAGCTTGTCTTTCCAGGAGGATACTTCCATTCTTAATGCACACACACTGGCCTCTTGTTTCTGGCAGATTTCCCACCAACTTCTCTCCATTCAGAGGAATGCTATAAACTGCTTCTACAAACAAGATTGAAGGAAGACCCATTACTGACAGTTTAAGATAAAATTTACCAAAAAATTACCTCTCATCTTAAATTACTTTGTTACTAGCAAGTATATTATTTCCCCTGCAAATCCACTGGTTTTTATTTACTTATTAACTTGTTTGTTTATTAATTAATGTCGGCATTGAACTTAACTGTACGATGCACATGAACTAATGGAAGGCAAAACATTCTACCACATTTTAGAGATGTTGGGAAGTGTTTGAAAGATTCTGTTAATTATTTTTGTAGATTTTTCTTGCCGTGAACATGGTACAATTCGCACAGAGATTTTTTTATTGTCATTATTCTACCCAGGAATTTAAAAGACATATGGAGCAGAGCCAAGTGGAAACAAGCAGAGACAGAACGTCTGCAGCCATCACTCTGACATGTTGTCTGGTGCCACTAAGAGTCGAGGTTTGTTTGTGAAAGCAGCAAAGCTGATAGAATACCACTCAGTCATGAGCACTGGAGTGGATTTTATGAATGAGAGGGAAACCTTAGTGGGTCAACCTCTTAAAGCGTCAGTTGTTACAACCATATTTGCTTGGCTATAATAGTCCTTTCCCTTCTTTTAAAACCCTAGGACACTCAGCTGTCCATGGAACAGAACTGTAATATAGAGAGGGGAGAGCTTGCATCCTGGTTGAGACTGACAGAAACTAGTCTGAGTCCTCTGCGGAGGGCCAGGACAATGGTGAACACCCACCATCTTCATTTTCAACAACTCACAGGTGGGTTATTTTTCATGTATGCTCTGTACAACCACAGATATGAGCCTGGCTTCCCCTTCCTTCTTTATCCTAATTGTACCCTCAGCAGATCAGCTCCTTAGCAGCATGATTTATAAGGAGCAAGATCCTTTCAAAAACTGTTCCTGCAGCGGGATGGTGGTGGCGCATGCCTTTAATCCCAGCACTCGGGAGGCAGAGGCAGGCAGATCTCTGTGAGTTTGAGGCCAGCCTGATCTACAAGAGCTAGTACCAGGACAGACTCCAAAACTACAGAAAAACCCTGTCTCAAAAAAACCCCTCAAAACAAACAAACAAACAAACAAACACCTGCTTCTGCAACCTGAACATGCTCTCACATGCAATCTCTACGCTTCTGAGAAAATTCTTCAATATTTAGTGCTTACTCGAAGCCCTTGAACTCTTCCTTCTCTGTAAGTTAAGCAGACATCAACCTTTCTACCTGCTTTATGCTTGCCCCTGCACTTGCTTAATTACACTGTTTTTTTTAAAGCCTAACTTGTAGCTAGCTTCCTTCCTTCCTTCCTTCCTTTTTTCCTTCCTTCCATTTTTCCTTCCTTCCTTCCTTCCTTCCTTCCTTCCTTCCTTCCTTCCTTCCTTCAATCATTTATCTTGGATAATTTGCTTTTCTTGACTTACTCTTCCTTTTTCTCTTTCTCCCTTTTATTCATCCAGTTACCAATAACCTATGCTATACAGCCACTAAAAGGCAGTTTTCCACAAATTGCTTGTGTTTTGAAACATCTTAAGAGCATAACACTCTAGATGTCTTCTTGCTCTTTATTCTCCCTATCAAGGATGTTTGTTGTAGTAAAGAACCTTGGAAAAGAGAAGCAGTGCCTCACTCTAGAGCCAAGGACGAGTTTCCTTCCTGTCCATTAGAACAAAGATAAGGTCTTACTCTGGGGCAAAGACCGGATAAGTTTGCTTTTTTCCAACTACAGAAAGTTGGTTTCCTTAGATGTGGCAAAACCCAGTGTGTCCACTCCACAGCATTTCTGTTCTTGAAATCTTAGAACACACAGAAAGCTGGCCTGGACATGAATCTTGTGGTACCTGCTGCTCTGGGGTAATAATTCTTCGTCTCTCTAACAGAGCATGTCTGTCAGCATCTATAAAATAAGCTCTTGAAATTTTAACAATACTTGTCATATTTTTATCTCCTGTAAGCTATAATTAGCTATAAACTAATATCTATAAGTACACATGTTTATGTTTATCATATATATCTTTTTAAAACATGGCTATAAAACAGCATATCCATAGCACACACCATCACTATAAAATCCTTGCTCAATAAAAAGCTGCTCAATGACTGGACAGGTTTAAAATTATAAAAGGGATTATATACTATCTGCTATAAAATGTTCAAAACTTTTATACTTGTAGTCACTGCCAATACTATCAGTAAATGAGATGAAAATCAACATTGATTCCGGTGCCTAAACCTGAAATCTCATCACAACCTCCCAGAATTGAATGTACTGGTTTGACAAGAACAGACAAAAGCATCTCATTTCTGCCTGCCCAAGGTGAGAGAGCAGGCCTTTCATTCTGTAATCTTTTGTTGTGGAATATTATTTTAAGATATGTTACCTTCTTTTGGTGACCAGTGTCTTGAGTTCTTTGTCTATTTTGGAGATCAGCGCTCTGTCTGATGTGGGGCCGGTGAAGATCTTTCCCCATTCTGTAGGCTGTCATTTTGTCTTGTTGACCATGTCCTTTGCTTTACAGAAGTTTCTCAGTTTCAGAGATCCCATTTATTAATTGTTTCTCTCAGTTTGCCAAAGTGGTTGCAGCTCAATGGTCGAGAACTATTGGTCTAGGGAATGGCATCTGTGTTTCTGAGTAGCCCTTTCTATGGCTTTGCTGTGAAACACAGTTGTGAAGCCCACTCTACCAATTCTGAATTTACATGTATTACACAAATTTATAAATATATTCTAGTAGGTAGCTCTTCGTGTTCACCTAGATTCTCCCCCACTGATACTTTTAAGAGAATAGATCTAATTAGGACCATATTAACATCATAGTTTCAAAGCTAGAACTAGAATCCAAGTGTTTTGAGACTCTATTGGTGGGGCTAACCAGGCATGGACAGCTACCGATATCCTTTAGTAAAGCCTGCATCCATACTCAACCCAGTAGAAAAGAAACGGGAGGAAAAAAGAATAGCACACACAGACAATGGGAAAAGGGATAAAAGTTGCCATGGTAGCCTCAAGCTCCCTACAGAAACTAAACTCTGTCTTTCCTAGTGGTGGAAGAAAAGCACCTTTCTTGGTGAGTCTCAGAGAAGCAGTGGGTGGTTTTCAACTAAATATATACCCTGCTTCCAGGGTCATAGCTGTGGCGCTGGCCCTTCTTGAATTATTCAGGCAGCAGCACATCCCTGGTGAGTGTGACAAGATATCCAGGGACAGTGATGCTTGAGCACAAGAAACCAACTGCTTTCTAAAAATAGCTAATCACAAACCAACTATGTTCGCACACCAAACACTTTCATGTAAACCAGAGCAGCTGAATTATAGGCACTTTACAATAGTTGAATTTACATTTCAGTTGCTTTTAGGAGATAGCTATAAAACCAGAGAAAGCAGCATTACACATTGTGTTTGTTGGCCTTCAGAGCATTGGCTAGAAGGTCCCTTCCATTTTAAGTTGCTGGCCAAGTGCTGTGCGGACTGGGTGCTATCAGGGACCTCCTCCCTCAAGTTACCCCTCAAGTTGGGGTGGGGAGGTGGAGTGTAGGGAGGAGGGGTTTGAGAAAGTGATTAACTGGTTTGACTGATTAATTCATAAAACACATTGAAAGTCTATTATGTACTAGTTACTATACACAACAATAAGAATATGGAGATAAATAGTAAGACAAAAAGCCACCATTTCTGCAAGTTTCTGATAGAGAAGAAGGGGCCTGAAGAAGTGACAGTTTCAGAACTTGATGATAAGTATTGTAGCCATTATTGAGGAATGTTTATTTACAGAGGAGGGCATGGCCATAGCTATACAGGCAAGGAGTGACTGAAGTAAAGGGAAACAGGATGATGTATCATCTCACTTTTGAAAGATTGTCAGCTATAAAATATTAGAGTTTATTGTGGAGGAGAAATTATACAGGTGAGAAATATAAGGCAGTGTGTTACCAGTGATGCACACAATTCAGAATACATATATGAGGAGGATATTGGTAGACGTGTGGATGCGTGCATGTGTGTGTGTGTGTGTGTGTGTGTGTTTAGAAACTTTTCAAACACCAGACAGTGGCTGTGGTCAAGGAACTTGGGGAACTTTGGTAGAATTACAAGGAAGGTAGCCAATTAAGACGTGATGTATGTTCTAGTATACTCATACATTGATGTGGGAGGGTCTTCTGTTTTAATAAAGAAACTGCCTTGGCCAGCCCTTAGGTGGGTGGAGTAGACAGAACAAGAAGAAGGAAGTGAGGTAGATGGCTCAGTCAGATGCCACGCCTTTCCTAAGTTAGTCAGACTGCCGTGCCTCTCCTCAGAGAGATGCCAGACGCGATGAAGCTCCAGCCCAAGATGGACGTATGCTAGAATCTTTCCGGTAGGACACCACTTCATGGTGCTACACAGATTATTAGAAATGGGTTAAAGCAAGATGTGAGTAAGAGGCTGAAAATAATGGGCCAGGCAGTATTTAAGAGAATACAGTTTCTGTGTAATTATTTGGGGTAAAGCTAGCCAGTGGCCGAGAGCCGGGCAGGATGAAAAGCAGGCCTGCCCGCAGCTCCTCACTACAGAATACATTGGTACCAGTTGGCATCAGAGAGGCTTCCTCTGGCAGAAGATGGGAGCAGGTGAAGAGAGTCACAGCAAGATGTTATGCTGGAAGAGTTTAAATTGGAGGCCTCTCTCAGGTCCCTCTCCTCTGAGATGGGGGGAATCCTGTGGTAGAGGAAGAGGAAATATTGTTGGAGTCAGAGGAGATGGAGGAAACCAGGAGAACATGGCCCACCATAGCAACTAAGAAGAGCTCACAGGGGCTCCCAGAAACTGAAGCAGCAAGCATGGGATCTGTATTGCTCGGCACCAGGACCTCTGCATATATGTTATGCTGTTCGCTTGTTGGTTTTGTAGGAATCCTAACAGTGGGAGCAGGTGTATCTCTGACTCTTTTGCCTGTTCTTGGGATCAGGCACTTGAGTGGAGTTGTCATTTGCTAAAATAGAATTAGAAATGAGTTCACCTGAATAAGGTGAGTTTTAAATGCTTGTGGAACATCTGGGAAAGATGAGTAACTAGTAACTACTTTTCTTTCCTTCTTTTCTATTTGTGTCTGTGCAAACTCATGGGTATGCAGTTACATTTATCTTGAGGGAGGGTATATGTGCCCATGTACATGCACATGTGGAGGTCAAAGGTCAACCTTAGGTGCTGTGCCTTAGGACTGGTTCATCTTGGGTTTTGTGATAGAGTCTCTCATTGGGAACTGGACCTCCCAGATTGGGCTTGGTTGGCTGTCCAGAGCACAGAGCGATCCTTCTATTTCTGCTGCCCTAGCTCTGGGATTATAATTGTTCCACCATACCGAGTTTTTTACTTAGTTGCTAGAAATAGAACACAGGTAGGTCATCAGGATTATATGGAAGTTACCTTCCTGAGATCTCTCTCCAGTTACCTCTCTCCTCTTCCTTTTCCTTCTTTTGCTTCATTGTGTTGGGGATTGAATCCAGGACATAATCCTATCAGTGAGTTTTCTTGCTGTCTACCTATTCTTAGTTCCATTCATGAGCCAAACCTCAAAAAATGACACACAAAAGTCATAAATTTGGGACTTATGGCTGGAGAAGGCAATAAATCACCTGGTACAACACTGTATGCTGTTATTTTTTAAGCCATAGCATATAAACAGATGGTCACAATTTGAATTTTAAATGCCCCCCCCCATAATAACATGCTTGAACACTTAGTTACTGCATGATAGCCCTGATTTGGGAGGCTATCAGACCTTTAGTTTCTGTGATCTACCTGTGCGTACTTTGGCAGCAGACTTTGACCATTGCATTATATTACATTTGCATTAGCTTTTGGTGCCTGTCTAAACTTTCTGCTTTATGATGCAGCAAAATATGAACAAATAGGCAAAAATCTCCAAGGACTGAGCCTCTCCAACCACCTTGCTTTCTCCATTATGAAATATAGGCTATAATCTAAAACTGTGAGCTGAAGCAAATATCTCCTTTTGTAAGTTGCTTCTGTCATGCATTTTGTCATAGCAAGAAAAGAACTAACAATACACAAAGCATCTGAAGAATTTTATTTCATTAGATCTGCTGACACCCATTATTTTTTAGCCAAATTTCAAGCTCTTTTACCTAGAAAGTACCTACAAAACATTAATGGGCAATCTGTATGGTAGTTTGTATAATGTTTGAATACTTGCTCCCCACTTGAATGAACTGTTTGGCAAGGATTAGGAGGTGTGGACTTTTTGGAGGAGGTGTGTCACTGGGAGTGGGCTTTGAAGTTTCAACAGACCACATTTCCAGTTAACTCTCTCTCTCTCTCTCTCTCTCTCTCTCTCTCTCTCTCTCTCTCTCTCTCTCTCTCTCTCTCTTTCTCTCTCTCTCTCTCTCTCTCAGTGCCTTGTGCTTGTGGGTCAAGATGTAAGCTCTCAGCTACTGCTCCAACACCATGCCTGCCTGCCTGCCCCCATGCTCACACTAAGATGGTAAAACTCTAGCCCTCTGGAACAATGAGCCTCAAATTAAATAATTCCTTTTTTAACTTTCTTGGCCATGCTATTGTATCACAGCAATAGAAAAGTAACTGAGACACAGAGGTAGATGACGAGATTCTCACAGATTAATAAATAGCGAAGCCAAAAGAGCACAGCAGCTAAGGGGGGGGGGGGAAGAAATATTATCTTGGAACCAAAAGACGAAAGCTTCATAAAGAAGGAAATGTTCACAAAGGTCAAAGGATGCTAGCAAGAAGCGTAGGAACTGACTGGTAAATGCCACCTGAGATTGGCAATTTGAAGGTAATATTGAACTTTGGCATGACAGTTTTGTGCCGTGAAGAGGACAGACACAAATTATAGTGGGAACTAAGTAAATGGCAGGTTAGGAGATAGAGATGGTATGGACTACTTTTTGTAAACAACACAAAGCAAAACTTGTCTGTCCTGAAAAAAAAGACAGATCTGGTGACAAGAAAGACAAAATGTTAACAACTTAGCAGCATTTTTAAGAAAGAAAAAAACATGAAATATGCAGTATAATTTGCAGAATAATTCCCAAAGGAACTTACCAGGTATAACTAAATGAGATTTGAGATGGAGATTTTGCTCTGCACTACCTGGACCATGGACACAAAAGTCTTTAAAAGAAAGCAATGGGGGAAGGGTCAGAGAAGAAGATTGGAGTAAGTGATGCTACTGCTCATTAGGGCCACTAAAGAGGCCTTAGAGTCAAAGTATGTAGGTGTGCTTTAAGGTCTGGAAAAGGCTAGGAAGGAGTTTTTGTCATAGAACATCTTGAAGGAGCACAGCACCACAGATACCATGGCTCGGATCCAGTGTGACCTCTGATGTCCTTGTAGAACTGTTAAATAAGGAAGGTGTTGTTGAAGAATATTAGTTTACACTGTGTGAGGATGTGTTACTGTGATTAGTTTAATAAAGAACTGAATGGCTAATAGGTAAGCAGGAGAAAATAGGTGGGACTTCCAAGGAGAGAGAGGAACTTGGGATAAATCTGGGAGTCTGAGAGAGGATACTGAGACACTGAGGACTTACAGTACAGAGGAGAGGTAATCAAGCCATGTGACAGAATGTAGATTAATAGAAACAGCTAATTTAAGTTTAAGAGCTAGTTGGGAATAAGCCTATACCTAAGTTCAAGCTTTCATAATTAATAATAAGTCTGTGCCATTATTTGGAGTTTGGTGTTCCAAGAAATTCTGACAAGAATGTCCAACTACAAATTATATTGTTTTCAGCAAATAAATGTTTGTTTATTTGCTGCAGCTATAGCAGAAAAGAACAAATCGTCTTTGAATATGACAAGAGACAGAACTGCAGGAAAGGAGGTAGTGGCATCTTCCCCTTAACCATCATAAGACTATGAGTCACACCCCTGTCAATAAAAATGAGCACAAGAAAAGCACAGCAATTTTATTTAACTAAAGTTTCATGGCACACTAGGGCCTTCTGAAATGAAGACCCAACATTCCAGAGCAAACTATTTCAGTGGACACAGAAATATAATTGAAAGGCAAAAGATTGTAACGTGCTCACAATAAGCTGGAGGAAAGCCAGCAAAGTCTGTTTGCAGAGACTCCTATGGAACTTCCAGGTCTAGGACAGAACCCCTCTGGAAAAGGACTTAAAGACCCCCAGAAGAGGTAGGCTGTGACAGGATCGTGCTTCAGCACAGAAGGATTTGAGAGTGACTGTCAAGGCATTCTTTGGGGGTTATATGCTCTGCCCTTGGCAGAGCCAGATGTGGATGAAGATGTCCTTCAATCAGAAGAGGTAACTACAAGGAGTTTTCTCCATGCCTTCAGGTTGGGTGTGTAGGCTACGGTGACAGTAACTGCACTAGACACTCATGTCCACCTTTTTCTGTGACATGGGAGTCGTGTACAGTTTACATGAAGAGAAAATGGAGTAGCCTGTAGCAAAGCATTGGTTCACTTGTGTATTTTCAATGCTTCCAAGGAGAATGCTTTGCTTTTGTGTGAAGTGTGGTAGAAGCTTCATTGTAACTAAAGGCATCCCTAAACACTTTCCATATTAAACTAATCTCTGTTGGATGCTGACAGATTGGTGGTCAGGGACCTTGACCTTGAGACTTCTTGGAAGGTTCCAAGGTCTCGCCTGAGCTATGCTTAAACTGAAATAAAAATTGCGAGTGTATCTATTCCCTTAGCCCCCCTTTATCTAATTCCACTCTGCCTAAAGTCTCTCCTCATCAGGTGCACATTAATCAGGGGGGACTCTTTCTTCTTGCAGCTCCCTAAGGCCCTGCCTCACCTAAAGAGAGAACCTGGCTCCAGGATGCAGGAGACTGCTTCTGGTTTCCATGGAGACCCTGTTTGATGTCAATGGCGGCTCCAGGAGGGAGGGAAACCAGGGTGTTTGTTTTTAAAGGATGGCGAGTGGGGGAAGGAGGAGGTATAGGAAAAAGGAGTAAAGGGGATGGGGGGGAGTTGATCCTCCCTTTTTGAGGATTCAAACGGGAGGCCAGGAAAGTTCAGCTGGGTTACACAATCTCCTTGCACTTCTAGGAGAAATCAAAACGGAAGCAGCAGGAGTGGTGGTGATGGCAGAGGGCTGTTTATTTAGCAGTGTGAGAAATACCCTGCAAAGGACCATTTCTGATATCAGAGTGTAGGGGACTGAATTACTTAGGCACCTGGCAGTCCCTGTCCTTGTGGGTGGCTCCTTCCTAAGCTGCTGGAGAGTTTTCCTTTTTCCCCAAGTCAATTCTTAAAGGCTCCCACTGCTGTGAGGGGGCCCCGCCCCTCTTTCTTTCCCCACACCTTCCCCCACAGGGTAACTAAATACAGACCCTGACTAAATGCTCTCCAAAGCCTTGGACTCCGGATCAGCTGCTATTTATTCAGCCGGGTCGCTAGTAAGAGAAAAACGGGCAGGATGGGAGAGGTACTCAGGCAGAATACATGCTAAAATTGAATTGCAAGAGGATTCAGATGACGTCAGCTTGGATAAAGGTCTGACCCACTGAATGTTAAATGTGGCCCAGTGACTAAATCCTCTGAGAGAATCAATGGCAGAGACCTCTATGAAAGGACCGTGCCTCTTGTTTAAAATATTAAGCATGTGGCTCAGCTGATCCCCGGCTGCAACTCCCAGGGCGCTGATGGAATCTCAGCTTTCTGCTATAATCACTTGAACATTACTTACTGCCCTAGATAACTACGGCCACGTGACGCTTGCAACAAAAAAAAAAAAAAAAAAAAAAAAAAAAGGAAAGAAAGAAAGCCATCACAAGCTATCTGAGTGTCTGCCAATCTTGGGGAAAAGGAAACTAAGTCAGTTAATAAACACTTCCTGAGGTGTGCCACAGCCTGAATGTGCTACGAGTGAGGGATGGTTTTTCCTTCAAGGTACCCGTACTCTGACGAGGACAGTGACAATTCATAAATGTCCAGATGAGCTGGATAGCAGTAATTAATGATATGGGAATTTCAAGGAAGGCTAAGTTAATAAAAAACAAAGGAAAAGCAATTTAGACAGGTGCCTTGGCGTGCCTTGAGAGACACAGCAGAGAGAAATACGGGGAAAGGACTATGGGAGAGACAGAATATACTGTTAGCACATTTCCTGGTTGATATAAAATGCCAATTATATATTATAAAATTGTATGTAAGGAGGCATTTTGAACTGAATTCCTGATACTTTTTTCCTTTATTTTTCCAGTTGTATACCAGCCACATGTTGGTTTTAGGAGGTTAAGCCATACTTACCTTTTTTAAAAAAAAAAATCCAGAAAAAGTTTTACAAAAGAAAATCTAAAAATTCATGTTCAGGGGCTGGAGAAGATGGTCCAGCAGCTAAGAATTCTTGCTACCCTTGCAGAGAATCCAAGTTCGGTTCCCAGCACCCACACTGGGTGTGGCCCACAACACTCTATAATTCTAGCACAAAAAAATACACACGAATATTTTGAAATTCTTATAAAATAAAACAAGCGTTCAAGATGAGGAAGAACCTGACGGTTATGGAAGGCTTTGCAGACTTCTTAGAATGTACACAGCATTAACATGAAAGAACCATGCACGCTGGAGAGAACTTGGTTTAGTGAGTGCGCAGGGGTGAGGAGTGAGTGCGCAGGGGTGAGGAGTGAGGAGTGCAGCCCTGCATTTGAAGACTCTTCCCCATACCTGTCACTGAAGGCCTGAGTGGAATGCATGTCATTCGGTTGCCAGCTTTCTGGTTTTTGTTCCAGAATTAGGGGAAGTTGTGGAGCAAGCTCAAGTATGTAGAAGGCAGCAGCTGATTTTTTTTTTTTTTTATTTTAGTTTGGGTGGAAACGTTGGAAGGAAAATAACTTAGAGGATGGCAGTTATTTCTAGACGTATAAGAAAAGAAAGACTAGTGTGCTCTAATTAGTCATGGTTCCCGTGTCACGAAAGTGTTAGTTACTAAGGTTTTGTTTCCAGCCCGCTTTGCTGAGGGACACACCTATAATAAAAACATCTCCCCAGGGTTTTGGCAGTGTAGCTGAATATTAACAATTTTAGATGAAAAACTCATAAAAGCACAGAAAACCATGAGTCAGCTTATTTTAATTGTTTGGGTTTTTTTCATTCTTGGCCTTATGGCTGACCACAGATTCTTTGTACTTCCAAGTTGCTTTTTGAACGCCATGCTGGGCAAAGTTCTAAATCATGGATTAAACCCCTTGGTTTGCTCATCTTAATAAACATCCCCACTCATTCATCACCATAGATTTGAATGTCCTTACATAGTTTTTTTCTTTTTTTGTACTAGCGGTCAATATTCTGTGATGGTTTCTAGGAAAGACTATAACAATGAGTCACTAACTGGCATCATTAGTAGAAGAGGCAGAGGTAGAGAAGACAAAACAAAACATCAAACAATGAGTTCCAAATAGAAAGATGGAGAATAAAGCAAAAGAAGTAAAGGAAAAGGAGAAGGAAAGAATGAAGCACTGCTTTCTAGGCAGTGACCTGCCAGTGGGTGACTTCCGGCTTTTAGACAGGACTTTTCCGAGTTAGAAGGGATCTGATGCTCCCACCAGCCACCTTCTCATTCACAGACAGCAAAGAGCTGGGAGAACACCCAAGCTGACTAGAGAGGAGGTCAGTATTAGGATCAGGCTCCTGACTGCTGCCCAGATGGTAACTTCACTGTATCATTTCCTCTTCCTGAGCAGTTGAATCCAATCGAAATACCGTTCCACTCTCTACCTAGCAGTATGTTTATATTCGTCTTGTTTCTTTCTAGCTTACCATGTGTTTTAGCTTACTTAACCTTTGTACCAATTCTGAGACAAAAGTAAATGACAACTATGAAATGGCCCACATGGGACACACCTAATTTTGATTTAGGATACATTTTCCCCACAAGCATATACCAGTTTTCATGTGCAAGTTCTGTGGTGCATCAAAATTGAAAAGATATGTGTTCTTCTTACTCTTCCTTATTGTATGATCAAAGAATTCACTGTGTTTTTTTTTTTTTTTTTAAAAAAAATAAGGTCTCAAACCTGAGTTCCTTCCCTTGTCCCCACACAGTGGAAGCAGAGAACCAACTTGTGTAAGTTGTCATCTGACTTCTACGTGGACAATGTGGCACAGGTGTGACATCCACCAGACACTCAAAAGGAAGAAAATAGATGACCTGGCAGTAAAGACAAGAGAGGAAAAAAAGGAAGTCCTGGCATGGAAGTAAAAAATAATTGAAAGGCTAGTCAATGAATGATGACTGAATTCTTGCTGTTTTAGTCACTTAGCACAGAATGACGCTACGTTTGCTTGCTTTTGTAATGGTTCTCTTTGGTACTTTGACAAAGTTCTCTGAAGCTGGTGAATTGGGTTCCCAGAAGAAGACCTGAGTCTGATGTTGGGGAAAGGAGCAGCTCCTCCTGACTATGAACTCACTCTCCGAGGCCCAGCCACTCCAGGCAGGATAGTTTCAATCACTCTGCCGTCCAGTCATTGCTGACACATCTTGGCAGCTAGCCTGCCCCTAATGGAATGTGTCCTGCAGCTGGGAATTAGGTCATCAGTAATTCACTTAATAGCGTTTTATGAGCTGGGCTCTGACACAAAAGAGCGATCTGGACTTATGTATAGGAGCTTTCCTTGATCTGAAGGGAAGAAAGGAGTTGATGCCATTGTGAATAATAAAGACCCCATTTCCGGGAAGCAATGAAGGAGCATCAGAAACACTGGAATTTCTTCAGCCTCTCCCTGTTATCGGGATAGGTATGTGATCTTGGGCAAGTCATTTTAACCTTGTATGGAAGACTCAGGATTTGTTAGATCTTGTCATTGATGGTGTTCTAGAAAGGAAGATGGTACCCCCCTTTTCTGTTTAGAGAATACAAGGAAAGTCCTGATTCATATAGTTAAATAATTTGTCTAGTGCAAGTGTTCTCAGTATGGCTGATTTCTGGTGACCAGTGGTATAATAACTAATGATGGTGTTTTCTGAAAAGGGACTGTTTGGCTGGGATGGGCTGGTATGAGCCACTTCAGCACATCACTTGTTCTTCCCCACCTAGAAAGAGCCATGTCAGTGAATAAGGCTCATAAGGCTCTGTATGTACACACGGTACTACATTCCCCATAGTCTACATGATCTATGTGAATAAGGCTCTGTATGTACACATGTTACTACATTCCCCATAGCCTACATGATCTATGCATGTGTGTGTTCTTTGATTCTACTCCACAGAGCACATCTTGAAGTCTTTCTTCTTAGAAGTACACAGAGAATTCTCTGAAGAAATGTTCCCATCCTCATATAGTTGTTGACTGGAATTCCCAAGTTTGTCACCACAATTCTGACTGTTCCCAGGATGTTTGAGAATCCAATACACTCTAATTTTCTTCTGACCGTTTGGACCCCACAACTCTCCTGTTGGAAAACCCAATATATATCTTATGGATTATTCAGAGGGGGCACTGCTAAACAGGACCTGCAAGTTAAAAGCAAATCTCAGACCTTTCTTCTTTTAACTTTTTTACTGATGTGAGAGAAAAGCTCCAGGACCCTGAGGCTTCAGTGCACAAAATCTTCTTATCCAAGGAAGCTGGAAAGATCAGTGCTGAAGATCACACCTGGAATGATGATAATAAAGAAAATAACGAATTAGATTTAGATCATCCCCTTAAGGTAGTACTGTGTCCAAAAACTATTCAAAGCTCTCCACAACACATTTACTGTATAGACTGAGCCTGCATTTCAAGCTATTGTGAAACGCAAGAGCCAGGCATGAGCTATGTGATACAGCTTTCAATTTAAACTTGGGAAGATCAGATCAACATGCACAAATTAATGAAAATCGGTTGAAACATGTCATAAGTATGTGTTTAATGATGTGCTACAATTTATAAAAGAAACGGGAGCTCAGAAGAAAAAGCAGTGACCTAGATTAAGCCCTGTCATAGATGATGGAGTGACAGCACTGTAGGGGAGAGGATGCCCTTGACGTTGGGGTTGTGCTCCCATCATCAGCTAAGGCACAGGACAAGCTCCTCCCTGGGGGACCGCACTTGCAACTGCACATGGTGGAAGTGCAGAGGATGGTGTAGAAAAGGGAAGGAGTGAAAAGTGAAGAGGAAAACGAACCTGTTGACCTAAAAATCAGGTCCCTGTATTATAAAAGGGAGAGGGAGCATGAGATGGCACATCAAACGGTCAGAGCACGCATGGCAATAGAACTGTGACCCACAAGTCCCACAGCCACCATCCCAGGATGTAAAGTCATAGCCCCTGCAGCATTCAGCCCAGAACATTCAGAACTTGGTTAATTACTGCCTTCCTCTTGAAATTGTTCTTCTTATGCCCATCCTCACTGCTCTCAACCCAGGGCCAATGGAGAAAAGGCCAATGGACTCTCCAAACCAGTCACAGGTGAAGCCTCACCTCTATGTATTGATCTGTCTTCCCATGTTCACACCCTCCAGTGAGAACATACCTGAAGCCTACCTGTCCTTTTACAATAGCTTTATCTTTCCTCTGCCTACCTCTGAGTCTCTGCCAAACCCGAGTGATGGCCCAGTCTCTTGCTTTGCAGCATATCGTGAATATATTGCTGTTTGTTCTCATCAGAGTAGTCTTTATTTAATCCCACAGTGGGAGAACTTTTGCTTGTTTCCTATTGTTGCATGAACACACACACACACACACACACACACACACACACACACACACACACACTGGTGGTTTCTCTTTCATGCTCCCTCCTATCTTTATTCCTTTCTGCTTACAGCCTACACTTCAAATGGGCTTCTTGGCTTTCCTACCAATCTTTGTAGAAAGTTCATATTGACAGATAGCTGGTCCCCTAAATCTAGAGCTGGTAGTATGTTAACTGATGGACATCTCTCTAGCCCTCTAACCTTTTTCCCCCTCTCCTTTTCTTAGCAAAAGGTCCTTTGTTAAAGCAAAGTCTTTAACAAAAGTCTCAAGTTTTAAAGTATTTGGCCTAACATTCACTAAGTAACATTTAATGCTCTCACAGCATATTTAATATATCTAAAATGTCTGATCAGATGTCTTCTGATCAACACAGAATAACCGCATTGCTATTGTGTTTGGTAGTATATAGTTTGATAAAAATAAAAAGACACAACTCATTTAAGTAGTCATTGCTACATACTCTCACACAAATCATGGATTCTATTGGAACTATTTAAAATTCTGAAAATAATTCATTCGTTTCCATCTGCTAACACACCTTGGATGATGACAAAATAATTTTGTTATCACTTTACCCATTCCTGGAGTCTTTTACTTCATGCTTGGAAAGCCTAAGGGAAAGTCTTTGTTTGGTTTTACAGGCAGGAATGAATCATTTAGGTATACAGAGGAACTTGATACCCTACCTAATTTGTACTAATGGGTAAAAAAAAAAAAAAGTTGGCAGACAGCTGGCAAGGATATTTTGTGATTGAATATCCTTTGCTCAATAATCATCACATGAGGTGATCAAAGAAATGGAGGCAGAAAGAAGAACAGGCAGGTTGGCATGGTTGTGCTGAAATTCTCCATGTTTTCTCATTCAATCTCTTGGACCCGATTTGTAGACTTAGACATTCGAGTTCCTAGCTCATTCTTAAGTGGTGATGCCCTCTGCCACCTCTCCTTATGTATCACCTCGAGCATTGCCCTTTTTGTACTTCTAGCAGCTGTGAGTCTCCCATTCACTCCTGGAAAGATGTGAGGCGAGAAGGTGTGTCTTGGTGGTTACTCTATTTTGTAGCATATAAAATCTTGATAAATGCAGCCCTAGCAGCTGGGCCTCCATACTGAGGAAACTTCTCTTCCTACTGAACTTCACTCAGTCATCTATTGCCATACATCTGCAAGATATATTTTGGGGCACACTGATCGGGTAAGCTAGTGTTCTGTAAGAAACACATCCAGCTGCACAGAGTTTCCTCACAATGTATGTGCTTATTCACTGTTCACTCAGCAGTCAATTTGTCCCTGTTTTTTCCTAACACATGGCTTTTCCACCTAGCAATGGGGAAGCCAGGTTTCTTCTATGCCTTGGCTCTGCCATCCTCGAAGCTGTGGTTCTCAACCTTCCTGATGCTGGATCCTTTAATACAATTCCTCATAATGTGATAACCCCAAATTATAAAATTGTTTCCATTGCTACGTCCTAATTGTAATTTTGTTGCTATTATGAAACATAATGTAAACATATGATACGCAGGATATTTGATATGCGACCCCTGTGAAGAGGTCACTCAACTCCCCAAAGGAGTCGCAACCCAGAGTTTGAGAACCACTGCTCTAAGTGGGTTTTAGAATATAGATGGGGGATAATATGGACTATTCTTTCTCAAATGAACGTATCTTAAACCAAATGACACCTGTGATCTTAGCACTCAGAGGTCTAAGCAGGAGGTAATATATGCTGTGAATATGTTTTATTGTCATTGGTTAACAAAGAAGCTGCTTTCGGCCAATGGCTTAACAGAGTAAGGCCAGGCTGAAAGGGATCTATAGAGTAGGCAGAGTCAGACAGAAGCCATGGAGCCACCTGCAGGAGACAGACATACCAGAACCTTGCCAGTAAGTCACAGCCACGTGATGATACACAGATTAATGGAGATGGGTTAGTTTAGGATATAAGAGCTAGCTAGAAATATGCTTAAACTATTGGCCAAGAAATGATTTAATTAATATAGTTTCTATATGGTTATTTTAGTTCTGGGTGGCCAGAAACAAATGAGCAGTCTCTGTCTATAGGAGATCAGCCTGACTTCATGAGACCCTAAAAGCAATAACAACAACAATATAAATTTCCTTGTTTCTCAAATCTCAAATGGCATATTCACCTTCTGACTGAGGATTAATGCAAAGGAGTCTAATAAATTTAGACCGACTTTAATCCAAGATCAAGTGGGGGAGGGATCACAGAAAAACCTATCCCAGAATTAACAATCACTGCTTTAAGTATGAGTAGACTCTGATCCTTTTTATTCATTAAAAATAATGGAATATAAATGGGACTGCCTAGAAACTTCTCTAAATATGATCTTCCTTTCCATTGTCTCACTAACTTATTAACTATTAACTTATTAACTATTAACATCTAATAGTCATTTTTACAGAAGAAGAGAATTGCAGTTGATCTATGATTTCTCATTTTCTTTAGTTTTTTAGTTAAGAAGAAGACTGATAATTCCTATTGCAATGACCTTAACCATATCTCTTGGGTGGCCTCTTACTGGCCGTTCTATGATACTATGACAAGTGCTTCAGTCAGAAGCTATTTTGCATCAAGCTCTGTTTGCACTGATGTGCCTCTGCAGTGAGATAGCTCATGGTTTGAGATCAGCTCCGTCCCCTAAGCATCGTATAGACGCTGTGCTTTTTGACTGTCCTAGCATAGCTTAAAGCTCCACTTCAGTGAATGGCAAAATAAAGGTCTAGGAAAATCATTTGTCTCTAGCTCCCCCAGTCATGGACCTGCAGGACTATCACCTGCTTTGAATTCTCTGTTGCTAGTCAGGGCTCCACTAGTGATATAACAGAAAAGACATTGATAGGCAGTCTCTCTCCCTAAGTTCCAAATGATTCTCCAGAGCCTAATATGGCTTTACTCATATTAACATTTTGATATTTGAAAGATGATTGGATCAGATGATATGAAACATGAATAGTATGCTATACTTTAAGAACATAATTTTTCTTTGGTCCTCAGATTGGATGTAACTAGTATTTTTTGTATACAAGAAAGAACTTGAATTGTTCCTGTAATAATTCCTTATCTATTCTACATAAACTTTGACTATGACCTGTAAATAAGGTATGCCTAACATAAGAGCAAATGATTCATATATAGTCTTTGTAAGATTTACTGTTTATTATTTTAAGTATGGCTAGTGTGTGGTGGGGTGGGTGGGTGTGTACATATGAATGCAGATGCTTTCAAATGGCAGAGGCATCAGATTTCTTAGAACTGGAGTTATAGATGGTTGTGAGCTGCCTGGCATGGGTGCCGGAACTTCAAGTTGGGTCCTCTGGAAGAACAGTAAGTGCTTTTATCTGAGCACATCTCACAGCGAGTCAAATCTCTCACCCTTGGATATAGTCTCAATTCCAATAAAATATAAAGAATGTCTCAGGGATATGGGCATAATCTGGAGCTTTAGAGCATCTTCATCTCTCAGCTCTACACATTGTGCATCTCTTCCCTCCTTTCTGTCTCTCTACCCTTCATTGGATAGACATTAGGGTGATCCAGAGAACTGTTTTCCTGAGCAAATTCCTTCAGTTTTAACTAACTGGGGTTATTTAATGTATTTTTGCCAGCTTCTGCAATAGTAGATAAAGTCACTAGATGGGAGTTGTTATTCCTGTTAGCATTAGATGTTTTAGGAAATGGTAGGGACTGGGCCAGGTGACAGTTGTTATTTGCCTTTGTCCTTGAAAAGCTATCAGGCACCAGTGGCTCTCACATGCTTCCATTGACCTCTGCGATTCATTTCTCTAAACTCCTACCCTAAGCAGCCATCAGCCGTAGCTTCTGGAGAACAATGAAATCTGCAGACTGACTTGGGCAAGTGTCACAATGAAGCTCCACCCTGAAAGTTAATGAGTTTCATGAGGATGAATGTCCATGGCATGACCAGTGACAAGGTAGTATGGGGGGGGGGGTGCCTGTGGCCTTTGTGAAGCATGACAGACTCTGGTCCTCATCAGTTAGTCCCTCTAAAGACTTTGTGGAGCACAAAAAAAGGATGAAGGAGCAGAGACTGGGAAATGGCAAGGCTGGCAGATGAAGCTGACTATTTTATTCCTGTTTCCACAGGCTGTCTTCTCCTGTATTGTAGCTGCCTGCCACTCTACCCAAACAAAGAGAGGCTTTTAAATAAATGATTCATGAGGATTACAATCTCAACATGAAGATGCTATGCAGCTGTCACAAGGGACCGGGTCATTGATCAAACTAAGCATTTGGTGAGGCTTCTTCTGTGTTCAGAGCTGCATGAGGTACTATAGAACGAGGTAAGAAAAATTTATAATGCTGTCTTCACCCTCAAAGAATTTATAACCTCCATGTGGGGATGAGACAAACACATGAACATTTACAGGACACTTCAACTCAAATCTGTTTGCTGCTGAGACTCTAGCCCAATCTCCTGCCTGCCTGTAGGGAGGCATTGTGGGGTAGTGGAAGGAGCACAAAGTTTGCAGATCAGCAGGCCTTCAGTCAAATCTCTCCATGCTGTTTAGTGAACTGCAAGACCTTAAGTGGTTTCCTTCATCTCAGTTCCAGAGGTTTCACCCATTAAGTGGAGAAAATGTTTTCTTGTAGGACTGATTGATTGCATGATGGCTTAAAATACATCAACCACTCGGATGTAGTAGACTCACAAAAAATACGGATGTGTGCTCTATGTGTGCTCATACACATAGCTGTCCATCCTGTGAGAATGTCAGAGGTAAGGGTTGTAAACCGGGGCATCTCATCTTCTACCTGACTTTCAGTTTCTTTGTCCTTTGCTTACGGTGATCAGTCATCGGGCTTGAAACCTACACGATACTTTGATGTGGGAGAGTCTTCTGTTTGAGTTGATTTCATTGGCTAATAAAGAAACTACCTGGCCCATTTGATAGACCGCCCCTTAGGTGGGTGGAGTAGACAGAACAGGAAGAGGAAGTGAGGTAGAAGGATTAGTAAGATGCCACGCCTCTCCTAAGTTAGGCAGACCACTGTGCCTCTCCTGAGAGAGAAGCCAGACACAATGAAGCTCCAGCCCAAGATGGACGTAAGCTAGAAACTTCCTGGTAAGGCACCACTTCGTGGTGTTACACAGATTATTAGATATGGGTTAGTCAAGACATGAGTAAGAGGCTGGAATTAATGGGCCAGGCAGTGTTTAAAAGAATACAATTTGTGTGTTGTTATTTCGGGTGTAAAGCTAACCATGCAGGAGCCGGGTGGGATGAAAAGCAGGCCTGCCCGCAGCTCCACACTACAGAATGGCACCCAACGTGGATAACTGGATCCACAGAAAGCTTGGGAAAGCTAGGGAAGGAATGGAGTGAAGCACGTGTTCTTGGTCGCAGCAATTTCTCGGGTTTGGATAGCAAGCACTCTCATCTAAGAGAGGCTTCCTGACTCAGCTTTAGCTGCAAAACCGTGCAGCTCTTTTAAGAGGTCCTGCCACAAAAAACTTATATGGTATTGATGAAAAGCTGAACGTGTGTTTTTCGGTTTTCAGCCGTAGCAGGAAAAAGGTTGTGCCGTTTTGAAGTGCCAGCTTTCTGGGCCGTCCTGCCAGGGCAAACTCTGACTCTTTCAAGCAGGCGGTCCCGACTATGGAGCTTTTGAGTGTTGTTTAACACTGTTGCAGCTTGCTTGCTGTCAGGGACCTTGAACCGCCACAGAGTTGTGGTGATAAACATGGCTACAACCAGTACCTCTGCCATGAGGCTGGAAAGCTAAGGAATGGGCTGGATCTAGCTGGCAAAGCCATGGCTTGAATCCTACCCATATTGCTCAGTAATTTAAAGACTTGTGTGGTCAGAAAGAGAGAGAGAAAGATAAAGTAAAGAGAGATTCAAAAACAAAGAAAACCTCTAAATGATTTATAGTGTGTTAAAAATATATGCATGCTAAAGGTTAAAGTTCTTAGGGTAAAAAAGGAAGAAATAAAGTAGTTAGGTGTGGTAGTACACACCTTTAATCCCAACACTTGAGAGGCAAAGGTAAATTGACCTCTGTGACTTCGAGGTGTGGTAGCACACACCTTTAATCCCAGTGCCTGGGAGGCAGAGACAGACAGATCTCTGTGAGTGCAAGGTGTTGTAGAGCACACCTTTAATCCCAACACTGGGGAGGCAGAGGCAAGTAGATCTCTGTGAGTTCAAGGACAGCCTGGTCAACAGAGTTATTCCAGGACAAAGATACAGAGAACCTGTCTTAAAAAAATAAAAGTAAAAATAAACGAAATAGAGGTAAAAATAAAGCTGTACAAAGATGGAAAATACACAGAGAATCTTGATGCTGTATGCTATTATGCTCTCTTTGAATTGTTTATATGCTGAGGAAGAAGCAATAGCTGCTAAAAGATATTTGTTTATAAATGCTGCTGAACTAATCCAAGGAAGATATTTTGAAAATACCTTGACTTCAGAATTTGGATCTAAGGATATGATACTTTGGAAAAGAGATTCTTCTTTTGTTTTTACAGAAAATGAAACCCTGTGGATTGCTTCTATACCAATATGGTATGATAGACCACGCCCTCCTGAAAGGTTGTTGTGAACACCCTCAAAAATTACTTCACTCAACTGCCGACTGAGCTGTACCTAGCACACAGGTTACACCATGAAAGATCTGATGAACAGCGTCCCCATTCAGCAGGAAGCAGTTTGGAGAGAAATAACTGCACCCATATTCCCAAATATTGTTTATAAATGTTCTTTTACATTTAAAGGGGGAGATGATATAGATATAAATAAGTTGGATTGTTGTGAATCTTGGTTAATGATATTAAGGTCAATCTTATTATATGTATTTCTGATCTTGATTAAGGTATTGTGATTGTGTCGTTCTTTTAAAAATGTAATGTATAATTAGGAAATATAGGTTGTTAATGGATAATCGTCGATAACAGTAAAGCTTATAGTTATGTTAGTTAGATTTTCTAGATATATAGAGATATATTTTAGTTAGATAGGCATTCCTAATATCTTTCAAAGACTACAGAATATTCCATTTAAATGTTTTAATAACTGAGGACTTTTCATGACAATGAGACATGTCTGCTCCTGGCAGCACCAATCTACTTCAAAAGGAAGATGGGCATCAAAGAGGATCCTTATTGAGTTTGATAGCCATTTGGGCAAGAAACTGCTCTTGCCTGGACTATTGCATAAACTGGACATAGAGAACCCTCAGAGAGAGGACTGCTGAACTTGCCTAAAAGTGAGATGATCTTTCGGGATTCCTGATTCATGAAAGAGTCTGCAAGACATTCTGCAGGGCACAGCAGAAAGTGACTGAACTGTCTTTGAAATTTCTTGCTTTATGGAAATGTCTGCTGGAAACTATGGGCCTGAAGGCCGAAGATGGATGCCCCAACGGTACAGAGAAACTTTGGGTGACTGTCCAGGCAGCGAGATGTCTCTGTCATTTCTAGAGTTTTGTAAGTTGCTTACTTCTTATTTACTTAGGTAATATTATCTCCTTCTGGAGTCTTTGATGGAGTTGAAGAATGGATAGATAGTTAAAGTTTTCCTTTGTTATGATAAAAGATAAAATGGATATAAGTATTGTAACTAATTCTTACTTGATAACTATTTTGTTATATGTAATTTTACTATGTTAAAGTTAAAGCCTTTCTTTTATTGTTTAAACAGAAAAAGGGGAAATGATGTGGGAGAGTCTTCTGTTTGAGTTGATTTCATTGGCTAATAAAGAAACTACCTGGCCCATTTGATAGACCGCCCCTTAGGTGGGTGGAGTAGACAGAACAGGAAGAGGAAGTGAGGTAGAAGGATTAGTAAGATGCCACGCCTCTCCTAAGTTAGGCAGACCACTGTGCCTCTCCTGAGAGAGAAGCCAGACACAATGAAGCTCCAGCCCAAGATGGACGTAAGCTAGAAACTTCCTGGTAAGGCACCACTTCGTGGTGTTACACAGATTATTAGATATGGGTTAGTCAAGACATGAGTAAGAGGCTGGAATTAATGGGCCAGGCAGTGTTTAAAAGAATACAATTTGTGTGTTGTTATTTCGGGTGTAAAGCTAACCATGCAGGAGCCGGGTGGGATGAAAAGCAGGCCTGCCCGCAGCTCCACACTACAATACTTTTAAACTCCTTTACTTCTAGATCTAACTGACTTCAACACTCCCTTCATTCCCTTTTGTTTCTAATGATCTTTTCTACCCCTGAGTCAGGAAAGAGCTGTAGGAGTTCTCCATATTCTCCAATAGTCTGCTGAGAAAATGGTCATTTATTTGGGTGTTATGAAATAGGGTCCCGTGGCCCATACTGGCTTCAAATTCTTCATTCTCCTTCTATCTTTCCAGTACTGGAATTACAGGCATGTACCAGGATGCCCAGCAATTTCCACAAATTCTTAAATAGGCCTTTAATAATAATGTTTATAGGCCCCAATTATTCTCTTATTTCTATTTCCTTTACTATAGTAGTTGTGGGCTTAAAAACTTATTTGATACCCAAATACAATCACCTCCTAACCACTCATTTTCCATTATAATTCATCCTTTTCACAACTGTCATAGCTATTTGAAATGTAGAGCCAGTTAGTCCATTTTTCCAATCAATGATTTTCCACACTCATCAATTTTAAACACTACACTGGAGGTTCTTAACTTGGTTTTTGGGGCTATTGGGGGGATTTTCATATTCTGTCCCTCCAGAGTATCACTTTCTGGCTGGTCTTTTCATAGACTATAAGAATCCAGTTACGTCTTTTCCGATAAGGAACATAAGGAAAATGATGAAGAATGCATCAGTAGCTATAATGTGCAGATTTTCACAAGATTAATTACAAAGTTTTGTTCCAAGATATACTCCTCCTCATAATAACCCAAATTAGAGAGTAGATGCTGAGGATGGGCCTAGTATAGATTTTAGAGAATGACAGAAAATAAAATGTGTCCTTTGTCACTCCTTTCAGATAGCCGGCTAAAGGAGTTCTTCAGAATCCAAGCTTGCTGAGAAAAGCCCTGCAGCTATTGGCTGTTCCTTGCATTCATTAGCAGGTTTGGCAGTCTATAGTGGGATAGGTTTTTAGTGTCTACTCTACCCTGGAGATGCTCTCTCTTTTTTTGAGACTTTTCTCACCTATGTCAGCACACGAGAATAGGCTTTCCTGGCCTTCAAGATCTGAGAGTGTCGGGTGGATCCATTCTGCAGTGGTAAAGAACACAACAAATAAGTTGCAAAAGATGCAGAAATGAGAGAATGAAGATAACCTGATGTCTTTGTAGTTCTTTGTCTAAGGTCTTCCAACATTTTAGCTCCCTTCCTTTCTTACATACTTCTGCCTCTATAGTTCCACAGCCTTCCTATGCTCTTGCTGAAACTAGGTTGTATTGGTTTTTCAGCCTGACAACAGTTGAGTGCTGATTGATGTGATAACCCAATTCCAGATGGACAGTTCATCTTCCTTCCTCATCTACCAACTGAGAATCTGTTATATGCCAAGCTCTCTTCCCTTCCGCCATTGTCTATACTGGAACTTATAGGGAAAGATTATAAAGAAATGCTCTCTGCTGGACATAAACACAAATAAATGGAAGGAAAGGAGCATAATCTTTCTAAAAAGGAAATGTTGCCTTAACTAACCTGAGCCAGAGCTTTATCAAATAAGGAAAAAGAAGGATGCTCAGGCAGTGTGGACAGAATGGATGAACATAGTTGTAAGCAGATAGAGCATGGAGCATCCTGGGATAGGCCAGTAAGTTTGTCCAGTGTGTGTATGCTGGATTTTTCCGTGAAGAGAGGAGTGGACAGGATTTGAGGCCTGGGATAACATATAAAGAATACCATTTGCTACACCATTATCTCTTCATAGGAGTGAAGGGATCATTGACAGTTCAATGCAGTCCCCCTAAGAGCTTATTCACCTTCATTTATAGGGAGAAACTTTGAGCTGTGTGTTCTGAATCTTTTCAAGTAGAATCATGTAAAATAGTGTTTGCTGTTGAAATCATTAGAATTCAGGCAAAATGATATCTATGTCTTTCAGGAGTAATCAATGTTGATCGATTTGTAAAATTCTGCTCTTTTACAGTGTAGCAATGTTTAGTTTCTCTCTTTAACACTCTCTTTCTCTGTCTGTCTCTCTCCTCACTGCACCCTTCTATTTCTCCCTTCTCCTTTGCTCCCTCCAAGCCTCTTTTATTTTGGACATTTTTGTCATTCTTCATTTTAATATCTTTCATGATTTATTTCTTAATATAAATCTTTTTCTAATTTATTTTCTAGTAATTATTATAATTAGACTTTAATAGTAACTACAAAGAAGCCAATTTCATTACAATTAAAATTGGTATAAGGCTAGAAAGGATATGAAATATTTGTATGGCAAGTCAGAAAATAGAGTGACTATTGGATGCTAAGAAAAGCAGGTAACAATGATGAAATGTTTTCTCACCGAGATTCTACAAATTGGATACACTGCAATAATAGGGAAAGATGGTCTCAGCAGGGAAGCTTGAAGCTATCAGTAAAGTCAATGGAAGTCAGCAGCCTGCTGTGGCCTTCCCCCACAGCAGCCATAGCCTTAAAATCTAAAGTAGAATTATATGATAGTATATAAATGTATTAAAGTGTAAGCTCTGGCTACATATAGCTCCATATCGAAAGCCAAGAGGAACTAGCATTTTACAGAAAAAAACTCCCAGGTCATTCAGTGTGCATATCCTTATTGCATACTCACATCTAAGTCAGTGTACAATATCAGCTTATGGAAGGCGGGAACCATGACTTCCTTGGTGTCCTTTACAACGTATTGACAGGCCTTCTGAAAGCAGTTGGCTGATGGACCAAAAGAATCCATACATGTGTGATGATTCAAAGGCTACTCAATGTTAATTGAGGAAAAGCTGTATTGTATTAAAATACTTGGTAATTTTCAATGAAAAGTTCAAGTTAATGAAAAGAATAATATTGAACTCATCTGTCCTGACTGCAAATCTAGAGCTGACTGTGCAAACCAAGAGCCAGCTATATGTCAGAATGAAGTGAGTCTGGCACACAGAACTAGATAATTAAATATATAGGCCTCTTCAAAGCCCTGGGGAAAGAGAAGGGGGAGATACTATATACTTAAACAAATTAAATTTCCTGATTAAAAATATCAGCCATAGGATTAATGTATCTCTAGTACCTCTGTCTCCAGGCTATCTCTTACTTTCCCGGTTGATGTTATGCACAGGTAACCTTCTAGGACTGTAATAATATAGAGTTCAAATCAAGTTATATTGGGCATGGTGTTTCACAACTTGGAATCCAGCATTCAAAATATGTTAAGTCAATGCTAACTTGGTCTGCAGAGCAAGTTCCAGACAGTCAGAGGTATGTAGTAAAATCCTGTCTCAAAAAAAAGTGATTATTTTGTCTTAGTTATACTTTTTTTTTTGGTTTTTCGAGACAGGGTTTCCCTGTAGTTTCTAGTGCCTGTCCTGGAACTAGCTCTTGTAGACCAGGCTGGCCTAGAACTCAGAGATCCGCCTGCCTCTGCCTCCCGAGTGCTGGGATTAAAGGCGTGAGCCACCACCACCGGCTTCTTAGTTACTTTTCTATTGCTGGGCTAAGATGCCAAGACCAAAGCAACTTACAGAAGAAGGAGTTTTTTGAGGCTGACAATTTCAGGGGGTAAGTTCACGACCATCACTACAGGGAGCCTGGCAGCAGACAGTCATGGCACTGGCTCAATACCTGAGAGCTTACATCTGATCCACAAGCAGAGACAGGATAAGTTTTGCAACCTCAAAGCCCACCCCCAGTGACAAACCCCTACAATAAAGCTACACATTGTACTCTTTCCAGACACTTTTACCTACAGGTAACCAAGCATTCACACATATAAGCCTATTGGGACCATTTTTTATTCAGACTACCACAGATTTAAAAGTCCAGATTCCTTAGTCAGACAAAGTCTCAGAACTTGTTCAAATTGCAGATTTCTCTAGTATATTCAGGAAATGGAAATAGCAATAGTTTCTACATTGTAGGATTATTATGACAATGAAGTAAAAGATAAATGTAGAGAGCTATGGGGGGGGGGGGGTTTCCCCTTTCCCTTCATAGTTGATAAGTGGGTCTATATAAATAGAAAGATAAATAAGAAAAGTTGAAGCTTTTATGGATAGGAAATATAAGTGAACATAAAATATAAGTGAGTATCTGTAAATCTAGTGATAACTAGAAGTATCTATCCCTTCTTCATAAGGGTGAGGTGAGGGAGATGTAGGCAGTGAGGGGCAGTGCACTTACCTGGGGAGGAGCTGATAAAATTCTAAATAGCCGTGTTTGGTTGACATAGCACAAACTTTTTTAAGTAGAATTATAAAACATAGCTCTAGCTATTGAAAGTATTAGGATTCAGGTGTTACTATGCCTCTGTCTCTCCGAGGCAAACCATTTTGATGCATACAGACAGAAGACAAGAGATGGCCTGTGACAACACCTACTGATACTGACCTCCTCTCCCTTCTGTGATGAGATTTCCAGACAAGGACCCTGGGACTGTGATGGTGCCTTCCATCTGGAGGATCCATCATTAGGCAGGTAAGGGAAAACCAAAAACATCCTCTCCCCCTTGCCTTTGCTGTTCTTGCTGAATTCAGAAGTGGTTCTCTGCTTTTACTTTTGTTTTGTTTTGTTGAGACACATTTTCCTAAGTAGCTCAGGCTGTCCTTGACCTTGTGAGCTTTAAGCTTTCACACCCAGAATGCTAGGATTACAGGTGTGTCCTCCGACACCTAGCTCACAAAATGCCATTTATTTGAGGTGGTATTCCTTGAACTCTTGCAGACATTTTTTTGCTATAGTTCTGGGTGCATTTAATCCAGAGTTTAATACATGGTAGTTGCTCTGTGATATATTTATTACTTATTGATCTGTCACCACCCCTGCCTCTTTCCTGACAGTATTCACACTTATACAAAATCATAGAATTTTGAAATAAAGCATGCCCTTATAAGTCACATAATAACCCTCCTATGGCCCATTTCCCAGAAGAGAGCATAGAAATTCAATTTCTTTTTTTATAACTTTATAAAGAAAAGTTTTTTCTTTTTTCATTTATTTTATTTTTTTTATTAAAAATTTCCGCCTCCTCCCCGACTCCCAATTACCCCCCTCCCTCCTCCACTCCCCCTCCCTCTCCTGTCCAGATAGCAGTAAGGGTTCCCTGCCCTGTGGGAAGTAGAAGTTCCTCCCCCCTCGATCCAGGTCTAAGAAGGTGAGCATCCAAACAGGCCAGGACCCCCAAAGCCAGTATGAGTAGTAGGGTCCAAATCCCGTGTCATTGTCCTTGGCTTCTCAGCAGCCCTCATTGTCCACCATGTTCAGGGAGACCGGTTTTATCTCATGCTTTTTCAGTCCCAGTCCAGCTGGGCTTGGTAAGCTCCGAATAGATCAGCCCCACCATCTCAGTGGTTGGGAGCCATCCTCGTTGTCCAGACTTCCTTGCTCATGTTTTCCCTCCTTCTGTTCCTCATTTGGACCTTGGGCGCTCAGTTCGGTGCACCAATGTGTGGCTCTGTCTTTATCTCCGTCCATCGCCAGATGAAGATTCCCTCACAGTCCTGACTTTCTTTCTCATGTTCTCCCTCCTTCTGCTCCTCGTCAGGACCTTGGGAACTCAGTCTGGTGCTCCAATGTGGGGCTCTGTCTCTAGCTCCATCCATCGCCAGATGAAGGTTCTATGGAGATACGCAAGATAATCATCAATATGGCTATAGGATCTGGCCCACGGAACTAGCTGGGGGTGTCTCACTGGATACCTGGGAACCTCTCTAGAGTCAAGTCTCTTAATAATTCTAAGATGGCTCCCTGGAAGAAAAGTTTTTTATTAGCAGTATTAGTATTGCTGTTGTTTTGAGACAGGGTTTCTCTGTGTAACGGTCCTGGCTGTACTGGAACTTGCTATGTAGACCAGGCTGGCCTTGAACACATGTAGATCTGCCTAGCTCTGCCTCTGGAGTGCTGGGGTTAAAGGTGTGATTTGAAGGGTTTTGTTAAGAAAGGTCCACCGAATAAATTGAGTGAAGAAGAAAAGTAGATGAAGGGAATTATAAGCTGTGAATATCGAACACACACTGGGGATCAGTGGCCAGGTCGAGATTCCGAGGGTTGGTTGGATCTGCTGCTGGGGGCTGAACCTAGGAAAGACCTCCTCCTGTCACATCACACTGAGAGCCACCACTGCACTCTTTGATGTCCCTACTTATCGAATATATGTACCTAGTGATGACCTAAGCCCTGGGTATTAAACAATGATATGGGTCCTTCTGGGAAGCACCCACGACAGAGTGAAATGGGTAGAAAAGTGTAAATTGATTAAAATGTAAAAGGATAATTTGGCTAAAGCTGGTGGGTGCCAAGGGTTCTCAGATCACTCAACTCCTTTAGAAATTCTGGGTTTAAGCAAAACTTTTCTGTGGTTTCCAGGTCGTTTTTAAAGAGACACCTACACTCATGATTTTTAAACAGAATAAACATTGCCATATTTGTATATGTTGGTCAGCTAGGTCTCACTCAATACTTCTAATAACACCATATCCCTTTCATCAGCTCTGTGGGTCAGAGCTGACTAACATTTATCTATGACTTCTTCCCTTTCAGAATAGTGGGTTTCAGCCTGAGAGGGGAAATCGATAAAACAATGGCCTCAGAACAGATTCATTTGTCTTAAATCTGGTTGTTCCACTGGCAAGTTATATGGCAATCACTCATCCACACTGATTTTATTATTATCTCTATCAAGACCTTGTATCTCCAAGGGATATTGAGGGAAAGGTTATTCCCAAACGGTGTGATGCCTGAAATCACGAAACATTTTCACATTGAATATTAGTGGCGTAGGACTGTCCATTCTGTTAGATACAAATATATTGTTTCCAAATATGCAAATTTACAAGGAAGCAAAGTAACAAAATAGTACTTTAAAGAATTTCCTTTGTGTATGAATGAATGACTATGTTTAATTTTTCTGCAAGCAGAACAAGAGTTTCCTTTCTTGAGTGTATATTCAACCTGACCATGGTTTCAGTATTCACATGAGAAAAGTTAACATTTCTGGAAGTCAGGAATACTGACAATACTGATTTTTAGGGGCTGTCATCTCGAGCTCTATGATGAATCACTGAACACACCTTATTCATTCATTCATGCATCAATTTGAAAGTGGTACATTGAATTTTTATATGCCAGTTGAAGGCCAGGCACCAACAATACATGGTTGAATAAACACCTTGTCTAGCATTTAGTGAATGAATGAATAAATGAATCTATGAATATTTGTCTTTGCCCCATTGAGGCCCTCTCAGCATAGGAAGGGAGGCTAAACTATTGATAAATGACTATGAAATCATGTGATGAATGTCTTAACAGAATGATGTCCAAGCTGCCATGGAAGGTGATACTGTAGCCTTACTTGATAACTGTGCCAGGCCATGATTCCACTAGCAATATTTAATGGGGCTATTAAAGAATTGCCAACTCAGTCCCAAAACCAATTATGAAAAGTACATTATATTCCTAATCATTTTATTTTAAGATTAAACATTTTTGAGTTATTTATAGCTATACGGTTCAAAATTCAAGAGCTTCAAAATGGTATACATGAAAAGACACTATCCCAGACTTGACACACAGTAGTTCAGCTATTTAGTGCTTCCCTTGGCTAGAAAAGACAATGTTATCAGCATCAAGAGTTTAACAGTTTTATATATATAGCTGCTGTCACATTTTTCCACACTTTTGGTATTGCATTTTATATAGCATTATATATGCTAATATTATTTATGTATATATCAAGACCATAGATTTGCAAACACAAACTCATAATTATCTACTTTTTCATAAGTATATATATATATGTGTGTGTGTGTATTTCCATAAATATATATACACACACATATTTATATATATATATATATACACACACATATTTTTATACACACACACACACACACATACACATTGATACTGGAAATGCTTTCTGGAAATAGATGCATCAGATGCATGCTGCTTTCAATCTTTTACTACAATAAAATGGTTTATTACAAATAGTCCTATACACATTGTTGTGGTAATAATGCCAATGAATGTGATTGCAAAGCTAAGGGCAATGACAGGCTTTTGACAGACTTTCTGAGGTGGCAATGCTCTCCAGTCCAGTCGGTAATGTATGAAAGTGTTTGTTTCTCTATCCTTGCATTAGTTATTCACTAAGCAGATTGGCTTTGTTAATTTATTATGCCCCAATTGCTTTTAAATTACTTAATTATGAGGACATTTAATTCCACAGATCCATTTGAGACGTTACCAGAATCACTGAGACTTTGTGATAAACTTTTATATCTGATAGGAGACACACTCGATGCAATACCACATATTTGATTTGAGAAGCTGCAGAAATGATCTTCTAATTTATGTTTAAATAACTATGCCAGCATTTGGTTTAGGCTGACGTTGCATGTCTAGATTCATTTGGGAAATGTGTCATCTTTATAAAATCGAATGTTCTCAGAAGCTTGCCAGGTCCCCTTCACCACACCTTTTGTGTGTGTGTGTGTGTAGATGACAATCTTCAGTTTTATCCTGTAAGTCTTACCTATTCCTTCTGCTATAATCAGTACACATTTAGTGTTTTGCCATCACACTAAAGTTGTATGTGTAGAGCTTACTCTTCAGTTAACTGGTGAGACATCAGCACGATTTAATCCATGAACCAATTGTTTTTCTTTCTATCAATTGCCTCATACAACTTGTTTTACTCCTTTTGTGCTAAAATACCCTGTAGCTAAGCCTTCCTGCCATCTGTAGCCGCACCATTAAGCATCTCTCTGTCATCTACATGTTCAGGTCTCTGCTATATCACGATGGCAGGTGTTTGATTAACATACATGAGACCTTGGGTTCAAGTCCCAGCTACACCACAAGAAAAAGGATAAAATAACCCCGTGTTTAGACCTAACAGATAATTCAGCAGCTTTATTCCCTGATAATGTGTCACTTAGAATCTTCTTGCTCCTTATCCCTATCAGTGTTTTTGCTACATCGTCCTCAGTTTTTCCTTCACAGTTGCTCTGCAGATTGCTTCTGCCTCTGCATCCTGGCACACTCTGCCTCCTGAAAGCCCTGTTTTCCTCATTCCTGCTTTCCCCTCCTGTTTTCAGAGAGAGCAGCGTCTAGTGTTCCACGAGGGAAGCTTTCTCTTTTCTCTCACACTTGATGGAGGGATTGTGGGAAACAACTTAGGTTTAGCAGGGAATTTTAGTTAGTAAAAAATTCTGCATACACATGTTTTACTAAAGCCATGAATGGCAGGGTTCAGTTATCCTGTCTGTGTTTGCTAAGACATCTTTCTCAGTGATGTGTTTTCCTCTCTAGATATTTTGACAACCTAATGTTTGGAATTTGCTCTTTGGAATTTCCATGATGAAAGTGTCCCTTGTTAGACTCCTGTGCTGGAGATTCACTGAGCTTGAGACTTCTAGTATTTTGTCTGTGTGCTGATCCTTTGGGGGAACTGTTTCTCCTCTTATTTATTTTCATGTGTGGGTCCCCTACACATGAGATTTGGGCTTTGATGTAATGAAATGGACTTGGGTATATGATGGTTCCTCTTTTTTGTTTGTTTGTTTTGTTTTTGTTCTTGTGTTTTGAGACAGGGTTTCTCTGTAGCTGTGGAGCCTGTCCTGGAGCTCCCTCTTGTATACCAGGCTGACCTTGAACTCACAGAGATCCACCTGCCTCGGCCTCCAGAGTACTGGGATTAAAGGCGTGCGCCACCACCCCCCAGCATTATGATGGTTCATCTTGATTATCAGCTTTGTTAGATTGAGAAGAACCAGAAAATGAGCAAAAGCACATCTGGAAGTGTCTTGAGAGGGGGATGGCCTTTCCTGAATATGGATGCTGCTATCCCATAGGCTACAGACAAGAGTGACTCGAAGGGAAAAAGATGAAAGTCTGAAGTATAACCATTCTCTTTTATGCTTTGTGCCCACTATGGTTGAAGTGCTTGCTTTGTTCTGTCATGGCCTTCCTCCATGGCATAGCAATAATTCTGAAACTCTTAGTCAAAAGAAATAAATTGTTTAACTCAGGTATTTTTGTCCGAAAAAACAAAAGCTCTAATATAAGAAAAATTAATTTAGTCTTTAAATTTTAACATATAGAGGCATTATATCCTATTTTTATAATATGGAGTTTCTGTCAAAAAGAGGGTAACACGAGCCGGGCGGTGGTGGCGCACGCCTTTAATCCCAGCACTCGGGAGGCAGAGGCAGGCGGATCTCTGAGTTTGAGGCCAGCCTGGTCTACAAGAGCTAGTTCCAGGTCAGGCTCTAGAAACTACAGGGAAACCCTGTCTCGAAAAACCAAAAAAAAAAAAAAAAAAAGAGGGTAATACATGTTTGAAATATATATGTGTGATCTATACGGTGGTCAAATTAGCTAAGTTAGCTTGGCTCTATCTTTTTTCTACCTATTTAATTATTTTGAGTGTGTTTCCACACCTGTGAGACTGAGATGTTTATGTTATTCAATTATGATAACTCAATGAGGAAATGTATATAAAGAGTGTGGCACCCTGTCAGACATGCAGTAGGTACTCAATAAACATTGTGAGTTTATTATTGACAAGAAGGGGTTCTTGCATGGAAATTGAAAGTGCTCAGAGTACTTTGCCCATTCGAATTTGGTTACACAGAGAACTGCCGTCTGTTTCTATAAACATCCTCTGTTACTCTGAAGTTATGAACACTCCACAAAAATGGGCCAGTTGCTTGACTTGAGAATGGCATGTCTCAAATTTTTATATCCCAGAAAGTCTTTTCATTTCTGGGCATGCTGATAAGGAGTTAAAGAAGTTCTTCACCAATTTTTTTGTGAGTTTGTCATGCTATTTAGATCCTCACTTAACCTGTGAAGAAAGATGAATAACCAATGAAAGCAAAGAAAAGGAATCCAAGCAAGAACACAGTGCTGGCAAAGCCAGTAGAATAGATAGGAAGGGAGCAAAGGCCGAGAGCAAGGAATGAAATGCTGAGATCAGGAGGAGCCGCGAGTGCCACGTTAGTGCAAAGGTTCTGTCATGGAGATGAGTGGCTTCTCCTGGAACAGTCTCAGAAGCAGCCTCACAGGTCAATAGCATTAAAGATGAAAATGAGAAAACTGATGGAGACAGAGGCACAAATCTGCCAGAGGAGTTTGGTTGCCAAGGACATTTCAATGCTTCAGCTAAAACTAAGGTATATAGGAGGCTACTGTCTACCCCGTGGTATGTGATGGTTCTATAATAGCATATTACTGATAATGAAATGCACTGACTTAATGTCTTAGCACGTTTGCTGAGTGATAGAGTAAGATCTCCAACTAAATCCACATACCTATCCATCTGGAATTCTGAGGGTCATTGATCCCTTGACTCCATCCTGTCCTGCCTTTGTCATGTTTGCTCCAGAACCCCAGAGTTAATAGAAGGCAGAGACACATACTAATGGAATGACTTCAGTTTCCTGATGCTGACATTAGGTTATCTGAAAATCAATTGAGCCCCTAAAGTTCTGAACTTCTGCTAAGATTTATGAGGAAAAGTGGTGAACCTGGAATGGGTATAACTGTTTCCTAGACGAGGTTTTTCCCCATTGTTCTGGAATAAGACCCCAAATGCCCCAATACTCCTCTTCCCATTTCTATATACCATTTCATTCTTCTAGCTGGGTTGTTTGACAATCTTGACTCAAATATCCCATGAGATTCCAGCAGAAGCCGTGGATTTTCTACCCATAATTTTATGCATGTTGCAATGTTACAGACTAATGAGAATTCAGCACACACCTGCAGACATCCTCTTCTGAGTTAGATAAATAACTAACAGACAAATCATTTGAGAAATGGAAAACTCAGGTTCTCACACTCATGTGGCAAGAGCTTTACCCACTGAGTCAGCTCCACAAGGTGAAGATTCTTGCTGTTACTTCCATTCATAATCAGGGCTTCTATCACTATTGAGGAACATATGCTAGGACCGTGAGCTTCCATTCAAGGAAAGTACGCCAAGGTTCGATAGGTTGTTCTGGAATTACAGGACACCAGCATGGCCACATTCTCATCTAAGGGAAAAAGAAAGTCAACACCTTGATTTCCTGACTTCCACTTCCAACTTTCTAGTACTCCAGCAGATCTCTCTCTCTCTCTCTCTTTCTCTCCACAAGCACACACACACACACACACACACACACACACACACACACACACACACACACACTTTGGCATGTAATTTCACAGGGCTCACAGACACTTCCCTCAAATTCATTCCATGTTGAGGTTACCTGAGCTAAAGGCAGCATGATAGCCTGAACCTATAATCCCTGCAGGAGAATGGAGTCTGGATGGATGCAGGAGAATCAGGCATTCAAGATCAGCCTGAGCCATATGAGGCGTGGTCTCAAACAAATAAAGTAAGAGGTTCAGAGTTAGAGGACATTATGTTGTTCCTAACCTCTCAAATATTATTATTCTAAGCAAATCCTTCTGCTCATCACTAGCATTCAGAGCACAGTGTGGGGACTTTGGATGGCACAGGTGACTTTCCTTCCATAGCTTTCAGACCTGCAATGTAAGATCTTTCCTCTGTTCAATTTTTCTCCCTCTCTTAAAAGCAGAGTTGACAAAATCTGGCAGCTCTCAGGAAAAGTTCAGAATGATGTCACTCTTTTCACATGAGAGATTATTATGTTCCAGAATAATATTTCTAAAATCCAAGGGAAAGGATCCTGAGGAGTCATTGTATGCTGACTTCAGCTGAGAGTGGAATGACTGTATTGTGGTTTCTATCCCTACTTAATTGAACCTCCATCTCTGTCTTGAGGAGAGTGAGATATTCTACCCTTCATGTTTCTTCTGAAATTGTATCTCTGCACTTTCCTATTTAACCAGAAAATGGTTTCATGTTCATGGTCATCATCATTAGCAGCTCATCTAATACCGTTCAACCCAGCATACAGCGGTCCCCTTCCTGACCCATTTAGTTATTCATTGCAGAATTACTGTTTGGTAATGGATCACATTCACTGAGCAGGCACTGTGTGTTGACCATAGAGCCAAGACTTTTCAAATCCCACTCTTTATAATCCAGTTTCAATTGCTTCTTTTCAGGCATCTGGAGGCAGAATTCTGTTTTGTAATGACATGAAACCAGCAGGTCATGACTATGAGAGGCAAAGATTTTACTGCCCAAACATCACTCTAATTGCCAGTGTAATACTTAGTAAGGAAGTAGAGCATTTGAATGACAGAATGCCTGTATTTTAGGGGTATCAAAAGGTAACTTCTTTAACCTGAAATGGGGATCCTGGAGACCTTACAAAAGGAGATGTGTCAAAACGTTAAACTCATCTGTGTTCACCAAGTGTCCTCCTTAGAAATAAGTGTTTTCTCATGTTTCCTCCTCATGTTTCCATCTAAATGGGTCTACCGTCCTTGCAAAGAGGCAAGCGGCTCAAAAAGGTCACTGTCTAATGTGTACATAGCTGAGGTTTCAACTAGGCATGCTTGTCATCCAAACTGGCTCTTTCCCACTGCTTCACAATAAAGAAAAGACAAATGGAAAGCCATAGTCCTGAGGGAGCCAGACCTTTATGGAAGCAGGATGGATGTCTATGTCTGAGGCTGGTGGACAGATTGCAGCATCTGAGGCTGATGGACAAAATGCAGCATCTGAGGCTGGTGGACAGAATGCAGCATCTGAGGCTGGTACACAGAACGCAGCATCTGAGGCTGGTACACAGATCACAGCATCCGAGGCTGGTACATAGAACACAGCATCCAAGGCTGGTGGACAGAACACAGCATCTGAGGCTGGTACACAGAACACAGCATCCAAGGCTGGTGAACAGAACACAGCATTCGAGGCTGGTGGACAGAACACAGCATCTGAGGCTGGTACACAGAACGCAGTATCTGAGGCTGGTGAACAGAACACAGCATCTGAGGCTGGTACACAGAATGTAGCATCTAGGCTGGTACACAGAACACAGCATCTGAGGCTGGTGGACAGAACACAGCATCTGAGGCTGGTACACAGAATGCAGCATCTAGGCTGGTACACAGAACGCAGTATCTGAGGCTGGTGAACAGAACACAGCATCTGAGGCTGGTGGACAGAACACAGCATTCGAGGCTGGTGGACAGAACACAGCATCTGAGGCTGGTACACAGAATGCAGCATCTGAGGCTGGTACACAGAACGCAGCATCTGAAGCTGGTGGACAGAACACATCATCTGAGGGTGGTGAACAGAACACAGCATCTGAGACTGGTACACAGAATATAGCATCTAGGCTGGTACACAGAACACAGCATCTGAGGCTGGTGGACAGAACACAGCATCTGAGGCTGGTACACAGAATGCAGCATCTAGGCTGGTACACAGAACGCAGCATCTGAAGCTGGTAGACAGAACACATCATCTGAGGGCGGTGGACAGAACACAGCATCTGAGACTGGTACACAGAATATAGCATCTGAGGCTGGTACACAGAATGCAGCATCCAAGGCTGGTATACAGAACGCAGCATCTGAGGCTGGTGGACAGGACATACTCTGTTATTCAGATTTTCCAGTTTAGATACCAAATTTACAAGAAGGTTAAAAGCCTGCTGAGAAAATTAGGTGAAAAAGCAAGGAGACAAATATTCAGTTTACCTGTTGAGAGACTCCTCTTTCCATCGACAGTTTCAGAGCCTACACCTTTGTAATATATGCTGTACACTATTCTGAACAGCTAATTATATTTATTTTTCAAACTGTATTTGACCTCTTTTTTACCTCAAAATATGGTATGTACTCACTTATAAGTGGATATTAGCTATAAACAAAGGATATTGAGCCTGTAGTCCACGATCCTAGAGAAGCTAAGTAATAAGGTGAACCCTAAGAAAAACATGTATAGATCTACCTGGAAAGTCGAAATAGACAAGATTGCCTGACAAAATTTGGAGCATGGGGGTATGTGGGGGAGAAGGGAGAGTGGAAGGGGAAGAGGACTGGAGAATGGGAGGGGCGAGGAGAACTTGAGCGAACGGGATAGTGAAGATGAAGGAAGGACCAAGATTTTGAGAGCAAAATAAGAGATATTCTGATTGAGGGAGCCATTATGAGCTAGTAAGAAATTTGACCCTAGAGAAATTCCCAGGAATCCACAAGGATGACTCCAGCTAAGACCCTAAGCAATAGAAGAGAGGGGTCCAGAACTGGCCTTGCCTTGTAGTCAGACTGATGAATATCTTAAATATCACCATAAAACCTCCATCCAGCCGGGCGGTGGTGGCGCACGCCTTTAATCCCAGCACTCGGGAGGCAGAGGCAGGCGGATCTCTGTGAGTTCGAGGCCAGCCTGGTCTACAAGAGCTAGGTCCAGGACAGGCTCTAAAAAAGCTGCAGAGAAACCCTGTCTCGAAAAAACAAAAAACAAACAAAAAAAAAAAAACAAAAAAACAAAACAAAAAAAACCAAAAACCTCCATCCAGCAACTGATGGAAACAGAGGTAGAGATCTGCATCAGATCACTGGACTGAGCTCCCAAACTCCAGTTGAAGAATGGGAGAAATGAGAATATGAACAAAGAGGTCAAGAACATGATGGATACACACACTGAAACATTCTACCTGAGCTACTGTGAGACAGTCTACCTGAGCTACTGGGAGGTCACAAACTCCAGCAGGACTGGGAATGAACAAGCATAGGACCAAACTAGTCCCTCTGAATGTGGTTTATAATTGCATGGCTGGGGAAGACTGAGGGGGCACTGGCAGTGGCACCAGGATTTATCCCTACTGCTTGTACTGGCTTTTTGGAAACCTATTCTCTTTGAATGAATACCTTGCTTAGCCTAGATATAATAGGGAGGGCCTTGGACCTTCCCCAAAGCCATGGGAGTTACCCTCTCTGAGGAGTGGATGGGGATGGGGTAGGAGGGGTATGTGGAGATAATGGGAGGAGAAGAGAGAGTGGGAACTTGGATTGGTATGTATAATGAAAAAAGATAGTTTGTTTTCTTTTTAAAAAAATAAAAAAATAAGTAGGAAGAAAACCCGAAATTTATTAGTCTTAGAGGGTGGAAAAGAGTTTAAGCACGTCTATTCAAGGGATGCAGCATCCTAAGTAAGGCAGTTTCAGAAAATGTCCTGGCCCTTTGTAAATGAAGTCTTTCCAGGGAGGGATGCTCTCCCTGTTGTAGATTAGAGTCTTTAAATCAGAATGATGAGAAATTGTTTTAATTAAGGAATACCCCAAGTCTTCCCTAACAGCTAATTGGCTTGCAAGAAGGAAAAGCTAAAACTGAATGAGGAAAAAAATGGTTCACACTATTTCTAAAATAGCTTGATATATTTGGAAGTGAGATTTCATGTGTGTGTGTTCTTGTGCAAATGTAGAATGCCAGAAATCCTGTGTGAGAGAATTTTAACTGTGTTGTGGTTTGCACAATCATCAAATATCAGAGGAAATATGTGCTACAGTTGTATAAGTTCTGCATCCCATAATACACCATTATGACTGGTTGTGAGCTTCCTCCTGATGGGGTGTGTGGAAGCAAGAATTTAATATTTTAAAGGAAGAAAAGGAACTACAGCTTCTGTGTTTGCTGATCTAGTAAGGAGGCAGATGTAGACTCTTGACTATTTTAGGTCTGTTAGTGTGTAGCTAACTGTACTTGAGAAATAATCCCTTAGGATGTTACAGTTTAAGATAGGCGTATGTAGCCTTTTACCTCCTCTGTAGTCTGTGGTGTTATTTGGAGGTTTGTCCACAAAACAACAGGTAGTGCCTAATGTTCAAATCCGGGAAGCAGTTACTATGGAAACCAGATGCAAATTTAGATCTGTAGTCGGGTCCACTCTGTGCTGCATATAGAAAAAAAAATGGCTGTAACAGGGATGAAAGAATTGAAATCGCCTTCATGTCTCCTGAGACTTAAAATATCTGCCAATATTGTATGTTGGTGAATAAGTTATGATTTTTCAACCTCAGCTTCAGGTCAGATTTACAAGGAGGATGATATTATGAACATTTCTGAGATGCTTGACATTTTCCTCATCCTCCTAAATTTTTCTTTGTCTGGACACATCTAAGACAATCTATCCTTGAAGCATGCAAAGTTCTGTAAATGTATGGATAATGCAAATAATTTAACAAGAGCTTATTATATTCAATTTATAAAACACAAAAAGTGAATTTACTCAGCCCAAAGGCTCAGAATTATGCTTTTTGGCCCTGGGTTCTAGGCTGGTCATAGCCTCTAACTATTGACCAGATCATCAGGGGGATGTAAGACAATGAGATGGGAGTGGAGTTCATAGTCCCAGAGAGGGGCAGAATAAGTACCCCAAAGATAAGTCGAGGACTGTTTCAATAGCAGAGTGGAATCGAAAGATGATAGCATCTCAGAAGCACACTTTGCCATGATAAAGAACAGGGCGGGGACGGTTATGTTCAGAGAAAACAAACTATAATAAATGAACAAGGTTGCAATAAATAAACTTCCTCTTTCAAGTTATTAAGAAATAGTGGCTACTGTTCTTACATTCACAGTGCCCAGAATTAAATGAAAGAACAGTCCAGATGAGAGCCACACCTTAGATAAATGTCCTCATTCTACAAGAAAAGTCCAAGTAAATGTACAAAAACAGAAATTTGAAGAAATCCCAGTAGATTTACTATTTCCAGTTTAAGGCAAACATTATTTCTCGAAACATATGTGCTATGTTAAAAAAAACTATCTGTTTAGATAAATGCCATTTTCCCCAGTGATAAGACAAAATACAAGGCCCCTTTGCCGTCCTGCCAGTGTTACATGGACAGGGAATGTGATACAGTTGAAATCATCAGTCACAGCAATGATTGCCACAGTACCACGTTACATTTACCTAATATGTCTGTTTATAAAGCTTATGTTCTCTATGCAGTGGGGGTAACACAGGAGGGAAGAGAGAGAGAGGAAAACAGTCTGAGTTGTACATGGATTGCTATGGAAACAGGAGCTGACCAATCAATTGAAAGCAGTCAGAACATATGCCTCCTCTCCTCCACAGACATGATGAATTGATGTCCGGATATAACAATCCTTTTGGCTCTGATGCCACTTGTAGTGATAGTTTCTCAGCATCCATTAGAAGACAAATGTCTGCTGTGTTTAAAAAAAAAATCAGATGTGTGAGTTCTTACTCTTGAAATTCCCAGCCTTCATGTGCAGGCACGCACTGGCCTTCCTCCCTCTAAAGTAGTCGCTGTCTTTCTCATACACCCTCTAAAGAGGCGCAGGTCTCTGACTCTCCAATCCTCATGAACCTAGCTCATATTCTCTCCCTCTGTCTCACCATCCCAGTCCACCTCAGTCCAGTTATAGGGTAGCAATTTCTAGAATTTCAAGAAATATACATAATAAGTGTTAACTCAAATTTCTGTCTTGTTTAAGAGCTAATTAAAACAAAACAGTTTTAAAAAAAATATACTGGACTTAGAAAAAAAATCCCATTCCAACTGGAGTTGGTGATCTCCCAATAGTTCTGTCCCACCGTCTCCATGAGTGAACGCACCCCTCTCGTTCCTGACTTTCTCCCTCATGTTCTCGCTCCTTCTGCTCCTCATCGGGACCTTGGGAGCTCAGTCCAGTGCTCCAATGTGGGGCTCAGTCACCTTCCCCATCTGTCGCCAGCTGAAGCAAAGGACAATGGCTCTGGGCTCTGATTGTTCTTCATGGACGGGCTCTGTGGGAGCCTTCTCAGCTTGGTCGATCACCTTCCTGGACCTGGGGGGAGTTGGGAGGACCTTGGTCTTAGCATAGAGTGGGGAACCCTGATGGCTCCTTGGCCTTGAGAGGGAGGGAGGGGAGATATGGGTGGAGGGGAGGGGAGGGAAGGGGGAGAAGGAGGGGAGAGAAAGGGGAGAAGGAGGGGAGGGAGGGGGGAGGAGGAGGGAAGGAGATGGAAATTTTTAAATATAAAAAAAAAAAATAAACCATGAGAAAAAAAAAAAAAAAAAAAAAAAAAAAAAAAAGAAAAAAAATCCCAGCCATCAGAAAGTCATCTTCATATTTCTCTATTGAATTTAGGCAATAAAAACACCTGCTTGGGGGAAAAATGAAGAAAGTTAGAGAACCTTTGAAGGCAGAGTCTAGGTTATAAACGGTAATACATTCCGTTTCACAGAACTCTGCTGGCTGTGACATCAATCCTGTTAGTTCCGGAAATGTTTGAGTTTCTTTCAAGGTGTGAACCTTGGATCTGCAGAAAATGTCAGGCTCCTTTGACCTTAAATGAATTCCTTTTGGAGAAAATTTTCTCTCTGAGAGTAGCTTCAGCGAGCAGAAGGGGATGTGGGCTCTGATGATAAAGACAAAAGCAGGCCTTTTAGTCCTTGCTACAATGTTGCATGAAAAGATTGAAAGAACTGGCTTCCATCGAGCAGATTAAACAATAAATAATGTCTGCTAACATTTAAACCTATCTCTAGATCACACTCAGTAAATTTAGGAGGATGATTGAACACCAACCTTAGAACCCATAATATACAACTGATTCACTGGGCAACCAACGTGCTGATTTGATAATACACTGAAGCTCTTACTGTATTGTCTCACTCAATAATTAAGCATTTTAAAAAGCATTTTTTAATGAACACTACAATCTGATGCCCCCCCTCTTTGAGGTAGAGTCTTGTATATCCAGACTGACCTTGTATTTGCTTTGTAGGCAAGGGTATGATCGTTAACTTCTGATTCTCCTGTCTCTACCTCCAGAAAACTGGACCAGAGCCGAATGACCATGCCTTGCTTAACATGGTGTTGGGGATGAACTCAGGCCTTAGTATATCTAGAAAATGCTCTAATAATTTAACTACCTCTTCAGCCTCAAACTAAGGGTTTTGAAAACCCTGATACTTATCTCCAAGAATTTTAGGGAATGTTTCTGGGAGCTTGGGGTTTGCCAAAGCACAAGAAAGACTTTCTGGGTTCATTTTCTATATATTTTCACAGGGAAGTAACAATAGGAATCAATACATTAGGCAAACTGTATTAGAAAGCAATTGTTCCTATTGAGATGGTCAGCCGCTTCTAATTATAAAATACTTGCCTTTCTCAGGTTTTTCAGACCAGTTGGTTAAGTTGAACCTAGTCCCTTTATTCTCTTATCTTAAAGCCCATAAATAAGGCCTGCATTTGACAGGTCTTTCAAGCTTGACCTTGTGCTGGGTATTTGGGTCCAGCAGAGCCTGTGGCCCAGCTACTCTGACTTCTTTCCCTTTTATGCCAGTCCTTCTCTTTTCTCTGTACCATAAACAACTAGGTTCGGCTTCTACAATTTCATTCACAGATGGCTATCTCTGCATCTTGTCACAATAATTCACTGCTTAAAAAACACCTAGTGAGCATTTACCCTTTTCTAAGCATGCCATGGTGGGCTGGGAATTCAAGAATACACAGGACTGCATGCTGATTGTAACAGAGTGGAGAAAACAGGAGTGATACAGCAAAATGAGAAATGGACAAAGGTGAATACATTGTAATGATTTCCATGCATGAAGCAAGCAAGAAAATGAAGCTAAAAACATAGGAGACCTACTGTTGAATGTGGTGGTTGGGTAAAGTCTCAGGAGAAACACCGAGGCAGAAATTGAAAGGTGGAAAATAAAAAAGTCTTGTGAATTTTCAGAGGGAAGATATTCCAAGTGAAGAGGACACCTTGAGCTAAGATGGGAAAATATTGCTGACATTTTTAACTGAATGAAAGTGAGCATAGTTCTGAGTGCTGTGAAACAAGCCCAGAGAAAAGCATAGTAGTCACCAGAGTAGGGGGAGGGTTGGATCTTATAATTAATTCTAGGTCTACTTGGAAAGCACTGAATTATTTAAAGCAAAGATTGATGCAACCTGATTTATGTTTTGCTATTACTCTTCCTATTAAGAAAAACGTAAAATTAACTAAGAGTCTGTTGGAGGACAGTGGATCCTAGCAGCTCAGGCAGCTAATGGAAGTGGAGGGTGATGGGCACGGATTGATGTGCTGGGTAGTTATCCTTCAGGACCCACAGGGAATGGACCCAAGGAGTCCCAGCAAATAGCCAAATCTCTGGATGCTCAAGTCTGTCAAAAAAATTACAAACTTTTTACATACTCCATAATCTTTAAATAATTTTTATATTAGTTATTGAAGGAGCGTGGTCGGTCGGCAATTGGAATTAACCAAACTAGCTTTATTATAAAATACTCAGCTTTAATAAAAGGAGGAAAAGGGAAAAACTTACAAAGCCAGAGTTCCAGCGAAGCTCAGGAAACAAAGAGAGTGAGGACCGCACACCAGCAAGATTTTATAAGTAAATATTAGCCTAAGGGGGACACACCTTACAAACAAAGTGATTGGCTGGGCTTCCCCTTCAAGTTATGATACTTAATACAAAATAAATAGTATGCAAATAATTGTATCCTGGGAAAAGGGAACCTTGACTGAGGAATTACCTACATCAGATTGACCTGGTGGCCATGTCTGCCAGGCATTTTCTTGATTAATGATTGGTTAGAAGGCTCAGTCCACTGTGGGCAGTGCCACCTGTGAAGAGGTGGTCCTGGGTAGCATAAGAAAACTGACTGAAACGTGAACAAAGAAGCGTGCTAGGAAGGCGCATTCCTACATGGTCTCAGCTTCAGTTCCAGCCTTCAGATTCATTCTTGAGCGTCTCCCCCGTCTTCCCTGACACTGGACTGTAACCCATAAGCCAAATAGTTACTTACAAATGGCTTTTGGTCACGATGTTTATCACAACAGAAGAGCAAGCTAAACATTGCATATGAATATTTCCTCCAATATCTGAATCATAGCACATACAAGTAGAATTGATCATTCTTCTTAGTTTACTTCACTTCTGATGCTACTATCCTAGGTTGAGTTAATGTTGACACTTCTCTACCTAGAGAAGCAGTGTTCATCCTGTCTGTAACAACTGGATTTCATTTATCTACTCTACCCAAATTCAATCCATTTTGTATGTTACGTTGACATTCTGGATCTTTCTTCTAGCTGCCAGTCTCTGTTTTCATCTTTTGTCATAGGCAACTTTGACTCAAACCCCAAGTTTGATCATGTCTGCCTCCTGAATATAAATGTTTCTTCCCCAGTACCTGTAATTCAAGTATACAACCACTTTTCATTGGCATCCAACCTGATCTCTGGTTGTTCTTTCATCATCCTCTACACAGTAGGTTGAAACTCTGTCATTTTCAAAATGACATTTTCAAAATGTCATTTTTTCAGCATTTTCTTTGTACAATGTCTAAAATCTTCTTCCTCGCTTGCCTAATTCTTTCCTACCTAATTTCAGGGCCTCATTCCAGGATTTTCTCCTTCAGATACCATTCCTCACTTCTTCACACACTGGGACTTAATGGATCTCTGTTACTGTCTATTTGCTGCAAATAGTGACTGCATTTTATAATCTTGTATCCATGTGCTGTTTATTTAATTAGGCCTTCATCTGAGAGTGTGTCCATGGGACCAGAAACATTAGAATCTTCTAATATCTTATTTAAAATGTGGATTCCTGGCTTACTCCTGTAATGTCAGAATCAGACTGTCTTTCAGTGAATCCTGAGACTCTTGATTTTAGCTCACCTCAGTAATTTTTATAAATATTAAACTTCAAGAATCATTGGAGTGAAGTATCAGCCCCTTGAGGCAAGATAATGTTATACTTTTCTGTTATCTCTACCAATTAATACACAGGCCATGCTCAGCATACTTTCTTTAATAGATAGTGATTTCAAACTAACATATATTATTTATCTAACATACCATTATTCATCCAACACATAATTAACTTTGATTAGTGCTATGTTATTAGCAAGTTTCTAACAGTTTGATACTTCACACATGCTGTGTGGAGGGTTTAAGAATATGATATTGCATTTCAAAGGGAAAATTAGGCTCTCATTCTTCCACACTATCTTTTAAAGAGAGAAAAAGTAAAAGCAAAAGAAAGGCAGTTTCTATATTAGCTAAGATATGTATGAACAATAGAAAATAATTTATATACTAGAAATGCTTTAAAATACAATCCCAGAAAATTCTCCGGAGGTTGAACCTCTCCTAGAAAGAGCATCGAATGTCGTCAGGATTGCTGTTACATTTACATGGGTGTTTGTCTTGTTTTTTTCTCACTCAATGAGCATTCACATGTGTCTCTTTACTCTAAGGCTCCTTTTCCTTTATTCATCATTTCTTACTAAAAGTAACAACCTTGATATTTTTAAAACAAAAGTGCTCCCTTTCTCTGGACTTGGCTTGGCTTAATTCTATAAACAGATTCTTGCTTCCATCTTTGTGTCCAACCCAGTTCCAAGCCCCTGCTACTCCTCACCTTAAGGCCCCTGTCATCCCTGTCTGCCATGACTAGTTAGCTGAATTCCTGAGTTGTTCAGATGGCCAAGGGAAGTTGGGTCACTATGCTTTAGGTCATTTGGGTCCAGTGGTTAAGGAAGCCTTAAGCTACGGTAAAGAAGAGAGAGGAAGCATGAAGAGAAACACCTCACCA